>NW_006408577.1:10713761-10716432 GCF_000296735.1 Chrysochloris asiatica
ATGGAAGCGGCAGTCAAGAAATCAGATGTTGTATTATGCAAATCTACCGCACAATACCTATTTAAAGTGTTGAAGAGCAAATAAGTCAGTTTGAGGACTAAGGTTTGCCTACCCAAGCCATGGTATTTTCAATATCCTCATAAGTGTGTGAAATTTAGACAGTGAATAAGGAAGATCATAGAAGAATTGATGCATTTGAGTTATGTTGTTGGAGGACAGTCTTTAAAGCACCATAGACTGCCAAAATAACAAATAGTTCTGTGTTGGAAAAGTACAGCTATAGTGCTCCTTGGAAGTCAGGATGGTCAACTTTGTCTTTCATACTTCGGACTTGTTTTCAGGAGGGGCCAGTTACTGGAGAAGGATATCACGTTTGGTAAAGTGGAGGGTCAGAGAAGAAGAGGAAGACCCCCAGTGAGATGGATTGGCACAGTGGCAGCATCAATGGGCTCAAACATAGCAACAATTTTGAGGTTGGCCCAGAATCGTGCAGTGTTTCATTCTGTTGGCACCTAACAACAACAACAATAAGGGGAGAGATTTAAAGTTTAATGTGATTATTATCACACACATGGTTAAACATCCCTTCCCAAAAAAGTTACAGAATTATTAATGTAAAGTTCTCTCTGGAAGGCAAACCTCATAAGGATTAGAAGTAGCTCAAATATATGTATCAGATCTAAACTTCAAATGCATACACAGTAACATATTTTAACAGGGATAATGGTTAGTAAATTGACATTCATGCTGAACTACAAATCCAACTAATGTGTCTGGAAATGATTACTTGAAAATTTAGATGAAAAATAAAGACTTTTATAAAAACTCATAGTCCCTACTCTTGTGGAAAAAGATAATGAGTGTTTTCTGTTTCTATAGCATCATTTTGTGTAATTTCAGGATCAATAAAAATAAATTTTTAGTTGAATAGTTGTACATTTTCTCAATCGTTTTCAGATGTCTAAGCAAGTTGTCTGTGCTAATAGACTTGTCTAAAAATTTCATCTAAGCCAAAGAGATTATCATGATAAGCCTATTTTAAAATGTTAAATTGTTAAGTGTCATTGAGTCATTTTCTGACCCATAGTGACCTTATGCTATCCAAGGTTGCTATGAATAGGAATCAACTTGATGGCAAGGGTTTGGGGTTTTTAATAGTATTAAATTATGACTCTTTCTTGTTAGGAGACTCTTTTTAGAGACACTTTCTCTCTAAAATGCCTAGATGGCATTTTCTAGGATAACTTTCAGAAGTAAGCAGCCACATTGGAAGACGTTTATGTGTGGCTTCTGGTTGCTGAGGGCAGCCTCTGGCTGACAGCTGTCAAGAAGCTGGGCAACTCAGTCCTACAGATATGTGGAAACAACCTGAATGAGTGTGAAAGTGAATTGTTCTCAATTGAACCTCCAGATGAGAATTCAGCTGTGGCTGACATCTTAATTTCAGACTTACAAAGGACTCAGCTAAGCCAGGCGTAAATTCCTAATGCATAAACAACTGTGAGATATTAAGAGGGTGTTATTTAAAACTTCTAAAAATGTTATCACTATCAAGTCAAATTCCAACTCATAGCTACCTTCTTGGACAGGGTGCCTCATATATAGGTTTTCCAAGTCTGTAAATCTTTATGAAAGTAGACTTCTTCATCTTTCTCCTGCAGAGCAGCTAGTGGGTATAAACCTTCAATGTTTTTGTTAGTAGCCACTGCATCACCAAGCATTATTTAAATCGCTGTTTGTGGTAATTTGTTACCAATGAATTTATAGTTAATGTATAGAGAAATAAAGAAAAATTGTTGTTGTTAAGTGCCATCTAGTTGGTTCTGACCCATAGTGACCCTGCTTAGGGTTTCTGAGGAGCAGCTAGTGAGCTTGAACTACCGACCTTGCAGTTCAAATGGCTTTGCAGTCTGGAGCATTAACCAACAGCGCCACACCAGGACTCAGTATAATCAATAGTATGAGATAAAACATCTAAGTTTTGAATAAATAAAATCTTTGCACTATTATCCAAATATGGTTAGAGAATATACAGTTAATAATGAGAAACACATTTACAAGTTACTTTAAACTAGTTTACTAACTTCAAGTTTAGAAAGTGGTTTTATAGAATTCTGATACATCTAGGATAAATGCTACTATTCTCAGATACTCCTTGATCATGCCAGCAGAGCTTTCCTATTAATATGTTTATTGTTGTTGTTGTTAAGTGCCATTAAGGAAATCCTGACTCCACAGATGCCCAGAGAATCCTTCAATAACAAAAATCAAGGCTTGAATTTTTTCTTCAGGTCCCCCAGCTTGAGAAATGCTGAGTGTGTTCTTCCTTTTCGGTTTTCTGATTCCAGATATTTGTACATTTTGTTACAATATTTGGCTTTATCTTCTCAAGCTGATCTTTAAATTTTTCTGTTCAGCTCTTGGATGTCCTTATTTCTTCCATTTGCTTTAGCATCTCTACACTGGAGAGCAAGTTTCAGAGTCTCTTCTGACATCCATTTTGAACTTCTCCTTCTTTGTCTTTGTAATGACTTTTTGCTTTCTTAATGTATGATGTACTTGATGTCGTCCCACAAGTTTTCTGGTCTTCGGCCGTTAGTGTTTAATGTATCAAATCTGTTCTTCAGATGATCTCTAAATTCAGGTGGGCTATATTCAAGGTCATATTTTG
>NW_006408577.1:10717205-10718046 GCF_000296735.1 Chrysochloris asiatica
TAGATGTTTACAGCTGTTTCTCTTCATTTTGAGTTGTGCCCCATCAGCAAATGAAGGTCCCGAGGGCTTTTCTCCCACAGGCTTTACTCCATTCATGTCATCACGGTCAACTCTACTCTTAGGAGGCAGTTCTTCCCCAGTCGCATTTTGAGTGCCTTCCAACATGAGGGGCTTATTTTCTGGCACTATATCTGACAGTCTTTCTCTGCTATTCATGAGGTTTTCAGTGAATAAATATTTGAAGTACTTTGTCACTCCTTCTTCCTAGTCTGTCTTTGTCTGGAAACTCATCTGAAGCCTGTCCACCATGGGTGACCCTGCTGGTATTTAAAATTCCAGTGGCACAGCTTCCCAAATCACAGCAACCCCCAAACAGCCACAGCATGACAAACTGACAGAAATGTGGTGGGTACCACACAATAGATATGGTAAAAGGCTACAACCCCAATAAATCCCTTTTCTTATTTCAAACCATGTAGCATATCCCCTTCTTTTGTTTGAAAGGTTACCTCTTGGGGTATTCTGGAAGAGCACAATAAGGGTTCTGGAGTTCACATTCTTTACAATGTTGTCTATAATTTGTTGTGAGCCATACAGTCTAACGCCTTTGTGTAGCCAATAAGACACAGGTAAAAACAGTTGTCTGGCAGTTTCTGCTTTCAGTCAAGATTTACTTGATGTCAACAATAACATCCCTACTTCTAGGTCCTCTTTTGAATATGGCTTGTATTTCTGACAATTCCATGCCAATGTAATAGAATGAAAAGATAATATTGATCCAAATAATCATTAAATAGAAGTAAAGTACCAATTATGTTGGTACCTTATCTTTCACAATGTT
>NW_006408577.1:10719911-10742929 GCF_000296735.1 Chrysochloris asiatica
AACTCTTCTGGTCTTTGGTCTTTAGTGTTTAATGTATCATATGTGTTCTTCAGATGATCTCTAAATCAGGTGGAATATATTCAAGGTCATATTTTGGCTCTCGTGGACTTGTTTTCATGTTCGTCAGCTTCAGTTTGAATTTGCATATGAATAATTGATGGTCAGTTCCACAGTCTGCCCCTGGGCTTGTTTTGACTGATGATATGGAGCTATTCCATGATCTCTTTCCACAGATGTAGTCAGATTTCTATGTACTCCATTTGGTGAGATCCATGTATATAGTCATCTATTATGCTGTCTAAAAAAGGTATTTGAAATGAACTAACATTGGTTTTGCAGAATTATATCATGTGTTCTCCAGCATCATTTCACCATGTACTAAATTAAAATTTGTATGTCCTTTAATTTATGGGATTTAATTTTTTTAAATGTTTTAGCTGGAAAGGAAAGTTTGACATATTTGACACAAAGTAATTTTTAAACTCTACAATAATATTCATTTAATATATAAGATAAAATGACATCATATTGAATAAGTATGTGTATAATTTAAGGGTTTATATCTTACATAATGACAGCTTTTATCAAATAAGGAGACTAATGCATTACTAATGAAATTAGGTAATGATTTGGCCCAGCATAATCATTATTAATTCTACTAGCTCTGTGTATTCTGGACGTATGATAGATTGCATAGCTACATTATTTTTGAAGTTACACAAGACGATGTGATTTTGGCCAATATATATAAGTTGTTGTCATTGTTGTTGAGTGTTATCGAATCGGTTCCAACCCATAGCGACCCTGTATAGGGTTTCTGAGGTGAAGCGGATGAGCTTGAACTGCCAACCTTGCAGTTCAAACGTCTTTGCAGTCTGGCGCATTAACCTAGAGCACCACACCTGGACTCTTAATATATGTAAGTAGAAGACACATATATGAATTCTTGGTTGGTTTATGATCCAGTGTCAAAAATTTTTGTGAATACTTTGTCATATCCTTTGATCATTGCTGTAGATTTGGCTACAGTATGGCTGCTAACCTGAAGGTCAGCAGTTCAAAACTACCAGCTGTTCTATGAGAAAAAGATCAGGCTTTCTGCTTCCATAAAGATTTACAGCCTCTGAAACCCTATACAGGGTTGCTAGGAGTGGGAATTTACTTCACAGCACACCACCACCACCACCATCCCTAACCCAGGACTTCTGGTATGACACTGTAAAATAAGTGCTGCATTCCAAAGTCTGTTTGAACCATAAGGTATGCACTTCAAATTTACCAGTAGCTCCTCAGAAACCTATACTGGGTTGCTATGAGTCGGCACCGACTCTAAGGCATTTAACAACAACAAACCCTAACCCAAGCACAAGTAAAAATTTAAACTTTTCTAGTATTACACACCAAGATTTGGAAATATCTGTTATTCTATTATAACAACAACAACAGCAATGTAACCTAGGAGTCCTGGTGGGGTGCTGTAGGACAAGGACTAGATTGAAAGGTATGTTTGAACTACAAAGTTGGCAGTTTAAACTCATCAGTCACTCCTCAGAAACCCTATACAGGGTCACTGAATTGAAGCCATCTCGATAGCACTTAACAACAGCCATATAATTTAGACAATTGATCAACAAACTATAGCCTGTAAGACAAATCTGCCTTATTTTTTATATGAAGTTAAATTCTAACACAGCTGTGTGTATCATCTATGTATTTTCTCTGGCTGTTTTCAGGTCATAGTGGCAGTATGAGTACATGATTTAGAGACATATGACCTTAAATGGTAAAAAGCAGAAAATGTTGATTCCCCATCTAGACTAAGTCCATTCTGACTGACACAAATGAAAAAATACAGATGAGTATGAGAAAAAGATAAACACAAGTAAGTTTAGTGTTTTAGTCTGAGCTTCATCTCTGGGTAGCCTCTCATGATTCTGCTTATTCGTTCTTTCATCTTTGCCATTGCAATGAGAAGAACATGGCCAGGCTGTCTGTTAACCCTTATGAAACAAAGTAAATCAGTCAAGCTGAATCCAAGTTAGGTTCAGAGACTCTCAGCTGACCCTCAAAAAACTGGAGAGCCAAGGCAAAGTCAGCAGAGCTCTCTAGCCTTGAATGCCTAAACCCTGAGATATACAAGAAATAAATGTTTATTATATATGCTATTGAGTCTTAGGGTACTCTGCTGTACAAAAAAAACTGTAGAATACAGCTCCTATTTTAGTCAGAATAATATTCATATATATTGAGCAGGGCAAAGAGTGTTTGGGACATAAAGCAGATGATTCACTGTGATTATTTTAGATTTAGAAGAATGGGCAATTTTAATTTTATAGTTATGAATGTTTAAAAATACTTATATAATTAGCATGTTTTTTTGGACATGAATTAACATTTAAATAAAAATAAATAAAAATTATTTATCTTTCATTTTAAAGGAAATGAATCACTGTTGGGATTTTATTATTAGTACTTTAAATAAAAATTTCTCCTTAGAAAATAAAAAATGATTGCAATTTTGAATAAATTTGAAGTGATAGGAATATAGGTTTATGAATCAGCTACTCAGTTTCATAATCTCTGAACTTAGTGTCTTTCACTGAATATAGTTTGGACTGTATAATATCTCAAGGAAATGTTGTATATCCTTTAAAAACAGACATTAGTTTCCTCTTTCTATTTCCTAGCCAAAATTTGAGTAGCATGTTTTTTGCCATTAAAAACTTTATCCAATGTTTTTATGGCTAAAAGGTAATTTTCCCAGGGATATTCTCTTAGAAAAAGTTAAAATAATATTTCAAAATTCGCCTACAGTACTTACTGAGTGATATTTGAGACAAAGGCAGAACACTTTGCTTTTGATCTAAAACATACGAGATTAATTCTTCCATAGCTTTAAAATCTACCCTGGGAGATTTTTAGGTTTTGTAGTGTTGCTATATTCACAAATGATTATTTCAAAAGTCTGAGAAAATTTTTGAGCTATAGTTCATATTTCTCTTTGCCTCACTCCTCACATCTGATCCATCAGTAAATCCTGACTTCACTTTTCTGCACCTCTACTTTTCTCACTGTATTGTTGATGTACAATTCTAAAAGTTAAAAACTGGACTTTCTTACAAATATCAAGGGAGTACATTAATTTAAGTCATTAACGAAGGAAAAGTCAGTTGGGAAAGGCATACTAAAATAAGCTCACCAAGTTAGGGATTGTTGTTGTTTTAAGTGTCGTCAAGTCATAGAGACTCTTTATAGGGTTTCTGAGGAGCTGCTGGTGAGCTTGAACCACCAATCTTGAGACACAAATGACCTTGCAGTGCAGCACATTAACTCACAGAGCTACACCAGAACTCCAAGTTAGAGGTGTTGTTGTTGTAAAGTGCCGTAGAGTCGGTTTTGACCCACAGCCACCCTGTGTAGGGTTTACAAGGAGTGACTGGTGAGTTTGAACTGCCAACATTGTGGTTCAAACCGACTTTGCAGTCCATCACATTAACCCACAGTACCACATCAGGTAGAACAAGTTTATACGCTGCAGTGCAATAAATGTTTTTGGATTATCTTTTTTTTTTTTTTTTTTAAGGAAACAACATGTCCTTTGGGCTAAAGCTATAAATTAACATATAATTTAAAGGACTTTTAGCCTTAATCAATGGTATATGATAAAGCAAGCAAATACATTCTAGAGAATCAAATTATTCTTGAGTGATCCAGTTATATATGCTCCAGCATACACTGAAATGACATGCAGTTATTCTTTTGAATTTATTAACAATTTTGGATTTTTCTCAAGTTTCCCTCTTCATGCTTTGATCATAAACAATCTCCCCATACAATATTTTTATCTCACACACACAAATTTTTTTTATAACACAAATATATGTACAGCCATATTCATCACAGCACTATTCACAATAGCAAAAAGAGACAGTCTAGTTGTCCATCAATGGAAAAATGGATAAACAAAAGTTGGTACATATGCGATATGTAATAATATGCAATGTTTAAGACTAGCAAAGAGTCTGTGAAAGACTTCATAGCATGGATGAACCTGGAGGACATTATGCTGAGTGAAATTAGTCAATCACAAAAGGACAAATATTGTATGAGACAACTATTGTAAGAATTCAAGACAAGGTAAAAGAAACATTCCTTGATGGTTACCAGGGTTGGGAGGGAAGGAAGAGAAATTCACTGACTAGAAGGTAGACAAGTGCTAACTTCGGTGATGGGGAAGACAATATACAATAGAGAGAGGTTGTCAGAAGTATGATGAAGACAGAGAAAGACGCAAGGAGGAGTGTAAAAATTAAAGATAACAGAGGAAAATATACACAACCCTGCAACAACAGTAATCTATGGTAGATATACGGACAGATACACAGACAGAAGGGGCATGAAACGGAGAGTGGGAGTGTACTCTCAAATATATAAAAGTTTGACATGGTATATTTACACATGGGAGTCCTGGTGTGAAACTGTTGGATAAAGCACTGGACTGCTGAATACAAGGGTGCGATTTCAAATTCACCAGCTGCAATTCTGAACCACTATACAGGGTCACCATGAGTCAGAACCGACTCTACAGCAGTTAACAAAAACACTTACCTTTGGGGGAAAAAAATGGTTTCCTCTTAATTTTGTCCTGATTGATTTATGGAGGTTAGCCAAAGTTATTAATTTCCCATATAACTTTCTATAGGACAGAGTAGAACTGTGTCATAGGGTTTCCAAGGCTGTAAATCTTTACAGAACCACCGTGCCACATCTTTCTCCCATGCAGCAATTGATGAGTGTGAACCACTGACTTTCCAGTTAGCAGCCTTGTGCTTTAGCCACAATGCCATCATGGTCCCTTCCATAAAGACTACTGTCTAGAAAACCCAAATAGATAGGTCTACTCTGTCACATTGGGTTGACTTGGGTAGGAACTGATTTATAACCTATAAATGTTGTTGTTGTTATGTGCCATGGAGTCGGTTCCGACTCATAGTGACCCTGCACAGGGTTTCTGAGCCTGTAACTCTTACAGGAGCAGAACATCTCATCTTTCTCTGGCGGAACTGCTGATAGGTTCCAACTGAGGACCACTACACTACCAGAGTTCTTTATCAATAGGTTCCCTAAGTCAATGTTGTTGTTGTTAAGCGTTGTTGAGTCGATTCCAACCCATAACGACCCTTTATAGGGTTTCCAAGGAATAGCTTGTAAGCTTGAACCGCCGACCTTGCAGTTCAAACAGCTTTGCAGTCTGGTGCATTAACCCACAGTGCCACACCAGGACTCCTAAATCAATAGGTTCCACTAAATGAGTCCTGGAAAGCTGTTTGAACTGCAAGGTTGGTGGTTCAAGCTCACTAGTCACTCCTGTAAAACCCCATACAGGGTCGTTATGGGTTGGAACCAATTTGACAGCATTTAACAACAACAACATCAACAACATGATATGGTCAGTCCCCCACCCATATGTCATGTTCAGTGTTATGGTGGCTTGTATGCTGCTCTTATATGGACTCTATGCCATGAGTATTTTAAATATACAACTCTGACAGATTCCAGCAGAGCTTCTGGACTGAGACAAACTAAAAAGAAAGGCCTCACAATATACCTCCAAAAGTTGTTAGGTGTGGTCAAGTTGGTTCTCACCCTTAGTGACTATATGTGCGACATAACAAGACACTCTCCAGGGCAGTGACAGCCTCATAATCATTGCTATGTTTGAGCTCCTTGTTTCAGCCACTGTGTCAATCAAGCTTGTTGGAAGACTTCCTCTTTTTCATTGACCCTGTATTTTATCAAGTATTATGTCCATCATCAGGGACTGGTCCCTCCTGATAACATATCTAAACTATATGAGACAAAGTCTTCCTTATTTCTAAGGAGTATTCTGGCTGTACATCTCCCAACACAGTTTTGTTTGTTCTGCTGGAAGTCCATGGTATATCAAAAGCTATTTGGCAACACCATAATTTAAAAGCACCAATTCTATGGTCTTCCTGATCTAGCATATGAGGCATTTGAAAATACTATGGCTTGGTTCAGGTGCACTTAAGTCCTCAAAATGACATCTTTACATTTTAAAGAAGTCTTTTGGAACAGATTTTCCCAGTACAATATGCAATTTGATTTCTTGATTTCTGTCACCATATTCATTGTGGATCCTAATAAATGAAATCCCTGTCAACTTCTATCTTTTCTCCATTTATCATGATGTTTCTTTTTGATAAACTTGTGATAATTTTTTGTTTTCTTTATGTTGAGGTGTAATTCATATTGAAGACTATAGTCTTTCATATTCATCAATGAGTATTTCCAGTTCTTTTCAGTTTCTGTAAACAAGGTAGTCATCTGCATATTGCAGTTTGCTAATTAGTTTTGCTCCTGATGCCACATTCTTCCTCATATAGTCCAAATGGTTGCCATTGTTAATTTATAGGTCACAACAGAACCATTTTTTCTTTGGACACATCATCAGGTGGGATCACTGTGAGTCAGAACTGACTCAACGGCACTTTGACAACAGTAAAAGGCAACGTTATCTTTTGGGGAAATCATTTCATAAATGATTTCACAAATTACTTACTTTCTTATTATGTTACCATATAAGGAATGTTAACATGCTGTTGAGTGGGTTCTGACTTGTACCTACCTATATAGTGTTTCCAATAAACACCTGGTGGGCTTGAAGCACGTACCTTGCAGTTTTTCCTACACCAGTGTTTATCCTACAGTGCTATGCCAGGATACATGACTTCATTTAATCCTCACAGTCGCCTTCTTGTTGTTAAGTGCCCTCGAGTCGATTCCAACCCATAGCAATCCTGTATAGGGTTTCCAAGAAGCAGCTGATGAGCTTGACCCACCAAACTTGCAGTTCAAACAACTTTGCAGTCTGGCACATTAGCCCACAGCGCCACACCAGGATTCCAGGTAGTAACATGTTCCAATGGGAAAGTGGAGGCTCAAATAATAACATATTTTTCAAATATATTGACACAATTATTAGGCAAAAACGTAATCTGAGTCAGGTATTTCAGTATGATTTCAAACTCCATATTCTTTATTCTGTGCTTCCTCTTTCAATGCTGTTATAGAGAGACTGGTTTATCTGATTAACTCCCAGTTACCCATTATGTTTTAGGAAAGAGTAGCCTTCAAGGGATTTGTATAAAATAAAGGCTATATTTTAAAACATATTGTAGCACCACTAGTGAAGAATTCAATGTGAGCTGCTGCCATGATGTGGAATGTTGTTGTTGTTGTTGTTAGGTGCCATCGAGTCAGTACTGATGCACAGCGACCTTATGCACAGCAGAATGAAACACTGCCAGATCCTGGGCCAACCTCACTACTGTTGCCACGCTTGAGTCCATCGATGCTGCCACTTGGCCAATCCATCTCGTTGGGGGTCTTACTCTTTTTCTCTGACCCTCCACCTTACCAAACATGATATCCTTCTCTAGCAAGTGGTCCCTCCTGACAATATGTCCGAAGTATGAGAGACGAAGTTTGGCGATCTTGGCCTCTAAAGAGCACTCAGGCTGCACTTCTTCCAAAATGGATCTATTGGTTCTTTTGGCAGCCCATGACACTTTCAATATTCTCCTCTGATACCATAACTCAAATGCATCAATTCTTCTGCAGTCTTCCTTATTCACTGTCCAGCTTTCACATACACATATGCACATGAAGTTATTGAAAATATCATGGCTTGGGTCAGGTGCACTTTAGTCCTCAAGCTGACATCTTTGCTCTTCAACACTTTAAAAAGGTCTTCTGCAGCAGATTTGCCTAATGCAATACGTCCTTTGATTTCTTGACTGCTGCTTCCGTGAGTGTGATAGCCAGTACAAATATTCTGAGATTCTAGAAGAGCAAGAGCATCAAGAAGACAGGAGCAGAAAGGCAAACTGCAATTCCACAAGTGTATTTGGGAACTTTCTTAGTATAAAAATGAAACATATAGTATCCTTTCAGTAAAAATTACTTCTGTATAAATCATTTATCCACTAGAATCATTACAAGACAAATATAGTCAGGTTTTTAATCATTTATTCCACAAATATTCTTTGAGACTTAACCTGAGGCACACAGCTATATCATGTCCATTTCTGCTAATGCTTACTTATTAAAGTCAGTTATTTACAAATAATTTCCTCCATATTAATAGTCAGCCTTTCTTGGTTCTGAAGAAATGGCATCTGAAACAGGTCAACTTGAGAGTGTGAGGTGAAGCAGAGATGCTAGATAAGGAGTAATTGAAAACATGCTTAATTGACAAATAGCAGAACAGTAGAGATAATATTCTTTATTTTCTGAGAAACCATAAAAATAAACTTTCCCTCCCTAATTCTTGAAGTTTATATTACTTGAGAGTGAGCTCAAATCCTAAAACCCATTTCAGGTGATTTGTTTTATTTAGCCTCTGCTTAGGAGAGTGCTATCCCTACTCCTTTGATAGTAGTTTAACTCCTGGTTGCTAGAATTCTGAATTCATAATTAGTCTTCCTTTGATCAAAGTCAACTTTTGCAAACTTACTGCTGATGAATTCATATCCTGTTACCATATTATCCACTAAGAGCTTAGTTTGAAGTCCTGGTTGGTATTTTTTATGTTTCTCTTATGAACTCCATAACGGCACTTTTGAGGAGCTTGCTATTTAGAGCATATTGACTTTAGAAAGAGTAGTCCTACCAGGTTTGCTGTATTTTTCATGAAGTTTCAGGTCCTAGCCAATCAAATTATAATAAAAGAAAAATATTATGGTGATGGCTAGTTAGACAAAGGTAGTCTCTCTTTGACTCACTAGTCTACAAAGGTGATTTTATAGACAACTTCCTTTAGTTTAAATGCAGAGGCAAAACCAGCAGATAAATGGAAGTTAGGTAGAGACACATATTGACTCATTTAATAACTTTCTAATAAAAACATGACATCATGATGTATCATAGATTATGAACAAAAGGATCTGAATTGCCATCTGTCTGATATTGTCTTGGAGACGTGTACAGGAAAAACCTAGATTGTCTATTTACAAAGTTAAGATTCTATGAAATATCAAGAAGAAACATTCAAATTTGTAAAGGTCTAATTTTGCCTTTCTTAAACATGACTGAGTATCTATGAAATCAGTTGAGTCAAGATTGAACATATGTATCTTTCAGTATCTGAGTTAATATTTTAATTTATTTATGCCTTACTTTCCTAGTGCTCTGTATCCGAAATAGGTGGCTTTAAAGAACAGAAATTTGTTTCCTCACAATTTAAGAGGTGTTACCCCAAAAGGATATTTAATAACTTGCCATTAACATAGTCAATACTCAGAGACAGAGCTCAGACCAAAGAACAGACTATTTAGTGTGCATTTATATGCATAAAGACAGGGAATGAGAATCTCCCAGATCTGCCTTCCTGAGTAAAAAGGAGAAGAGGATTTATAGGGATCTTGGGAATGGGGTATGAATCTAAGGAATTTCAGGAACTTCTTTCTTGCTCTTCTTATCTCAGGTCTTGGTGCTGACCCTTCAGATATCCATTTTTTTCAGTGGTGGTTATCAGTGGTTTAACAAGAGTTCTGTAACAGTTTTTCTTCATTCCTACAATAGTCCTCAGAGTGAGGGCCAGTTACCAATTAACTAAATCACTCTCCAGGCAGGAGACATGGCCATGTATATCTTGGGAAACCTTCTCAGGGGATTCTGATGCATACAATAGTTAAGAGTCAGTCCTGCCAGTAGTTCTGGTAGTACTATTCTGAATACAGTGACTCTTTCAACCATTCCTGTTTCCTTATTTTGTCTTTGTTCTTGGGAAGAGTGTTGCCCCATTTGTCTTTACACAGGTCTGCTTTGGTGACTGAAAAATGGCAATTAATTATTGAATGCAGTGAGGTAAGGAGTTAAACTTGAACTATAGTCACTGTTGTAAGATGATTCTTCTTTTTTTTTTTTACTTTAGCTAGTGTGCCATGAAGTCTGTTCCGATTCCTAGTGACACTGTATAGGGTTTTCAAATTTGAATTGCCCACCTTGTGGTTACCAGTCCAATGTTTCTCCTATAGTGCCACCAGGGTGTTTGTGCTCCTAGTAGCTGGCAATCCTTGAAGTTCTTGGGTTTTTAGATTCATTTGTCTCCAGTGTCATCAGATAAAATCTGTATCCCTGTGGCTGCTTGCTTATGTGTTTGCTCTGCTCCCTTTTTTAAAAAAATGTACAAGTTATTATATTTGGGACGTACCATACTGATAATGATCTCATTACTATGACAAAGAAAATCCTATTTTCATAGGAGAATAGAGGTATAAGGATTTCAATCCACATTTTGTGTGTGGTTCATCGTTTAATCAATACCAATATATATATATTTTTATATTTCAAACCACACTAAAATATTAAAACATTTTTAAAAAGTTTTGATGATTATGGAAGATATAGCATACATACTATAATTGCAGAAATTTTATCTAAGTGCATTTGCCAATCTAACACAGAATCCTTAATCTTTAATTCTCAAAAGGATATATTTAGTTAAATGTATTCCTCTTTGACTGTCATTGCTGTGCATTTTATCTATCATATTGAAGAAACACATATCAACTCTTCATTCATTGACTGATGGCTTATAATAAACTCAAATGTCTGTAATCATTGTTATATAGAATAATACAAGGTCTTATGCCTAAAAAAAAGTTTTTCTCATTGTCTGCTGTGAGATTTTCGACTTCACAGGAATACAAACATTGTAGTCTGAGGAAATAGAGAAGGGACTTCAGAAATGAAGAGGAAAGGGAGCAGTTTGTGACTTGCACCCTCTGTTATTTATCCTACCGACCACTCCATCTCATCATTTGTTTTGTGGAGATAAAATGGTACATATTTTACACAGTTTCTGTGGGGATTAAATTGGGCTGCAAGGTTGACAGTTCAAATCCAACAGCTGCTCTGTGAAAACAAGATGAGGTTGTCTGTTGCAGTAAAGACTTACAATCTTATAAACCCTAAGGAACAGTTCTGTTCTGCCCAATAGGGTGGCTATAAACTGGAATCTACAGGACTACAATGGATTTAGTTTTTGTGTTTTTAAGTGCTTAGAATGGTGTCTGCCATTTAAAAGCTCTGTTTGTTTTAGCTACTACTACTGTGATCCGACTCGACGGCACTTAACAACAACAACAACAACAACTGTGATCTTCAGAGCCAGGTGTGGCGCTGTGGGCTAATGCTCCATCTGCAAAGCCATTTGAACTGCAAGGTCAGTGGTTCAAGCTTACCAGCTGCTCCTCGGAAACCTTATACAGGGTCGCTATGGGTCAGAACTGACTTGATGGCACTTCATAACAACAACTGTGATCTTCGGAGTTTTCGAGTATACTTACCATTTATCTTGAATGAATGGATTTACTATATGCTCTTTTGTTTTCCTGGTTTTTAATTATAACATTAATATTGTGCATGCGTTGAGCTTCTGATTAGTATTAGAGTGAATGCAATCCATGTTGGTAGTCAGATTAAATATATATTTTCTTCCTCAATAATTATTTTGGGAGCTATATCATTATGACAATCACTCTAACTCATCCCCACTATTATTTGGCTTTTCGTTGGTAAGTGCCTCAGAGTCGATTCCAACGAATAGAGACCCTATATAATAAGAGTGCCAGTGTGGTGCTGCAGGATAATGCACTGGACTGCAAAGTCAGTTGGAACCACAATGTCAGTGGCTCCAGCTCACCAGATGCTCTTTGCAAACCCTATACAGGATTGCTATGAGTCAGAACAGATGCAACGGCCCGTAACAGCAACAACATAGGGTTCCAAAGAACAGCCAGTGGTTCACAGTCCAGCGCTGCTCCTACAGCGCCACACCAGGAGTCCACTATTTGGTTTAGAGCCACATTAAACTGTCTAAAATAATATGCCTTTTGAGAGCTCAAATTTTCCATGAAATTTTGTTTTATTTATAAGTGTCAGCTGTTTTGCTTTGTTTTAACTGTCTTCTGTATTACTCTGGTGGCAGGAATCACCTTTCAAAGGTCAAACAGAGCCAGCCGGAGCCATTCAGGCAGTGCCAGTGCTATCCTGGTTTCTCTGTGACTAATCCCATCATTCCTCATTGCAATAGTCTTAAAATCCATTCTCTGTTAAGTAAAGGCCTAACCATTCTCTGTTAAGTAAAGGCAGGGGAAATGACTTCCTTTTTGGCTGTAACAGAATAGATTATAATCCCTTCTTTTCTATGTACCTGAAAGATATTTTAGGAGTTATTTTCAACTAATTCAGCTTATAATCACTTAAACAACCTGCAATTTTCACACATTTGCAGAATTTTTAACTCTGTTTCAGACATTGCATATAGTTTAACCAGATCTTAAAATTCCCCTTAAATATTTAGAAAGTATTTCATTTTCAATTACTTCTTAGTGATACTGTAGTTGATTCTAAAACTTTCCCGATTCCTAAAAGTCTGTCACAATGAAAATAAAACAATGTGAACATATTTTCAAAAATCAAGTCTGAATTCAAGAAGTAAATTGCTCACTGTAAGCTTGAGGTGAGCCTCAAAGCAATTTTAGTCTCTTCATTTTATCTTTGTGGAAAATTGCAGAAATTGCTTTCTATATCCTCTAGCAGAAGACTGCCAGGAACATATCTGTATTTGAGGAAGTTGGGTTTATTACTCACTGTAGCAAAGAAGAATGAATACCACGAGGAACCACAGGGCTTCATAGTGAAAGAGTGTTAGAAGAACTATACAGTGCCTGGCTACTGCTTTCAACTGCTCTGAAAGGGATCACATTACAAGGTCCCTGATAGAGTGGGAGAAAATGTGGAACAAAACTCAAAATCATTTTTAAAAAAGACTGGGCTTATTGGTTAGAAAGAGATGGGAGGAACCTGAGACTGTGGCCCTTAACCACACTTCAAGTCTGGAAAGGAACTCAATCTTGTGGCCTGATCTTAGGTACGTTGTTGTTGTTAGGTACAGATTTATAGAGACCCTATGCACAGCATAACAAAATATTGTCCAGTTCTGCACCAACCTCACAGTTGTTGCTACATTTGAGCCACTCATTGCTGCCACTGTGCCATTCCATATCATTGAGGGTGTTCCTCTTTCTCTGACCCTCCATTTTGCCAAACATGGTATCCATCATCAGTGACTATTCCCTCCTGACAATATATCCGATGTATGAGAGATGAAGTCTGGCCATCCTGGCTTCCAGGGAGCATTCTGGCTGGCTGAACTTCTTCCAACACAGATTAGTTTCTTCTTTTGATAGTCCATGGTACATTTAATATTATCCACCAACACCATAGCTCAAATGCATTGATTCTTCTATGGTCTTCCTTATTTGCTGTTGAACTTTCACATGCATATGAGGTAATTGTAAATATCATTACTTGAGTCAGGCGTACCTTAGTCCTCAAACTGACATCTTAGTTCTTCAACACTTTAAAGAGGTCTTGTGCACCAGATTTGGCTATGGCAATGCGTTGTTTGATTTCTTGATTGCTGCTTCTATGAGTGTTGACGGTTGATGACAACTTCAATCTTTTCTCCAATTATATGGATGTTATTCTTTGGTCCAGTATGAGCATTTTTGTTTTCTTTACATTGAGGTGCAACTCATACTGAAGGCTGTGGTCTTCGATATTCATCAGTAAGTATTTTATGTCCTTTTCACTTTCAGCAAGCAAGGTTGCATCATCTGTATCTCACAGGCTGTTAATGAGTCTTCCTCCTATCCTGATGTAATGTTTTTTTCATATAATTCAGCTTCTTGGATTCACTAGTAAGGTATGCTCACTATGGAATGGTCAATCATTCAAATGAAAAGGACAACATTTACCTAAATACAAAGTTGGGAAGAATGGTAAGGTAGGTGGAATGGAAATAGGAACCACAGAGGGGAGGTAGGACAATTGTTGCATGAAAGGAATTGTAATCATTGAGATGAAACGAAATGTATGATTTGTTGAATGTAAAACTGATGATGTCTGTAAACCTTCATTCAATTCACAATTTTTTAAAAAAAAAAGGAATGAAAGGGCCAAGCTTCTCAGCTTCTTCATGTACAACCTGGCCAGCTCAAGGGCAAGGAGGAAATTAAAATTTTGTTTCATCTTCCAATTGAAGCTGAAAAAAATAGTAATGTTGGATTATGTGAGGCTATTGTACAATGTACAAGGACCTTTAGTCCTTCAAAACCTGCAAAATCTTTATGTACACAGAAGAATAGACATTTCTTCAAGGAACCAGAAGAAAATTTCTGGATGGTCATGGTTGTTCAGAATCCTGTCATCGAAAAGCAAAGTAAAGATAGGAAGCCAATTGTTGAATACCAAGAAGAGTTTCAGGACAAGGTTTATAGTCCCATGCTATAGCGGTGCTATAGTACGTACAAGCTCTTCAATGACACCTTTCTGAAAGCCATGGACGATGTAGTTCCTAGGGGAAAGATTAGAGAAATTCTTTCACTGGGAGCTGCAAACACTGCATTTGCAATCATGTTATTTTTGGTGGAATCGGCTTCTTCCCATTAGATAAAATGATGTATTTAGAAATCCATTCCTTTACTAATAATGGAGGAAAGTTCGAACATAGTCAAATACACTCCCTTTCTCTCCAATGATCAGCTCATCTGGAGTGGATTCAAGCAAAATGATGTGAGACTTTTATACAAATATCTCACCATATTTTTTTCCAAAGTATATTGAACTTGAGTTGGTGGGTAGGGTTTCTCCAGTGAGGGCAGAAAAGCCAGAAAACCTTCAACAATATGGAAGATTTCTTACTGGACCCTTGTACCTTAAGAATCCTGAAGCAAAATGCAAATTCTCTAAAATTTTTTTCAATACAGATGACACCTATGAAGATCTCTATTTAATTGTATCTAAGACCATGAATGCAGCTGTGTGCTTCATGATTGATGTCTTCACAAAGACTACATTGGGTTTTTGCCAAAGCCTGGACAATATAGTTGGGCCTCAGATCACAGTGCTGGCATCTGACATTTGTGAGCAGTTTAACATCAACAAAACAATATCTGGTTCTGAAAAAGAACCCTAGTTTAAATTTATCTATTTCAAACACATGAATTCAGCCCAGAAAAGTACAATTCATGTAAGGAAAATGCCTGGTGTGTCACTTATATCCATTTAAGTGGATTTCATGAAGATTTTAGGTGACATCAACAATGATTTCACTAGGGTGGATGAAGATGAAATCATTGTGAAAGCGAAAAGTATGATCAGTGGGAGCTATATGTTATTTTGAACTAAAAAAATGCAAACCTGATAGAAGTACATGAAGAAGTCAAGAAGCTTTGTGTAACTCAGTTCTAAAACCTATTTCTCTTGGATTGACTGAGACACAGGTCCCTGACAAGATCTTTAATTCAGCCAACCTTTGGTTTGCCATTGCCAATTAAGTGTCCTTTTGGTGACTGGGTAAATGACAATAATAAAGCAATACTTGCTTGGAAGAATCCGATTTCTGCTCAGTCTCTTAACTGAGGTTTCCAGAGGTATTTAGATTTTAAATATTTATGTGGAATTCAAGGTAGACTTCACCATCTCTTACCATCTCATCCTTTTAACATTAAGTGAATATTTTATTGGAAAATAAGGCTAATAAATTGTTAAAGTTTTGTTTTTTAAAGGAATGAAAGGATTTTGGCTTCATTTAACTGAGTTTGGGATTCAAGGAAATGGAGGGTTTCTTGATTAGGTCTAATCAGAAAATGAGTATAATCGTATGATTGGGTATCTTAATATATCTTGTCATTAGGGAAAGTACACTAGAGCAAGGTAAAGCTATGACTGATAAGGAGCCGAAGTCATTCATATCAGTAGAAAGTCATGGATATTCTGAATTTTGTGGCTTTGAAAATGTTCATGCTTTCTCTGTATTCAAGTGTGATTGTGGAGTGATCTTGTTTTTGTCTTAATCCATTAGTCACAGACTGACCATGTCTGATGTTGATGTTCTTTGAAACTGTTTGTTTTAGCAGGAGAACACCATGGCCTAGATGTGAGTAGCAAGCCAGCTCCTGAATGACCATGGTTGTGTTTTCTTTTGAATTTTAATTTACTTTATTTTTGCTTCATTTCAACTGTTTTAAGGACATAATACTTTATACATGTTTTTTTTTCTGCATATTCAAATTAAGCATGTTTCTTGTGACATATAAGAAACTGCCTGAAGATTATTTGTATTAGTTCAAATTGTATTCTTTTAAACTTCTCATCTTGATACAGAGTCATCTTCATAGGCTCCACTAACAAAATCCCTTCTAAGTTTGCACAGCTAGTAGGTCACTTCTTTCACTGGATGGAATTCACTATGAAGATTCATGTCATTTATGGCTGATTCTAGGCAAAATTGAATAAATCAAGTCTTTTAAAAAAATAGCAAAAAAACCCCCAATAAAACTCTGTAATGTAAGCACTGGACTGCTAATTGTGTTGGCTGTACAAACCTACCAACAACTTCTCTGAAATCCTATCCAAGTTTCTTATGAGTTGGAATCGACTTGACAGTACTTAACAGCAGCAACAGCAAGTGGGCAAAATATGAACAAATCACATCTTTGAAACAGTTTTTTGAAATTAATTAATTTGTTTTTTATAACATTTTTACATGGACCCCAGGTAGCCTAGTTGGTTACATATTGTACTGCTAACTGCAAGGTCAACAGGTTGGCTCCATCAAGGCTCTCTCTTCATTCTGCAAGTACTCACACCAGGTTTCCAGAATTCATTATCTGCCTCAAAAGACTCACCCTCAGCTTATTCTTTTGGGTTGAGTGCTTTGGGCCTTTCCTCCTTAATTACCTATCAGGATATGCTTGGCCTGCCCTATTTCCTCAGTTCCCATGGCTGCACTCAAATGTTGGCTAACAAATCCTTGTTAATGCTTTATTACTTTTAAAACACTGTATATAAATCTTTTTTTCTTTGTGGCTTTCTGGAAAGAATCCTTGACTTTACAATGCTAGTTTTTTCAGGATTGGAAGCTCAAGAGTTATTTAGGGTCAGATAGAGCCCATTTCCCCCCTCAAATTATGCAGATGAAGCTGGTGACTTTCTACACTGTTGGTTATCAGCTAGTCATTTTATAACCTCTGAGAGAGAGAATTTACTTATTGTCTGTTAGGCAATGGGAAGTATAAAAGCTAGCAGCCTCATTCTGAAAGGGGTGTAAAGGACATGCCGTACCATGGAATGCCAGTTTCTGATAGAGGAGAGAGGACAGTATGTTTCATAATTTCGTTGGTTATTTTCTGCTAGGTTAAATTATACCTTCGTTGTGCTTGAGATTGTTCTGATCTCTGTGAGCGATCCAAGAAGTTACTTAACTCAGCAGATGGTTACTATCATTCTGATCAATCACTCTTATCAAAAGTAAGTTTTCTGTGGAGACAATTCAAAGGCAAAATAAAATCACAGTATTTGTAGGCTGTTAATTATTTTTATCAGTATACATTGGCCTCTAGATTTTACACTCAGATTTACCACGTGACTTTCATAATTGTCAGATTTCTTTCCAGGGATGGAAAATTTAAATAGTTTTACTATTTAGCAATGCATTTGGTATGTGTGCTTGAATGATTTCCAGTAGTTATTAGAAGCTATCTCTTTGTAACACTGATAACAAAAAATGCTTTCAACTGCTGCGACAGTGAACTAGATGATATGGCTCCCATCATTGGGAACATTGGCTCTATTTGAGGGATGAGGAATGGGTATAAAACTTTGAAAGGTTATGTTGAAACATTTGTATAATTACTGACTTTCCCAGGATAGAAAGAAGCATTTACCATGGCCTTATAAATAAACTTCCAATACAGCAAATCAGGGCAGAACTGCTTAAGAATCAGAAAAAAAATGTTGATTTTGTAATGAATGCATTGAAAACTAGAATGCTCAGAACTAACCTGGAAAAATGTAAACTGTCATGTAAAAATATATTTCAACTGCAGGGTTGTATCTGAATTTTTCACTGACTTCAGCATTATAAGAGTTGCAGAGAAAAAAAATCTGATAATAAACTTTAACAGCTCCAAAGTGTTTCTGCTTGATTCTTATAAATCAATATATCTAACTCAAGGATAAGGTAATTTAGAGATTTCATATATTTTTGTGTAACATGATTAAGATTATGTCCTATGAAACTAAACATAAGCAATTTATATAACTTTCCAAGAAGCAAACAAATGACTCCTAACAAAGTTCAGTTTTTACTATATAATCTTTACAAGGTCATTTACCACTGAAAAAATCTATGTGTCAAGGATATATATAACAGGGAACTGACTTTTTAATTATTTAATGCAATTTCATAAAACAGAACATATTTTAAAAAAGAGCTCAAGTCATAATTCTATTGAAAACTATATGAATATCATCAAAATAATGTCAAATATAGGACTGGACAATAAGTCATTTAGGTTGGAAGTCATTCAAAATAGACTGAGGAAAAGTTGTCTCCTCGAAGTAGAGTTGACTTCATGGCATGAAGCTTTGGGTTGCAATGTTGAAGGATTCTATTGCCAAAATATTGAATGACACAGGCATCATCAAAAAAAAAAAAGAAAGAAAAAACAGTCACTGTACCAAAAAGAATTGGTCAATGCTTAGCCATTTGAAGAAGTAGTATATGATCAAGAACTGATGATACTAAAGGAAGAAGTCCAGGCTGCACTGAAGGAATTAGTAAAAAACAAACAAGTCTCCAGGATCCGATGGAATACAAATTGAAATGTTTCAGTGAACTAATGCAGTGCTGGAAACACTCACTAGTCAATGTCAAGAAACTTGGTGGGCAGATACCTGGAAAACCAATCAGAAGAGCTCCATATTTATGCCCATTCCAAAGAAAGGTGGTCAATCCAAATATAAAAATTATGAAATAATATCATTAATATCACATGCAAATAAATACATTTTTACTAAAGATAATTAAGAAATGGTTACCCGAGTATATCAACAGGTAGCTGCAAGAAATTCAACCTGGATTCACAAGATGGAGTGGAATATGGAATATCACTACTGACGTCAGATGGGTCTTGGCTAAAAGCAGGGAATGCCAGAAAGATCCTAACTTGTGATTTATTGACAAAGACTTTTGAGTTTGTGGATCACATGACACACTATGGATACCGTTACAAATGATGAGTATTCCAGAACTCTTTATAGTGCTCATAAGGAACCTGTGCATAGATGAAGAGGCAGTCATTAGAAAAGAATAAGGGAATACTGCATGTTTTAAAATCAGGAAAGGTGTCTGCCAGAGTTGTATCCCTTCAGCATATTTATTCATGGTATGCTGAACAAATTATCTGAGAAACTGGATTATATAAAGAAAAATGTGGCATCAGGATTGGAAAAAGACTCGTTAACAACCTGTAATATGCAAATGACACAACCATGCTTGATGGAAGCAAGGAGGACTTGAAATATTTACTATGAAGATCAAAGCCCTTTTGTATGGATTGAACGTTAATGTAAACAAAAATCAATACTCACAACACAACCACTAAATAACATCATGATAAACGGAGAAAAGATTGAAGTTGTCAAAGACTTCATTTTCCTTGGATCCATAATTGATCATATTGCATTACATATATCTGTTGCCAAAGATCTCTTTAAAGTGTTAAAGAACAAATACGTTGATTTGAGGACTAAGATACACCTGACCCTAATCCTGCTATTTTCAACCACTTCATATGCATGTGAAAGTTGGAAATGACTAAGGGAGACCATAGAAGGATTGATGCACTTATATTATGGTATTTGCAAAGAATATCAAAAGTGCCATGGATAGCCAGAAGAACAAATAAATCTGCCTTGGAAGAAATACAGCACCAATGCTCCTTAGAAGCAAAGATGGAAGAAATACAGCACCAATGTTCCTTAGAACAAAAAGCTGTTGTCTCTCATTCTTTGGATAAGTTGTCAGGAGGGACCAGTTCCTGGTAAGGAAATAATGCTTGGTAAAGTGGAAGATCAATGACTAAGAGGAAGACCGCTAACATGATAGATTTACACAGTGGCTGCAACATTGGACTCAAGCATAGCAATAATTGGGAGGATGGCACAGGACCAGGATGTGTTTCATTCTGTTGCTATGAGTTGAATGGACTAGCACTGAAGAAGAAGAACAACAACTCATTTTTTTTAAAGCAATTAGAAATATTAAATTGTAAGAAACATACAATTTAGTTGTAAGAATCGTTCAATTACTGAAACTATTTGAGAATAAATTTATAATATGATACTTTATCATACTATATTATTGTGTAATGCCTACAGAAAAGGAACATCTTCCTTTATAATCACATCTAGTCATCCAAATCAGGAAACCAATACTGGTAAATTATTATCATAAAATACTCAGAAAAAATTAAAGTTCTGTGAATTGTTGTAATAATGTCCTTTATAGCAAAATTTCCAAGGTGTATAACACTTTTTATTTAAACATGTTGCACTTTATTGGCATGTCTGTTTTGCCTCTTGCAGTCTAGAATGGTGCACCAATCTTTTCTTGCCCCTTTGAAAATCATAGGCCAGCTATTTTGTAGAATGTCTCTCAATTTATTCCAGTCTGATAGAGTCTCATTATAGATCCACTGTTTGTGTTCTTATTAGGAATGTTCTTGTCAGGAATATTGCAACTTTATTTTCATTGCTTCTATTCAAGTGGTGTGTATTTTTTATGTAGCCCTTTACTGATTTAATCAGGTGATTAATCTGGTGTTTGCCAGATTTCCTCATCAGGGCTCCAGGCAGTGGTATGTACTATAACTTGCATTTCTAGGATAAATTGTCTGGTGTAGCCAGATATGCAGACACAATTATCACATAGAACATTTTAAAGGCTTAGAGATTAAATCAACCAGGATTTGGTTAAGGACCAATTTGGAGATTTTGAAATACCCAGGACTTTGACCTCCTATGGGTGGTAAGTGAATTCTTTATGGCACAAGTACCAATTCCATACCATCGGATTCACTCCAGTTTTCTCCCTTTCCATAGTTTGAATTTCCTTCTCTAAACAATGAGAAGCCTGACTCCTATTATTCTCCATTTATTAACTTAGCTCAATGACTTTTGAAAATAACAAACCTATCATCCCTACTTCTGAAGATCAGCCCAATGCTTAACCCACTGTGCCACCAGGGATCCTCTGTTATCATCAGTCATTCACTGAAACACTTTTTTCTCAATTAGTGCTATGATATTGGTGGTAGCAACTTTCTATGCAGAGTTTCTCCTCACTCTTCTCAGACTCTGACAAACCACATAGGTGTAGTGCTAAAATGACATCCAGTTTGACTTTTTAGCAGTAATATAGGATAATATAATTGAGACAAAAAAAAAACCTTTTTGAGTAATATTTGCCTGGTGGTTTCATTTTGTTGATGAGAAATTTGACAAAGTTACAATAATTTTGATCAGAAATTCTTTGGTAGTATTAGAGTGTTCAAATCTACTTTTCCAGTCTTAAGTAAAATCTGTGTTCAGGAAAGTCTGACTGGTAAATGGAAATGGTAGATGCTATTTTTATCCCAATTCTAGAGAAACTCACACACTGTGACCTTATAAGAGCTACCTTGGAAGTTTCAAAAACGAGCAGCAAGTCAGTTCTCCTTCAACACTCTTTGCTTATCTGGGTTTGAGAATTCATTGCAACAACCACATAGAACTCAGACACCAGGTTCACAGTTATAGAGTTTATTAGGGAAATTGTTGTTATGTCCCATCAAGTCAGTTGCAACTCATAGCAGCCATATATAGATTTTCCAAAGAACAGCTTGTGGGTTTGAACTGCTGACCTTGTGGTTCGCAGTCCAATGCTGATCCTACAGCACCACATTAGGAGTCAGTCCTTTAAGCTTATAGCACCTCGTGTTCCAGATGGTCTCCCTTTCCAGTATTAACCAGACCCAACCCTGCTTCTCTTCTGAGATTAGATGATTAGGGAAGTTAGTAGGTTATAAATCACATCAGAAATATTAAGGGCACAGTTCCTTCAGTCAGGTTGGTCTATCCTCAGCAGTACCTGCTGGTAGGCATCTCTCTGGCCCCTGGTCTGACATCTGCCTTATTTGTTGATGTTACAGAGCTCTTTTAGAGCTGCAGATAAATGCCAAAAGTATACTCAACTCCACTGTGAGCCTCAGTCTGAAGGTACTAAGCTCTAGCTCCCAGGATCAGCAAATCTAACTTCCCAATTACATATCTGGAGGCACCTGACCTTACAAATGAGCTTCCTTCCCAAAGGCACTCAGCTTTATTTATTTTTACTTGCTCCATAGACTGGGAAGTCTGTTGGTTTGCCTGGTGGTCTGGCTATTGGTTCTGCTGCTGCTGCTCTTCTGCCATTCCTCTAGTGTCACAGCTTTCTGTCTCTGGGTTGAAGAGATTTGATATTCAGGGGTCCTGGAGTCAAAAAGATGCACTCTACTGGCACTTCTTTCATGGTAGTGAGATCCCCCTTCTTGTTTCTGAGATGACTCCTTTTATACTCATATTGTTGTTGTTAGGTGCCATTGAGTCAGTACTGACTCTTAGTGACTTTATGCACAGAGGAACGAAAGACTGCCTGATCCTGGGCCAACCTCACTATTGTTGTCATGCTTGAGCCCATTGATCCTGTCACTTTGCCAATCCATCTCGCTGGGGGGGTCTTCCTCTTTTTCTCTGGCCCTCCCTCTTACCAAACATGATATCCTTCTCCAGGGACTGGTCCCTCCTGATAATATGTCTGAAATATGATACATGAAGTCTGGCCATCTTAGCCTTTAAGGAGTACTCTGGCTGCACTTCTTCCAACACAGATCTGTTGGTTCTTTTGGCAATCCATAGTACTGTCAATATTCTCCTCCAACACCATGACTCAAATGCATCAATTCTTCTACGGTCTTCCTTATTCATTGTACAGCTTTTGCATGCATATGAGGTTATTGAAAATACCATGACTTGGGTCAGGTGCACCTTAGTCCTCCAGC
>NW_006408577.1:10743659-10748000 GCF_000296735.1 Chrysochloris asiatica
AAAATAAATGGAAAGATAATGGAATATTTCCACAAGCATTTTGAAACCTCCTAGTATTTATTTAGGAGTCCTGGTGCGGCTTGGTGGGTTAATGTGCTGGACTGCAAGGTCATCTTGAACCACTAGCCACTCCTTGGAAGCTCTATACAGAGTTGCTATGAGTCAGAACCAACTGGATGGCACTTAACAACAAGGTTGTACAGTAGTTACCCTTTTGTGAGTGATTCATTTCACTCAGCATAATGTTTTCAAGATTCATCCATGTTGTGGTGCTTGTTAAGATTTCATTTGTCTTTATGGCTGAGTACCACATTTTATAAATCCATTCATGTGCTGTTGGGCATTTCAGTGCTTTCCACCTAATAGGCCCTTGGATTTTAAAAGGCTTAAAACACAAGGCTTTCTTATGAGTGTCTTAATTTGCAAAAATCCAATCTTTAAATTGTTGACCATTTTCTTTTTTAATACTCAGTTACTCTTGTAAAAATATCACTCTCATAAGCACATTTTTGATGTGATAAGAAGTACAAAACCCCTTCTCTTTCCTTTTTTTCATGGGCATCTAGAACACTCATGCTATATTTCCTTCAAAATCATATCAATTATATTAACATCAGTGGCAAAACAACGATAAAAATTTTACTATTTCTTCCAGCAGAATTTTCATTTATTCCTTTTTATTTTACTGTATACATTTCTTAAACGTATTTTTATGTTGTGTACAGGTGTAGTAATGAAATAGTTATTAGTACAAATTATTGTAAGACTCACTTTTAAGTCTGAAACATGAATATCAGCACTATATGATATATAGGTATATAGACTTCCACACTTAATAGATGCAAATGAAGACTTTGTAGTAGTTTTGATTACAGTGTATGTTTACCAGCTGGAACAAATACTTGATAACTCTAGAATTCATTTCTCAGTTATGGAATAGTTTTGGCTAGGGGACCTAGAACTGACAGTACATTTATACAAGAATTCAGATTCATTCTCTCTTGTAGTTTTCCCCATGCCATGGCTATTGCTAGAGATGTTCATGTAAATGCTGGGGAAAAAAAAAAAAATCTTGATTTCTGACATTTGCTGAATTTTGAAGCATAAATTCTCCTGCCATGGGTGATTTCAGGATAACAATTGTATAACTATTGACTTGCAAAGTTTTTGAGAACTTAACAGTCTGCTCTGGCAAGGTGTCCTGAGCTGTATCTCCCAGGTCACTGGATATTGCGTCCCTTCTGATGGTTGTATGACTCCCATCAGATTTACATTTGTGCCAGAGGAAATGACCCTTTCTTTTAGGAGTGTGAATGGTGTTATATACTTCATTTCTATTTACATCCTATTAGTCAGAAGATGGAGTCCTGGTGTGGGTTAATACACTGGACTGCAAAGTTGATTGGAACTGCAAGGTCAGCAGTTCTAGCTCACTAGCTGCTCCTAAGAAACACTATACAGTGTCGCAGTGGGTGGTAACTGACTAGATGGAACTTGAAAACAACCACAACAGTCACAATATAAGAACTCCTGGCGGCGTAATGAGTAAGTGCTCAGCTGTAACCTCAAGATTGATGGTTCAAAACCACTTACTGGCTCCATAGAGTAAGGCTTGGCAATTTGCTCCTGTAAAGATTGTTGTTGTTGTTGTTAAGTGCCATAGAGTTGGTTCTGACCCATAGCGACTCTGCATAGGGTTTTCAAGGAGCATCTGGTGAGCTTCAACCGACTTTGCAGCCCAGCATATTAACCCACAGCGCCACACCTGGACTCCCCTGTAAAGATTGTTGTTGTTGTTAAGTGCCGTCGAGTCGATTCCTACCCATAGCCACCCTGTATAGGGTTTCCAAGGAACAGCTAGTGAGCTTGAATCACTGACCTTGCAGTTCAAAAAACTTTATAGTGTGATGCATTAGCCCACAGAAGTTAATCACATACCCACATACCTAGCAAAGAGCGAGGCTAAGAAATGTATTTTTTATTCTAATTTATAGGTGTCTAGGAGCTCTGGTAGTTTAGTGGTTACGAATCGGGCTGCAAACCGCAAGGTCAGCAGTTCGAAACTACCATCTGTTCCACGGGAGAAAGATGAGGCTTTCTGCTCCCGTAAAGATTTACAGCCTGGGAGACCCTGTACAGGGTCGCTATTGGTCGAAACCGACTCCACAGCACATAACAACAACAACAACAGTAGCGTAGTGGTTACGAATCAGGCTGGTAATCTCAGGGTCAGCAGTTCGAAACTACCAGCTGTTCCGCGGGAGAAAGATGAGACTTTCTGCTCCCATAAAGATTTACAGCCTCAGAAACCCTGTACAGGGTTGCTGAGTTAGAACCGACTCTATGGCACTTAACAACAAACAATAGTTGAAAATTGAAAGTTTGGTTTTTATGGGAAAAAGTGAGGAAATGCATTGGTGACAATAGCAGGTTTTGCCTCAGGGAAAAAAAAATCAGTGGCATTAGTTAACATTCATAACTATGAGACTGACAATAATGATGGAGAAAGTATATAATAAGCAAGTTAATATATGACAGCTGTCAATTTTAATGAACTTTTCATTTCAATTAGCAAAGCAATGAATAATAATAAAAATGTCACATTAATAATAGGCAGATCAGTGCATTGATGAGTTAAAACAATGACAAGAAGGACTGAGCTCTTTCAGAAATTAAATATTATCATTGTACTAATTCAATTCATTATCATTACACATTTTCACAAGGTGTTCCAGTGGGAGCTCTTAAGAAGCGCTCAAAAATTACATCTTAATTAAATGATTTAAGGAAAACAATAATGAACTTCTAGAAACCTCTCTCACTCACCATCTGTTTACTACTAAAAATAAGACAGCAATAACAGAAAAGTTTGTATTTTTAAAAATTCTGATGAGTAGAATGAGTAATCTCTGAGATTGTCTATAAATCACAGTTGAATAACTAGACTGTTTTTTTGTAAAGAAAAATAAATGAACATGTCTATGACAATGCATGCACTTCATGTAAGATTTTAGAGTTCACACTAAAAGTACATTTATATTGTAAGACTAAGCTTTCAGACCCACATGTCAAAATACCATCTCTTTGATAACTGTTAATACTTCTACAAAGTGCTACCCCACCTACTTCCTGCATTACAGTCACCAATTAATCCTCTCTATGTCTCTTCAGACATTAAAATATAATCAGAAGCAGTGCTGGAATCGAACATCTGTCCTTAGAGAGTTGTTCAATGTTTCTCAGTTACATCAGATATTTGTTAATTTACATCTTCCAATTATTTCTCATTCTATTAGAAATTCCCTGAAAAAGAGCTGTTTAATACAATATTTTCCTCAACTTTCTCTCATTGAATAAAAAAGTAAAGCACAACCCTCAAATTTTTCCCTTTGTATTTCTATTTCATTTTATACATTGCATGTTTTTGAAGACAATAGTCTTTTTTCCCCTTTGTATTTGTTATTATACTTATGGTGGTGGTGTTGGATATGTCTAATTGATTTTCAGCTCATAGTGACCCCATGTAAAAGATTAGAACTGTTCCACAGGTTTTCAACGCTGTAATTTTTGCAGAAGCAGATCACCAGCTCTTTACCTTGTACAACCTCCAGGTGGTTTGGAAGCACAAACCTTTTGGCTAGCAGCTGAATGCTTAGCCTTCGTGTTCCCAGGGCTCTTATTTATCATGGTGGGTTTAAACAAATTCTTGGTAAGTATTCCCTTCTGTCTTTGTTCCAAGGAGAATTTAAAATAATTCTTGATAACTAATTCCTTTAGGATTGTATTATTCTTTTGTTGTTGCTTGTCTTCAAGGTCATTCTGACTGATGCCAGTCCCATGTGTATGCAGTGGAATTGCTCCATAGGGCTTTCAAAGCTGTGACCTTTTGGACGCAGACTGAAAAATCTGTTTTCTGAAATGTCTCTATGTGGGTTTGATTTACCATCATTTCAGCTAATAGTCAAGTGTTTAAGCATCTGCATTGCTCAGTGACTCATTATTCTATTGTTGTTTAGTGTAGTAGACTCAGTTCTTAATCATAGTGACCCTGTATATGGTTTCTGAGGAGCTGCTGGTGAATTGAAACCACCAATCTTGCAGTTCAAGCCAACCTTGCAGGCCAGTGTTTTTCCTAAAGCGCCACACTGAGATTCCATAGATGTTTATAAAAATATTTGATGCTTTTAAAATCAAACATTTCATACTTAAAAATTGACACCCAAAAGGAAGATGCAAAAACAAAAATTACAATGAACTCCCACATACCCTTTATCTAGATTCATTCATTGCTAAAAGCTTGCCACATTTGCTGTATCAATTCAAGACATATATTAATGTATA
>NW_006408577.1:10748406-10749291 GCF_000296735.1 Chrysochloris asiatica
ATTGATACATTTGAGTTATAGTGTTTGTGGAGAATATTAAAAGTGCCATGAACTTCCAAAGAGCAAACAAATCTGTGTTATAAGAAGCACAGCCAGAATGCTCGTTGGAAGCCAGGATGGCCAGACTTCCATCTCTCGTACTTTGGACATATTATCAGGAGGGACCAGTCCCTGGAGAAGGATATCATGTTTAGTAAAGTGAAGGATTAGATAAAAAGAAGAAGACCCCCCGACAAGACGGATTGGCACAGTGACTGCAGAAATGGGCTTAAATGTAGCCCTATGAGATTGCCAAAGGAGCTAGCAGTGTTTTCTCTATTGTGCATAGGGCACTGTGAGTCCATACAAACTTGATGGCACCTAAGAATAACAGCAAACTGATCTAATATGCAGTTCATAGCCAAACTTCATCTATTGTCTGAACATTGTCTTGTAGCAACACTGATTCACCAATTCAGGATTAATACATTGCATTTGTCATGTCTCCTTTGTCAAGTTTGAAATTGCTTGTCAGCCTCTCACTGTATTTTGTGACATTGAGAGTTTTGAAGAGGATATTGCTGCTGTTCATCAAGTGCTGTTGAGTCAGTTCACACTGACATTTATAGAATTTCTGAAGCTGAAAATCTTTGGGTGAGCAGAAAACTTTATAGTTGAAGAACACTGTTGTTTTACATATTTTTTCCTATTTGCATTAGAATAATAATTTCCATAAGCTTTGATTCAGGTTTTGGCTCTCTCTTTTTAAATATTTATTGCTGTTAGGTGCCATTGAGTCGCTTCTGTTTCATGTTGAGTCTATGAACAACATAATGAAACACTGCCTGAGCCTGCACTACCCTCAGAATTGTAGGACCCATTGCTACTGCCACTGTGTCTATCCAG
>NW_006408577.1:10749443-10750408 GCF_000296735.1 Chrysochloris asiatica
GCTTGAGTCCATCAATGCTGCCACTTGGCCAATCCATCTCGTTGGGGGGTCTTCCTCTTTTTTTCTGACCTTACCAAACATAATATCCTATTCCAGCAATTCATCCCTCCTAACAATATGTCCAAAGTATAAGAGGTGAAGTTTGGCCATCTTGGCCTCCATGGAGCACTCTGGCTACACTTCTTCCAAAACGGATCTATTAGTTCTTTTTGCAGCCCATGGCACTTTCAATATTCTTCTCCAACACCGTAACTCAAATGCATCAATTCTTCTGTGGTCTTCCTTATTCACTGTCCAGCTTTCACATGCATATGAGGTTATTGAAAATACCATGGCTTGGATCAGGCATATCTTAGTCCTCAAGCTGACATCTTTGCTCTTCAACACTTTAAAAAGATCTTGTGCAGCAGATTTGCCTAATGCAATACATTGTTTGATTTTTTGACTGCTGATTCTGTGAGTGTTGATAGTTGATCCAAGAAGAATGAAGTCCTTGACAACTTCAATCTTTTCTCCATTGATAAGAACGTTGTTTGTTGGTCCAGTGGTAAGACTTTTTGTTTTTTTTACATTGAGATGTAATCCATACCAAAGGCTGTGCTCTTTGATCTTCATCGGTAACTGTTTTAAGTCCTCTTCACTTTCAGCAAACAAGGTTATATCATCTGCATATCGCAGGTTGTTAATGAGTCTTCCTCCAATCCAAAAACCACATTTTTCTCACATGACCCAGGTTCTTGGATTATTTGCTCAGCATAAAGGTTGAATAAGTATGGTGAAAGAATACAACCTTGTTGCACAACTTCCTTAATTTGAAACAATTCAGTGTTTCCATGTTCTGTTCGAACAACTGCCTCTTGGTCCAGGTACAGATTCCTCATGAGCACAATTAAGTGTTCTGGAATACTCATACTTTGCAATGTTTTCCATGGCTTGTCATGATCCACACAATCGAAAGCCTTTGC
>NW_006408577.1:10754125-10770276 GCF_000296735.1 Chrysochloris asiatica
CACAACTTAAACAAAAAGACAAAAATAGATTAAAAAATAAAGGATAAAAATAAATATATCAAGCTTATGGAAATAAAAAATAAGCAGGAGTGGGAACATTAATTTCTGATAAAAAAGATTTTAAAGCAAAATACAGAGATAAAGAGATAAAGAAGGACATCATCTCATAATTAAAGGGTCAACTGAACAAGAGGATATAACCATAATAAATATCTGTGCTCCCAATGAAGAAACCTCAAAATACATAAATCAAACTCTAATAGAATTGAAGAAAGAACTAAACAACTCTACAATAGTAGTTGTTGTTGTTAAGTGCCGTCGAGTCGGTTCCGACCCATAGAGACTCTGCACAGGGTTTCCGAGGCTGTAAATCTTTACAGGAGCAGAAAGCCTCATCTTTCTTCCACGGAGCAGCTGGTAGTTTCAAACTGCTGACCTTAAGGTTCGCAGCCCGATTCATAACCACTATGCTACAATAATAGTAGGAGATGTTAATACACCACGCACTTTCTATAACTGGCAGAACAATTAGAAACTCAACAAAGACGAATGAGAACTAAACAACACGATCAACCAACTTGACATAATAGATTTATACAGGGAATTCAACCCAACAAGAGCATGATACACATTTTTTTTCAGTGCTCAGAGGCAGGGAACATTCTCTGGAACAGGCCCTATGCTAGGCCACAAAGCAACCCTAAATAAATTTAAAAACCTCTAAATACTACAAAGCATCTTTTCAGATCACATGCTATAAAATCAGAAATCAACAATAGAAAAATCAAGGAAATGAAATAAAAATTTATAAATTGAATAACACCTTGCTGGAAAGCTACTGGTTAATAAAAACAAACGAAAAATGAAATAAAAAATTCCTTGACTCAAATGAGAATGAAAATACAACATACCAAAACCTTGGGGACTCAGAAAAAAGCAGGGATTAGATGGCAATTTATAGCAAAAAATCAAAATCAACACATTAACACGACATCTGAAACAATTATACAAAGACCAGCAAAGTAAGTCCACCAGAAGAAAAGAAATAATAAAGATTGTTGTTGTTGTTAAGTACCGACGATTCAATTCAGACCCATAGTGACCCTATACAGGATTTCCAAGGAGTGACTGGTGAGTTTGAACTGCCAACTTTGAGGTTCATACCGACTTTGCAGTTTAGCACATGAACTCACAGTGCCACACCATTAGAACAGAAATAAATGAATTAGAAAACAATGAATTAGAACCAACTTCTTGTCTGATTCCATAAATTGGTTCTTTGAAAAGATTATTTAGTTTGACCAACCTTTGGCAAATCTAACAAAAGAAAAGAAGAAGATGCAAATAACAGACATAAGAAATATGAAAATATAAAAGATATGGACACTTTTTTAGAAAAACATGATCTATCTAAACTAACACATTCTATTTTTAAGTGCTGTAGAGTCGGTTCCAACTCATAGCGACCCTGTATACAGTTTCCAAAGAACAATGGTGAGCGTGAACTTCTGACCTTGCCGTCCAGTGCATTAACCAGCCGCGCCACACCAGAACTCCAAACTAACACACAGCAAAGTAGAAAAGTCGAATAGACCTATGCAAAGGATCAGATCATTAAATGACTTCCAAACAACAAAAAAATATCCAGGTCCAGAGAGCTTCATTGGTAAATTCTACTAAACATTCAAAGAAGCGCTGATAGCAATTTTACGCAAGCTATTCATGGGCACAGCAGTCAAGAAATTAAATGATGTATAGCATTAAGCTAATCTGCTGCACAAGATTTCTTAAAAGTGTTCAAGAGCAAAGATGTCAGTTTGAGGAGTAAAATGCACCTGGCCCAAGCCATGGCATTTTCAATAACCTCATATGCAAGCAAATGTTGAACAATGAATAAGGAAGATCATAGTAATATTGATGCATTTGAATATGGGTGTTGGAAGAGAATATTAAAAGTACTATGGAGTTCCAAAAGGACTTAACAATCTGCATTGGAAGAAGTATGGCCAGAATGCTCCCTGGAAGCCAAGATGGCCATACATCATCTATACTTTGGACATACTGTCAGGGGTTACCAGTCCCTGGAGAAAAATATCATGTGTGGTAATGGAGGGTCAGAAAGAAGAGGAAGACCCCCCCTGAGATGGACTGGCACAGTGGCAGCAGCAATTGGCTCAAATGTAACTATGATTGTAGATTGGCTCAGAACTAGACAGTGTTTTGTTCTGCTATGCATAGTGTTGCAATGAGTCAGAACCACAGAAAGTTGGGAATAGAAATACTTCATGACCCACCAATCCTTTTGCTTGGTATATATCCAGAAGAAATAAGAGTGAAAACATGAGTAGATATCTGCACACTGATGTCTATTGCAGCACTATTCACAATCGCAAAAAGATGGAGACACCCTTAATGCTGATCAATGGAAGAGTGGATAAACAGACTTTGGTACATACGCACAATGGAATAGTATGCAATGTTGAAGGATACCGATGAGTCTGTAAAACACATAGAGGGCATTATGCTAAGTAAAATAAGTCAATCACAAAAGGACAAATATTGTATGAGACCACTATTATAAAAACTGAAGAAAAAGTTTTTAATGTGCACAGAAATATTCTTTGATGGTTACCAGGTATGGGAGGGAAGGGAGAGTAATGCACATGCGAATTTGGGTGACAAGGAGGGCGATGTATAACATTATTGTTGTTATGTGTCATCAAGTCAGTTTCTACCCATAGTGGCCCTGAATAGGGTTTCTAAGGAATGGCTGGTCAGAGCTGCTGACCTTGTGGTTCATACTGACTTTGCAGTCCAGCACATCAACTCACAGAGCCTCACCAGGACTCCATACACTATTGTTGTTGTTAGGTGCTGTCGAGTCGGTTCTGACCCATAGTGACCCTGTACAGGGTTTCTGAGGCTATAAATCCCTTAAGCAGCTGGTAGTTTCAAACTGCTGACCTTAAGGTTCACAGCCCGATTTGTAACCACTACGTTACCGAACATTAGGGAGGGCAATATACATGAAGAGGGAGTTCAGCAGAATGATGAACACCGGGAGGTATGCAAGGGCTAAAGATGATACCGGTAAATAGGAAACCCTGTACAGTGTCGCTATTAGTCGGAACCGATTCCATGGCACTTAACCACCACCACCACACAACTTCGGAACAACAAGGTTTTATATATATATACATATATATATTCATATTTTGCAAAAGCCATATGCCGATTATCAGTAGATGTTTGCAGCTGCTTCTTGTCATTTTGAGTTGTACCTCATCAGCAAATGAAGGTCCCTAAAGTTTTGCTAATCCATGCCATTAGGTCCATTGTACTTTGAGGAGTCAACTCTTCCTCAGTCGTATTTTGAGGGACTCATCTTCTGGCACTATATTATACAAAGCTTTGATGCTATTCATAAAGTTTTCAGTTTTCAGTGGCTGTTGTAGCACTGTAGGATAAGCACTGAACTTGTAGCTGCAATGTTGTAAGTACCAACCCACCAGACCCTCTTGGAAACCTTATAAAGAGTTGCTATGTGTGGGGACAGCTTCAATGGGTCAAAACAGCAGCAAGAACAACCTTTCAGAAGTGGTCTGCCTCTCCTTCTTCTTTGTCTTGTCTTAGTTTGGAAGTTTTGATGAAATCTTCCCACTCTGGATGACCCTGCTGGTAGTTAAAATATCTGTGCTAGAACTTCCAGCATCACAGCAATGCAAGTCAGCACACAGTACAACAAACTGATGGGTGAGTGGTGGCTGTCAAATATACTTAATTATAAAGTACATCTTAGAAATTAAAAATTGTATTATGATAAAAATTTTCGAGCATCAGTCCCTAGAATTTAATTTATTAATAAATAGATAAGACATTTATATTTAATACTATATACTACCTGATTTTACTTAGGTCTTCTTTTTGCTGCTATATCCTCAGGATAATACTTTGACCTTCCCCTTCAACTTTAATTTTCTTTTGCTACATATTTTTAGGTTTCTAAATTAACAGGGAAAAAATTAGCACAGTTCTTTTTTCCCTACAGCCTTCATTCTGTTCACATTTCCTCTTTTACCACCCATTTCCTAGGCAACGAAGCAAACAAAGGAAAGCCTTTTATTTTCAAAATTATGAAGATAAAAGTTGAGACATATGTGAGGATTATGTTTTCATGTGCTTATATAACTACAAAAGAAAAAAGATAAGGAAAAAATTTCTCTAAAGTTATCTTCTTCCATTCACCTACTGATTCCTTGACTCTCTAGTGATCCTTGGGTGGGAAGTTGGCCTCAGAAGCCTCACAGGTTACAGCATTAGGAATGGAAGGAAATTCACCTATGACCACAAGCATCTCTCTGTCAGTTAAAAGTTTCTTTGTCATCCTGCCTTTAAAATTTCTATTTTTACTTTTTTATAGGTGAAACTATATAATCTCCCATGTTCAGAGTAAATTGAACTGCTCATTCTGTAAGCAATCCTCAGAAGTTTCTTTCAGGGAAAACTCAAAACAAACAAAAGCTTTATATGATTTTTGAAACCATGTCCTCAATATGTGTGCAAGTGATTAATTTTTTATAGTTTTTAAAGTTTTTACTGAAAATGATCTGCATTAACTTAAAAGAAATCCCCGTCAGAGGTGAACAGTTTTAAAGAAAAAAATAATGGTGAAATCTGTTAAGTGAAACACCACTTCTGGACCAAACCATTAGTCAAAAATTAACATCAGATTTAATTTGTAAACATGGTTATTGGGTTTTTGAGGCAGAGTCATTGTGGCCAGGGCATCTGAAATAATCATAAAAGGTTTCTTTAATCTACTTTCAAAGCAAAACAATATTTCTAATTAACCTTAAAAATTTAATATTGTTTTTCTAGTATGTATACATGAACACTAAAACCTGGACAGGGTAAATAATTTACCAATAAGGTGCAGTTATTTAACAGCAGCACTGAGACTGAAATCCAAGTCTTATTCCCACGTCTAGAGTCTTTCTACTGCAAATTATTGTGTATAGTGGTGAGTTACTGAATGAAAGAATCAATGGGGCAAAAACACATGGAAAGAGCCTAACTTACACTCTTGTTTTTTAGGGTACTTGTTTTTGAATAGTCATTAAATGGCAGGCATTGATTATTATCAACTCTTCTAATACTACTACCAGTTTTCTGGCTTGGGAGGCTGAGCCTGAAAACAAAAGGAAGAGAACATGTTTAGAGAAAAAGATTTTCCTGACTTTACATATATTTGAATGATCAAATTTATGGTGCTTTGTAGTATATGCTTTACTTTTTATAATCTTGAGACAAAGAAACTGAAAGTGAGTGACAGCCAAGTGCACTGAGGGACCAATCCTTTTGGCTGTACTCTGTGTACACACAGAAATCCTATGCCAGTATTTTTATATCTTTTGAGAACCAAAGAGTATGACTTTACTGGGACAATATTACTCATTTTTCAAAATTTCTAACTGGAATCATAACTGGAAATGCTACAGAAATACAATGTCTATTAATGTTTTTGTTTTTTTATGAGCTAAAAAAAAGTTGGGTTATTTATTCTTAAAATATTATTGTTGCGAATAGTGTTATTTTAATGGTGTGAAGGTAAGTCTCCTTGTAATTTATAGTTTTACATTCCCATGAATGGTAGTCATTTTCCACAGGCAATGAAAGGAAAACATTAAACGATGGTTGATCCCATATCACATGAAGTAACTTTTATCTGTGTTGCTAGGGATTCCTCTCCCACCCCTTTTTGGCAATTGCTTTGCTCACTTGCTTTGATGTTGTTGTGAAATCAGCAGAATTGCTTCCAATTGGGCTTGGTCTTATACAAGGAAATTATTTAGAATACAGATAGTGATTAATTAAAAAAAAGAAAAATGCAAAGTATGCATGTAAAGTTGTCATGTTGCTATAAATTAAATTATCAAATGTTTAAGCCATTAGAGATCTGGTTTCTACTGATATTTATTCTTGACTGTTTTTGTAACTTGCCGTGTATATATGTTTAGTGAGATTTATTTTGGTATTAATAAATATGTGAACTAGGAAGACTGTTGTGGCTCTGTAGAATAAGCAATGGATCACAAAGTCATTGGAATCTCAAGGTGGGCAGTCCAAACTCAACAGCTGCTCCTCTGAAACCCTATACAGGGTCACTATGAGTCATAATCAATTCAATGGCACTTAACAACAAACAACAAAATACTGTGATTATTCAATGTAGAGTACAAAATCTGCAGTTTTATAAATTGTCCTTGAACTCTGGATTAAACACAGGTATGCACACAAATAGTTTTTATAGCTCTGGTAGCATAGTGGTTAAGAGTCAGGTTGCTAACCTCAAGGTAAGCAATTTGAGACTACCTACTATTCCATGGGAGAAAGATGAGGCTTTCTGCTCCCATAAAGATTTACAGCCTTGGAAACCCTATACAGAGTCGTTATGAGTAGGTACCAATGCCACAGCACATAACCACCACCACCACCATATTTGTGTTAGAGCTCGTATTTAGACTATTAAAAAAAAACAAAAAGCTCTATATTTTATATGTTGCTGCTGTTTTGCCGTCTAGTCAGTTCTAACTGATAGTGACCCTGTGCCTCAAATTGGCTGGTGGGTTTGAAGCATTAACCTTATGGTTGGCAGTCCAGTGTTTATCCTACAATAACTCCTAACTGCAAGTCAGAGGTTCAAATCCACCAGCTGCTCCTTGGAAACTCTATTAAGTGTTGATAAGAGTCATAGCTAACTTGACAGCACTTAGCAACAATAACAAAAATATATATTGAAGGAACCCTGGTGGCACAGTGGTTAAAGTGCCCAAGTACTGATTGAAAGACCAGGAGTTCGATCCTATCACTTGCCCCATGGGAGAAAGATATGATAGTCAGCTTCTGTAAAGATTTTAACCTCGGGAACTTTATGGAACAGTTCCACTCTGTCCTATATCATAGCTCTAAGTCAGAATCCACTTGACAACAGCAGGCAATACGTACTAAGGGATATCTAAATATAGTATTTAAATGTCAGATATTTATACCTCTATGGGAGAGCAATATTACCCTATTTAATAAAAATTCTGAAACAAAAAAGTTTTTACCTTGCAACTCTTCTCTTTTGTACTCAGAAATGAAAATTTCCAATTTAAATAATTTTTTTTTTTTTCCTCTTCATTCAACACAGCAAATAGATTCAGGCAATAGTTTTTCACACTGACTCAAAATACAGTTTCTATAACAAGTTCAGTTGAAGGTCGTTGATGTTTTGCCTTCCAGATAGTCTAATCTCATTGGGTGTTATGCATTGAAACAAAATTTAATGTGAGATGATGAAATTTTTATATAAAACTACAGGCAATTTTACATGGCAGAAAACATACTTTATGTATTAAATACTGTAGCTTAATGATTCCTAGGTTGTGATCATTAAGATTTTGTGTCAACTTGGCTGGAACAAGATTCTTAGCGGTTTAATGGGTTATTGTTAAGTGCCATCAAGTTGATGCCATCCTTATGGGTTTCTAAGGAGTGGCTGATGGGCTTGAAAACACCAACTTTGTGGTTAGCAGTCCAAGACTTATTTTACGGCCCACACTAGGACAAGAAATAGTAATTCCCTGATGTGATCTGATGTGATTTGATTTAATTATCCAATGTATTTTAAATCCTCACTTCTATGAGGTTACTGGGAGTCTTGGTGTGGTGCTGTACGATAAGCACTGGACTGCTACTGGAAAGTTGTCAGTTCAAACTCACCAGCCACTCGTTGGAAATCCTATACAGGATCAATATGTGTAGCAATCGACCCAATAGTACACAATTACCACTCATAGTGACCCTCTGCATAACAGAATGAAATGCTACCTGGTTCTGGACTATCTTCACAATTGTTGTTATGCTATGTTCATTGCTGCTGTAACTGTAGCAAGTTATCTCATTGGGGGTCTTCCTCTTTTTCAAAGAACACGATGTTCTTCTCCAGGAACTGGTCCTGCTGATAAAATGTTGGAAGCAAGAGAGACAAAGTCTTGCCATTCTGACTTTGAAGGAGCATTCTGGCTGTACTTCCAACACAGATTTGTTTGTTTTTCTGGCAGTCCATGGAACTTTTATATTCTTTTAGAACACCTTAACTCAAATGCATCAATTCTTTGATGGTCTTCCTTATTCATTGGCCAACTTTCATATGCATATTGAAAATATCATGGATTGGACCAGGCACATCTTAGTCTTCAAATTGATACCTTTGCTATTGAATACTTTAAAAAAGTCTTGTGCAGCAGATTTGCCTAATGCAATATATCATTTGATTTCTTGGCTGCTGCTTTCATGAGTGTTGATTGTGGATCCAAACAAAATGAAATAATGACAACTTCAATATTTTCTCCATTTATCACTGTGTTATTTATAGGTTCAGTATTGAAGGTTTTTGTTTTCTTTTCATTGAGGTGCAACCCACACTAAAGGCTGTGATCTTTGATTTCCATCAGTATTTTAAGTTCTTTTCACTTACAGCAAATAAGGTTGTAATGAAGGTTGTTAATGAGCTTTTCTCCAATTATGATGCCACATTTTTCTTCATATCCAGATTCTCAGATCATTTACTCAGCATGTAGATTGAATAATTAAATCTATTAATAATTAAATCTATAAATTAAATAATTTAATGAAATAACTAAAGTGGAAGAATGCAACCCTAGCACACACCTTTCCTGATTTTAAAACCATTCAGTATCCCTTTGCTCTTTTCAAAACAACTTTCTCTTGGTCTATGTACAGACAGGTTCATCATGAGCACAATTACATGTTCTGGAATATCTATTCTTCACTTAAGTATTCCAGAGATTGTCATGATTCACACAATTGAAATCCTTTGTATAAACAATAAAGCACAATAATCACATTTTGTGTATAGCAGGGTTTTTTTTTTTTGTTTTTTGTTTTTTAAACTAGTACAGCATTTAGATATTTGCTTTTAATTGTAAAAAGATGTCTCCTAAAAACAAAATGCATTCCAGGACTGGAGCTGCTCTGTAAGAAATACTCTTAGTAGGCAGAATATAAAAAAACAATGAGTAAAGTATTATTGTTTGTTGCTGTCAAGCAAATTTTTAAGCATGACAACTCCATATGTGCAAAGTAGAACTGTTCACTAATGCTCCATAAATTATAAATGCTGCGACCTTTTGGAAGCATATTAAGAGCCTTGTCTTCCAAAGTGCCTCTGTGTGGATTCAAACCACCAACCTTTCAACTGTAGTCAAGCACTTAGCTATGTGTGTCAACAACATGGATTGACCATGATTATGTTGTTTAAATTATTAACCATTATCTTGATGTATATGTGGACAAAGATGGAAAAACAGATTGGAGGAGAATGTCGAAGCGTATTTGGAAATTGAGAGCAAGAGAAGGAGAATGGAACACACTGATTAGCATAGAAAGTATCATTGTAAAATGGGCAAAGGAGAATAAAAAATAGACTTAAAATTCAGGCAAGGGTAAACTAGAGGGTTCGACTGAAAATGTTTTATTTAGAAAAGAAAGTTCATAGAATTTCTCAAGGTTGAAGAGTCAGTTAGAAAGTTAGGCAGAAGAGGGGTGAGTGCAATATTCTTGCTGACACTGGGTGAGTAGGGTAAGACAGCAACAAAATGTATAATTGTAAATAATTTGGTTGAGGATATAGTTGATAGGAGATGAGTTTTGAGTAAGTGAATTTTGATGAATTTTGCGTAAGTTTTGAAGAGATGAATGTGTCATACAAACTCCATTTATGGCCAACTAAACCAAATTTTACTGCCGTAGAGTTGATTCTTACTTATGTTGTTATTGTTAGGTGCCGTAGAATAGGTTCCAACTCATAGCAACCGTATGTACAACAGAATGAAATACTGCCTGGTCCTGCACCATCCTCACATCATTGTTAAACTTGAGTCAATTGCTCCTCCTACTGTGGCAATCCATCTCATTGAAGAACTTCCTCTTTTTCATTGACTCTCCTCTTAACTAGATATGACATCTTTCTCCAGCGATTTGTCCCTCCTGGTAATATGTCTGAAATATGAGAGATGAAGTCTCACCATTCCAGCTTCAAAGGGGTTTTCTGGTTGTACTTCTTCCAACACAGATTTGTTTGTTCTTCTACTTGTACATGGTATTTTCAATATTCTTCAATACCACAACTCAAATTCATCAATTCTTACATGGCTTTCCTTATTCATTGTTCAACTCTAAGATTCACGTGAAGCTATTGAAAAATACCATGGATTAGGTCAGGCGAACCTTAATCCTCAAATTGATGTTTTCACTGTTGAACGCTTTTATCTAACATATTATGTTAGATAATATGTCGTTTGATTTCTTGATTGCTGTTTTCATGAGTGTTAATAGTGAAACCAAGTAAAATGAAGTTTTCAATCTTTTCTCCTTTTATCATAGTGTTATTTATTGGTCCAATGGTGAGGATTTTTGTCTTCTTTACATTGAACTGCAACCCATACTGAAGGCTGTGGTCTTTGATCTTCATCAGTAAGTATTTTAAGGCTTCTTCACTTTCAGTAAGCAAGGTTGTAACATCTGTATATCACAGTTTAATGATTTTCCTCCAATATTGATGCCACATTTTTCTTCAAGTAATCCAGTTTCTCGGATTATTTGCTCAGCATACAAATTGAATAAGTATGGTGAAAATACACATAGCTTTCCTGATTTCAAATCATTCAGTATCCCCATGTTATATTAGAACAACTACCTCTTGGTCTATGTACAGATTCCTCATGAACATAATTAAGTGTTCTGAAATACTGATGCTCAGCAATGTTGTCCATAGCTTGTCATGAGCCACACAGTCTAAAGCCTTTTCATAGTCAATAAAGCACAAGTAAGCATCTTTCTGGTATTCTCTGCTTTCAGCCAACATACATCTGACATCAGCAATAATATCTCTTGTTCCAGGTCCTCATCTGAATTTGGCTTGGACCTTTGGTAATTTCCTGTCAATGCATTGTTGCAGTTGTATTTGAATTATCTTCAGCAAAATTTTACTTGCATAGGATATTAATGATATTGTCCAATGATTTCTATATTCCACTGAGCCACCTATCTTTGAGTGGGCAGAAATATGCATCTCTTCCAATCAGTTGGCCAAGTAGCTGTCTTCCAAATTTCATGACATAGATGAATGAGTGACTCTAATGCTGCCTCAGTTTTTTGAAAGATTTCAATTTGTATTCCATCAATTACAAGACCTTTGTTCTTTGCCAATGACTTTCTCTATGTGGAATCTTAGTGACCACAAACCTTGTGGTTAACAGAACAATGCCTAACTCAAAGCACTACTAGGATTTAGTAATGGCACAAAGGGCTAATTGCTTGACTGCTGATGTAAAGGTTGCCTTATTCTAATTCATCCAGGTGATCTAAGGGAGAAACCAGACTGGTGATTTGCTCGCATAAAGATTATAGCCTAGGAATCCTATTAAACAGTGCAACTCTGTCACATGGGTTTGCTTTGAGTAAAAATCTACTCAATGTTGAAGCTACATATGTACATAACAAAATTGTTTATTTGATAATAGAATGGTATGACATTTGTCTAAATTGCAAGTTGGCCTGGTTGAAATAAATGTGAGGAACTTTCCCTCTGTTATATATGTCCCTATGTATAAGATGAGGATCCGATCTTGTGACTCCAAGTACTAGTTCATAAAATAAAAGATAAAAAATAAAGTAGCTCATAAAATGAAAATCAAGTTTAATATATATTAGTTGAATAAAGGAATGAAAAGAAACACAGAAGTATTCTCACACATTATACTAAAACATCCCTATTTCTTATTTACAGAACTTGTTTTTATATTTAAGAAAAATTGCTAAATGAATCTGCTTTCGTCAGTGAAGAAAATTATCTTTTTTAAAAAAAGTTTGTGTTGTTTGAATTGACTCCTGGTGTGGCATTGCAGGATAATGCACTGGACCACAAGGAGGATTTGAATTGCAAGCTTAACAATTTAAACTCACCAGCTGTTCCTCTGAAACCCTATACAGGGTCATTATAAATTGTAATCGACTCTAGGAACCAACTCAACAACAACAACTTTGGATGTCAGCTTCAAGATTCAACTTGTTTAATTCTATGTGAAATAAGACTTTTTATAAAAATGAATTTTTATATTAAGAGAAATGTAAAAAGCATGTTGGACCCCATGCTGGGGCAACTATAGAGAAAATACATTTAGAATAATATGTTCTTGAAGAGCTCATAAGACTTTGAAGACTTTTAAAACAAATCCTCCTCCACTCAGCTTCTGAGAGTTATCCAGCTGGCTGTAACTCCATGGGTTGTAACATACCCATTAAAGGATTTTCTAAAAAAGACATCCATCAGTTTGAAGAAATTTGTTTTACTAGGAGTGACTCAATTCAAAACTTAATTCATTTATATCTAAAGCAAATTTATAGATTACATTATTAAACTAGTAAAATACTGCACATTTTAAAGAGTGGTATAAAAGTAAAAGGTTAGGAATGAATGGTGTCCAGGTTAACGTGGCCAGAAGGCATGGTTCATAGATTTCATTTACTTGTCAGTTTTTATTTGGTATATTATATATTTTGATGGAGCCCTGGTATGGAGTTGTGTGTTACTGTGCTGTATTGCAAAGGCAGTTTGGACCTCAAGGTCAGCAGTTCAAACTCACCAGCCATTTCTCGGAAACCCTACATAGGGTTTCTATGTGTTGGAACCAACTCGACAGCACTTAACAACAACAACAATGTATGTATACGTATATATAAGTATGGATATATGTTTATATTTGGTTTGTTTTATAATGAGGATAAACTTGAATAGCAAAAGTTAACATCTGAAAGAAGAATCTAGATTTCTGGGTCACATGATATTTTATGTATGATTTCCTTATCTTATTTTCTTTAGTGGTACCAACAGATTCAAACAGCAATGAGTTTTTTAACATTAAGGAACATGGAAAAAAATGTATACTGGCCTTTTGTTATAATAAATTTTAAGACAAAATCTTTCTTCTATTACAAATATGACTCTACTCAAGTATTCTAATCCTTTCTTTAAGTCCATGTTTGCTTATTTGTTTGTTTTGTTTTTCCCTTGGTAAAGCAAAAGGATGTCAGAGATAGCTAATATAGGAGAAGAGAACATAATAAAATTTAATTATTATAAATAAGTTTTAATTATTATAAAATTTAATGATTGTAAGTATCATTCTAAGTTATTATAAGTAAGTCCCTTTAGCATTGGCCATGCAAATGAAGACTTGTTGACTTTGCAATAATCAGAAAGAACTGAATTTAAGTAGTAGTTCTGCCATTTAAGAAATGAATAAATTTGGAAAATTGCCATCTCTGCCTCAGTTTCCTTTTTTTTTAACAAATAAGAATATTCAGATAATTGTATGAAATAGTGTTGTTGTTGTTGTTGTTGTTATCAGGTGCCATTGAATCAGAACCAACCCATAGCGACCCCATGCACAGCAGAACAAAACAATGTCCGATCCTGGGCCCACCTCACTACCGCTGCCACACTGAGTCCATCAATGATGCCACCTGGCCAATCCATCACGTTAGGGGTCTTCCTCTTTTTCTCTGACCCTCCACCTTACCCAGCATGACATCCTTCTCCAGCGACTGTTCCCTCCAGACAATATGTCCAAAGTATGAGAGACGAAGCTTTGCCATCTTGGCCTCCAAGGAGCACTCTGGCTGCACTTCTTCCAAAACAGATCTATTGGTTCTTTTGGCAGTCCATGGCACTTTCAGTATTCTCCTCCAACACCACAACTCAAAGGCATCAATTCTTCTACGATCTTCCTTATTCACTGTCCAGCTTTCACATCCATATGAGGTTATTGAAAACACCATGGCTTGGGTCAGGCGCACCTTAGTCCTCAAGCTGACATCTCTGCTCTTCACTACTTTAAAAAGTTCCTGTGCAGCAGATTTGCCCAATGCAATATACATCGTCTGATCTCTTGACTGCTGCTTCCGCTAGTCTTGATAGTTGATTCAAGGAGAATGAAGTCCTTGACAACTTCAATCTTTTCTCCATTGTTAAAAATGTTGTTTATTGGTCCAGTGGTGAGGATTTTAGTTTTCGTTACATTGAGATGTAATCCATAGTGAAGGCTGTGCTCTTTGATCTTCATCAGTAAATATTTTAAGTCCTCTTCATTTTCAGCAAGCAAGGTTGTATTATCTGTATATCGCGGGTTGTTAATGAGTCTTCCTCCAATGCTGACGCCATGTTTTTCTTCATAGAACCCAGCTTCTCATACTATTTGCTTAGCATAGAGATTGAATAAGTATGGTGAAAGAGCACAATCTTGCTGCACACCTTTCCCAATTTTAAAACATTCAGTGTTCCCATGCTCTGTTCGAACAACTGCTTCTCGGTCTAGGTACAGATTTCTCAGAAGTACAATTAAGTGCTCTGGAATACTCATAATTCTCAGTGTTGTCCATAGCTTGTCATAATCCACACAATCAAAAGCCTTCGCGTAGTCAATAAAGCACAGGTAAACATCCTTCTGGTATTCTCTGCTTTCAGCCAAGATCCATCAGACATCAGCAATGATATCTCTCGTTCCACGGCCTCTTCTGAATCCAGCTTGAACCTCTGGAAGTTCTCTGTCAATGTACGATTGTAGCCGTTTCTGTATTACTTTTAGCAAACCTTTACTTGCTTGAGATATCAAAGAGATTGTCCGATGATTTCCGCATTCCATTGAGTCACCTCTCTTTGGAATGGGCACAAATATGGATCTCTTCCAATCAGTCGGCCAGATAGTTGTCTTCCAAATTTCTTGGCAGAGATGAGTGAGTAGCCCCTGTGCTGCCTCACTTTCTTGAAATATTTCAATTTTTATTCCATCAATTCCTGGTGCCTTGTTCTTTGCCAATTCTTTCAATGCAATTTGGACTTCCTCCCTGAGTATCATTGGCTCTTGTCCATATGGTACCTCTTGAAATGGTTGAACATTAACCATTTCCTTTTGGTACAATGACTCTGTGTATTCCTTCCATCTTTTCTTGATGTATTCTGCATCATTCAATAATTTGCCCTGAGAATCTTTCAATAACGAATGTCGAGGCTTGAATTTTTTCTTCAGTTCCCCCAGCTTGAGAAATGCTGAAATAGTGTAGCCAAGTAAAATAATTGTTAAACTCAAAACCAAACTCGCTGTCATGAGTGGATTCTGACTCATAGCAAGCCTGTGAGGGTTTCCAAGGCTCTACATCTTTATGAAAGAAGAAAGCTTCATTTTTCTCCCATGGAGCCATTGGTGGATTTGACTGCTGATTTCATCATTAGCAGGGTAATTCTCATCTTACAGTGCTATTATCACATAATAGTTATTTGTTGTTGTTAGATGCCTTGGAGTCAGTTCTGACTCAGAGTGACCCTGTAACAGTTTTCAGAAACTGCAAATCTTTAGGAAGCAAAAATCATATCATTTTTCCAATTGTTATTTAATAAAGTTAACTATTTTTAGGAGTCTCTGAGTGGTGCAAATGCTTAATACACTTAGCTGCTAGCCAAAAGGTTAACGGTTCAAGTACACCCAAAGCACTTCAGAAGAAATGCCTGGTGATCTACTTATGAAAATTCAGCTGAATTTCTACTTGAAATCCTATAATAGAATAAAATCCTAATTCATGAAAATAAGATCTTATTTTCTGGTCTGATAGAAACTGGTGGAAACTCTGAGCGTATGGCCATTAGAAATTCTTCTAACTTAACCCCTTCCAGATATCCCATTTCCGCTACATAAAAGCCAGGCCAATAAAGTGAACCATAACAGCTGAGAGGAAAGCTGGTAAAATGGAAGCAGAAACCCAAAATAAAAATGGGGAGAATGCTGGCATATTGTGCAAATTACAGTCAAAGTAAAAGATCAATCTGCGTTTAATTTGCTGAGTGGGAAACTAATTTGCTTCGCAAACTTTCACCTAAGCCATAATAAAAGATTAAGAAAAAAAAAAAAAAAAAGGGGGGTCTGCTGGCTGACAAATCCTAAATTAAAGCAGAATTAAGAAGTTCAGATACAATATGTTGTTGTTGGTATATGCTGTGGAGTTGTTTCCAACTCATAGTGACACCGTAACAG
>NW_006408577.1:10787269-10787996 GCF_000296735.1 Chrysochloris asiatica
GAAGGGGAGTGATTGATTTTACAGCCCAAGATCTGAGGTCCCTGGGACCATCAAGTGAGAAGAGTGAAGAGCGAGGGACCCTACCCAGAGAGGCAGGGACTCCAGGGATGGAGACAGAGATGATGAAGTGGACAGATGGAGAGTCTGGGGACACTGAACTCAGGGAGGGAGAGGGGCTGTGTGCTGAAGGCCAGAGGGCGGGCCTGTGGGGTGTACCCTTTGGTTATTTGATTATGCATTGGGAGGATTGTAATCATTGCAATTAAATGAAATATGATAGGATGAATGTAAGACTGATATTCTCTCATGTAAACCTCACAATAAAAATGTATAAAAAGAAATTTAAAAAATATATCAAAAAAGTATTTAAAAAATTCCATAGTGAGTAATTGTTATCATGACTAATTGTGACTTTCACAACAGTAAAGGAAGAAGATCTATAACAAAAGGGGGGGGGGAGTAGTTAATCTTATAGTCCAGGATCAGAGGACCCTGGGACCATCAAGGAAGAAGAGCATGAATGGAATGTTGGACCCTATCCAGAGAAGCAGCAATACCAGAGATGAAGACATGGAGATATAGAGCAACTGAGGACTCTAGACTCATGAAAAGAGAGGGACTGAGTGTTGGCGACCAGGAGGCAGGCTTGCAGAACATGCACTTGGGTTGTTTAAATGGTTATATATTGTTGAGTTTTTTTTTGTGTACAGCAAAAAAGAAACAACAG
>NW_006408577.1:10788496-10792485 GCF_000296735.1 Chrysochloris asiatica
TGGCTTTGACTATGTGGATCATGACAAGTTGTGAACAACATTGCAGAGAATCGGTATTTCAGAACACTCAATTATTCTCAGGAGGAACCTATAAATAAACCAAGAGACAATTGATCATAAAAGGGATGCTGAATGGTTTGAAACCAGGAAACGTGTGTACCAGGGTTGTATCCTTTCACCATACTTATTAAATCTGCTAAGTAAATAATCTGAGAAACTGGATTATATGAAGAAGAATGTGGCATCAGGATTGGAAGAAAACTCATTAGCAATCTGCAATATGTAGATGATAAACTTTATTTGCTGAAAGTGAAAAGGGCTTAAAATACTTACTGAGGAAAATCAAAGGCCACAACCTTCAGTATGTACTGTATCTCAATGTAAAGAAAACAATCCTCACTGTTGGACCAATAAATAACTGTAAGATAATGGAGAAAAGACTTCATTTTGCTTGAATTCATTATTAAAACTCATGGTAGCAGCAGTCACAAAATCAAACAATGTATCACACTAGGCAAATCTGCAGAGTAAGACCTCTTTAAAGTGTTTAAGAGCAAAGATATATCAATTTGAGTACTAAGATGCACCTGACCCAAATCATGGTATTCTCAATAGCCTCATATGCATGTGAAAGTTGAACAGTGAATAAGGAAGACCATAGAAGAATTGTGGCATTTGAGTTATGGTGCTGGAGAAGAATATTGAGAGTACCATGGACTGCCAGAAGAACAAATCAATTTGTGTTGGAGGAGGTATGTCCAGAGCGCTCTTTAGAAGCCAGTATGCCAAGATTTCATCTCTCATACTTTGGACATGTTATCAGAAGTGGCTTGGAGAAGGACATCATGCTTGGTCAGTGAAGAAGAGGAATACCTCCAACTAGGTATATTTGCACAGTGGCAGCAGCAATGGGTTCATGAGTAACACAATTGTGAGGATGGTGTTTTGTTCTATTGTGCACCAGGTCACTATGAGTCAAAACTGATTGGACATCACCTAACAACAATGGAATACAAATCTATTCTGACACATATTGGATCGACAATATTCAGAATTGACTCAGTGGCAACTTATTTTTGTTAGTTTATTCTACTTACAAAATGCTGTTAATCAAGTTGAAGAAATTGGTGTTTTTAGGTGTTCTTAATTGGTTGAAAATATGACAAGAACATTGTGATCATTCTGAATCAGATATGAAGAAATAAAAGTTTCATGTGTTTAAAAGAACATTATAGCTCACCGGGGCTTGACGCCTGTTTAACAGGATTATGCTAGTATATTCAACAGGTTCTTTTCTAAAATCTGATTCAAAATTCATTAGAATTTACAAGTGATTTTAAAGAAACAAAATCTTAAGGATGGCAAGTTTCTGAATTAATTACAAGTTTATAAAGTTGGTTTGCTTGTATGATTAGATGTAAAAGCACTAATAATTTTGTTTCCAGTGGTAAAATGAGTACTGGTAGTACTTGGCACAAGGTGGCACAAAAGGTACACAAATATTACTATGAGATATGACTAAATTCCACAGAATCAGTACAAATCAGAGCCAATTCCATGACACCTAACAACAAGAATCAAATTCGTATGGAAGATGCGGTTCTAAGTGACCATGTAATTGCTACCTAGGAATATTTAGTTAAACTAAGTTACACTAAGGAGAATTAGGAGTCCTGGTGTGGTGCTGTAAGGTAAGCACTGGACAGCTAGCCATAAGTTTGCTGGTTCAAACCCACCAGCCGCTCCTCAGAAACCCTTTATAGGATCCCTATGAGTCAGAACAGGTACTTATTGTAAGACAGGTACAATTTACTTATTTGTAAGACAGGTACTTATTGCCATCGAAAGAATTGTTGTTGTTGTTAAGTGCTGTTGAGTGGATGCTGACCCATAGTGACGCCCTATAGGGTTTCTGAGGAGCAGCTGGTGATCTTGAACCACTGACCTTGCAATTCAAATGGCTTTGCAGTCTGGCGCATTAACCTACAGCAACACACCAGAATGGAATCCTGGAAATTGGTATAGGAGGAGAGATCATGAAAAATTTGGTGTCATCAAAATCTTACTTCTTCCAAATCATCTTTGATAGTAGAAGCACTCCTTCTACTCCTGCCCTTCTAAAGGAGATTAGCCTTCTTTTGTCTGAAAAGCCTTTCATGACTCTCCTTGAGGAAGTTGCCTTACAAAGTAATGTTGGTTCTTTTCAGTAAGTATCTTGGATATTCTTCTTTGCTTGTAGATCTATAACTAGACCCAAGTTTCAATAGACCTCAAAAAGAGTAGAACAAAGTGTGACCTGTGAATAGCTGTAATACATACCAAAATAACTATGATTTTTCCAATTTATATATGCATAGGGATGGGGATTTGAGGCCTGGTGTGGTGCTGTGGGTTAATGCACTAGACTGCAAAGTTGGTTTGAACCACAATGTTAGTGGTCCATGGGCTCCAGCTGTTCCTCGGAATCCCTACACAGGATCACTATGGGTCAGAACTGAACCAACTTGATGGCACTTAACAGCAACAACAACAAAATAGTCTTTTTCATTTACCATAATGTTGATTTCACAACAAAGAATGTTGCAGAGGTAGTGTGATTGCTGAATTTATTACTTATTTGGATAGAATGGAAAACACCTCTTATGACAATGGCTACAACTTCTGCTCTAAATAAATCTCTGTTGTTATCTAGAAGAAATGATGAATACTTTGATTAGAAGATTGCCTCTGGCTTTCTTTACTAAAACAATGTAAATGCAGGATAGATAAATTAGCTAGCATATTTGATCTACATAGTCAGTCCATTTTTTTTTAACACCCCATTAAACAATTCTTCTAGACTGTGTTTGTGTTAGTTTATATCAACTATCACTGAGTTTTCCAGAATATATTTATGAAGTCAAGAAGATCAGAAAATTCAGAATGAAATATTGGTCTGTGGGGGTGTATTGGAGCTGGTACTCAATTAGGACCAGTCAATAAATAAGATGTTTGAAGGCAATTTCAAGGTTAAAAAGAAGAAAAGCTAAGTGGTAGGAAACCAAGATATGAAACAAAAATGTTTTCATAGTAAGGCAAAAAGAAAACAAGGCAACCCCTCACAAACAAACCAAACAGTAATGATAAGTATTCTTAAACGTGGGAAACAGAGTTAGGTTTTTTTTTCTTATATTTAATGTTATGGGTTAATGGAGATGGAAGTCAAATGGCAGAGGTCAAGGGAAGAGCTGGGGAAGACGGGAAGTGAGGGTAACAGAAGTCAAAGTCACATTTCTTTAAGAATTGCTTACAGAAATTGATTAGCTTTTTCCTGTGGAATTTTATCACTTAAATGATGAAAATAATTCATCTGAAGCCTTAATTAGGTAATGTAGTTAATTAATTTATTCCGAGACACATGTAGCCTTCCTCTATGATCAATGCTATAAAAAAAATCAAACTTAAATTGCTCATATCATAATAGTAAACACAAAATATAAGACAATTATGCACTGAAGAAAGATCTAACTTTAAAAATTTCTTAATTATTTTAGAGAAAAATTCATTTAGAATATTATCTATCTTAAACATGTGCTTTAAAAGACAATTACATAGTAATATGTTCAAAGAGATGTGTGTCTTATAATAACATTTTGACCAGCCTTGAGTTACTGAGGGGTCAACTGGTAAATCATGACAATAGCAGGAAGTGCCCCCAGATCAGAAACCCCTCCAGTGTTAGTGTAATTTCTACAAACTGTTTCCTCTTTGATACTACTTGTTTGTCACAATTTAAGAACATTCCTCGCTCCAGACATAGCATATACATCTCCTTCCCCATTTTCTTTCACACAATTTTTTGTAAGACAGTTTCTTAATCATAGGATATTATAGTTTAATAACTGGTATTTTGCATGAGAAAGTCTAAGCTATGATTTGTTCATAAAATATTTCAGACTCTGTTTATGAGTTTGCTTAAACTTTATGTTGGTTTCAGTTTGTAATGATCT
>NW_006408577.1:10793979-10795900 GCF_000296735.1 Chrysochloris asiatica
TAGTTGTCTTCCAAATTTCTTGGCAGAGACGAGTGAGTGCCTATTTCTTTCTTGAAATATTTCAATTTTTATTCCATTAATTCTTGGTGCCTTGTTCTTTGCCAATTACTTCAATGCACCTTGGACTTCCTCCTTCAATATCATTGGATCTTGATCATATGCTACCTCTTGAAACAGTTGAACATTAACCATTTCCTTTTAGTACAGTGACTCTGTATTCCTTCCATCTTGTCTTGATGCTTTCTGCATCATTCAATAATTTGCCCAAAGAATCTTTCAAGAATGAAAGTTGAGGCTTAAATTTTTTCTTTAGTTCCACCAGCTTGAGAAATGCTGAGCATGTTCTTTCTTTTTGGTTTTCTGACTCCAGATCTTGGCACATTTTGTTGTAATATTTGGCTTTATCTTCTCAAGCTGATCTTTGAAATTTTCTGTTTAGGTCTTGGACCTCCTTATTTCTTCCATTTGTTTTAGCATCTCTACACTGGAGAGCAAGTTTCAGTATTTCTTCTGACATCCATTTTGACCATTTCCTTCTTTCTTGTCTTCTTAATGACTTTTTGCTTTCTTCATGTTTGATGTTATCCCACAAGTCTTCTGGTCTTCGGTCTTTGGTGTTTAATGTATCAAATCTATTCTTCTGATGATCTCTAAACTCAAGTAGGATATATTCAAGGTCATATTTTGGCTTTCATTGACTTGTTTTCATTTTCTTCAGCTTCAGTTTGAATTTGTATATGATCAATTGATGGTCGGTTCCACAGTCTGCCCCTGGCCTTGTTTTCACTGATGATATGGAGTTTTTCTCTCTTTCCATAGATGAAGTCAGTTTGATTTCTATGTATTCCATCTGGTGAGGTCCATGTGTATAGTTGTTTCTTATGCTGTCTAAAGACGGTATTTGAAATGAACAAATCATTGGTTTTGCAGAATTCTACCATGTGTTCTCTAAAATCATTTCTATCACCAAAGCCATATTTTCCAACTATTGATCATTCTTCTTTGCTCCCAACCTTTGCATTCCAATCACCAGTAATGATCAGTACATCTTGATTGCATGCTTTCACTCGTGACCAGAATCTAAACATAGGATATTCATTTTTGAACAAACACATAACATTTGTTCTTCTTTTTTTTAAATCAGCATTCAGTTGGGTTGTTGTTGTTGTTAAGTGCCTTTGAGTCCCTTCCAACTGGTTATTATTGTTGAGAGCTGTTTTGTCAATTGGGACTGATAGAGGCCCTGTATAAGTTTTCTTATTCGTGGCTATTGAGTTTGAACCACTGACCTTGTGGTCCAGTGCTATCATACAGCATCATACCAGGATTCCTTCCAACTCAAACTAACCCTCTATAGGATTTCTGAGAAGTGGTTGGTAGGTTTGAACTGTCAGTCTTGAGGTTAACAGTCCAGTGCTTATTCTATAGTGCTATAACATGACTCAGTAGAGGGTGACACACTAGTAATAAACCCATTTAGAAAATGAATGATTTGTAGAAACATCCCACAATTATTTTTAGGTGTTTGCCTTTTAAATAATTCAACATGAGAACTTTAAAAACTAAATCACGAGATCTCTCCTGAACTTTGTTTATGGGAGGGTGAAATGATATGAATCTGTGAGTCATAGAATATGTAACCTTAGTCTCTTAACCTCTCTGGTCCTCACTTGTCTCTTTTACAAGTGAGAAAATTGAACTATGTGACTTCCATGGTCCCTCTAACACTGTGATTTTATAATTTTCCTTATTGCTACTTTATGACTCTATTGTATATGAGCAAAAACATATTGAAGGAATAGAGTCACAATTAAGGTATGTTGTTGTTGTTGTTGCTAGGTGCCACCGAGTTGGAACCGACTCACAGCGACCCCATGCACAACAGAATGAAACAATGTCCGATCCTGGGCCAACCTCACTA
>NW_006408577.1:10796560-10798456 GCF_000296735.1 Chrysochloris asiatica
GGTGGCTCTGTAGGAAAGTATTGAATTGAAAACCACAAGGTCGGCTATTTGAGCACATCAGTTGCTTCATGGAAGAAAGATGAGACTTTCTGCTCCCGCAAAGATTTTATAACCTTGTCACTACAATGACACTTAACAAAAACAACAATAATTGAATAGGTAAGTGTATTGTAATTAAAAGGGAATCAGTTAGAGGGGGAATCAAAAAGCTCATGGAAAATGAAATTTTAAAATGATGGTATTTCCCCACAAATTTTTTGAAGTTCCCTCTTATTTTTAAACATATAACTTAAGCCTCTGCATTTTTAAACATACTTTTCCCTTTGATTGGAAATTCTTTCCTTCAGTTCTTCACACAACAGGTGCCTCAGAACTCTCATTGAAGATCATATATTACTTCTTGTGAATTGTCTTCCTTTGCCACCTGTCTTAGAGAAACAGTGAAAAATTCTTAAAGACCCATTTTGGCACCAAGGAAAATAGTGTGTAAAACTTCTCCTGAAGGTATTCTTTGAAAAAGTTACTCAGTGACCCTGATAATAACAAACACATTATTTTGACACAATGCGTTAAATAGTGTAATGGAAGGAATTGAACATTCAAATGTAATCAGTTCAACTGTAAAAAGAGAGCATTCTTTTGAGATTAAGCAATAATTGCAGATGTTGTGTTTACTGATTGAAACATGTGCTGATTCAAAGAACTTGGATTTAAAAAATATTTTCATGACTATTAGACAGTCTTAAAAATACATTAAAAGTCTGCTCTTTATTTTTGCCCCATTATGCAGTAAGTATTTATGATAAAGGATTAATTATTCATTGAAAGCTATATAATAAAGAACAAATCTGACCCTATAAAATTGGACTAAAAATTGTGAGTTTCTAAGGCTTCCCTTGCTTTTGACAAATTTGATACTTTGGGGGAGAGTTGATCATTTTTGTTGTGGTTGTTGTGTGCTGTGATTCTGACTCACAGAGACCCTGTATAGGATTTCTGAGGCTGTAAATCTTTCTGGGAACAGAAAGCCTCATCTTTCTCCCAAGGAATGGCTAATAGTTTCAAACGGCTGACACTGAGGTAAGCAGCCTGACTCATCAGCACTATGCTATCAGAGTGCCTTCCATTTTGTAGAATGCCCCTCAGTTTGGATTTTTCTCATGTTTTTATCAGTTTTGGGGAGGATGAAGTGCCTACTCTTGTGATAGAGTTTTGCTTTCCATTCATTGTGGTGGGATCTCACTCATCAAATCATCTAATGAAAGAATTAAAAAACCTATTCTTGTCTACTCCAATTCCATCCCTGTATTATAAAAAAGAATCATACAAAGTAGAGTGGAATTTATTTTATAAGGAGAAATGTATGTAACAGACACTGGTCTCAGGCAAAGTAAAATTTTACATTTTATGAAAATTTAATGAAAAGGTAACTACTGTATGTCAAGAGCACTTGGAGGCATGGGAACAATTTGGAGATGTGACCCAATGAGTATTAAGCATAGAGAAAAAAATTTAGGAAAAATTGGAAACACTGATGGATATTGAACAGGAAGTGGTCTGATGTAACTTACGTTTATAGGTACTGGTGTGGTGCTGTGGGTTAATGTGCTAGACTGCAAAGGTTGGAGGTTCAAGTTCACCAGCTGCTCCTCGGAAACTTTATACAGGTTCACTAACGGTACTTACCAACAACATAAAGGCAAACGAAATTTAGGGAGACTACTAAAGACTCCTAAAGGGTCAGAGAAAAAGAGGAAGACCCCTAACGAGATGGATTGGCCAGGTGCCATCATTGATGGACTCAAGTGTGGCAGCAGTGGTGAGGTTGGCCCAGGATCGGACATTGTTTTGTTCTGCTGTGCATGGGGTTGCTATGAGTCGGTTCCGACTCGATGG
>NW_006408577.1:10798811-10801705 GCF_000296735.1 Chrysochloris asiatica
TGGATTGGATATAGATTACGATGGAAAGAGTATTCAAGAATGACCACAAGGTTTTTATTTGAGGAAGTGAAGTTGGATGTGCTGTCTTTAAAAAGAAGAAGATAATGGAAAGAGAAATTTCGAAGAACAACTCAGGTTAAGTCTGTTATGCTTAGTAAATACCCAAATGATGATGCCAAGTAGGCATTTGAAGATGGAAATCAAGTTGAGATGCATACCTAGGACCGGATATATAAAAAGTTGTCAGAGTCTAGAAGTTATTTAAATAAATATATGTGACTACAAAATCACCTAGGAAGTGAGCATAGATAGAAAGTCAAAAGAATACGGACTAATCCCCAAATCCTTCCATATTTATAGATTAGGGAAGTAAGGGAAAATCAACAAGACAATTGCCTTATGAAAAGAAAGTTATCAAGTCTAAATTTATACTTGATATTCCTTTGATGACCTTGCATTCAAGTCACAGTCTCAATTGAAATCTGCTTGCAAATATTCAAGATGGCCACATTACGTCAGGCCACATCATGTTCAGCTTCTTCTCCTGGTCAATGTTCAATCCATTTCTCTATCCCTTCCCCTGAAGAGCTAGATTCCAGCATTATCATCTGTATCTGTCTTATTTGGTCTTTCATGTCTTTGTTGTAGAGGGTCTCTGTAGTATGTCTGCCTACTCTGAAATTCTTGCTTGACAACCTTGTAGATAGAATTAGATAAACAGTTCTCTTCTAAAATATTACCAAGAGTTATAAAAACTCATTTGAGAATTCAAGGTAAAAAGAAAAAAATCGAAAGTGCAACTTCATTGGTATGTTTTGAAATAGAAATGCTGTATACAGAATTTTTTTAAGGAGCTCTGGTAGCGTAGTGGTTACGAATCAGGCTGAGAACCTTAAGGTCAGCGGTTCGAAACTACCAGCTGCTCACCGGGAGAAAGATGAGGCTTTCTACTCCCGTAAAGATTTACACCCTCAGAAACCCTGTACAGGGTCGCTATGGGTCAGAACTGACTTGACGGCACATAACAACAACAACAAATACAGAATTTTTACCACTATTAAACAGTAAGCATATTATACAATGCAGCCAGATAGTTACATAATTTTGAAATTTGAGAAAAAGGCAACACATTATATTTTATTTTATTTTAAATGCCTGGTTTGTTTGTTTGTTAAAAAATTTTGTTTTTGTATTCGGTGATAGTTTATATGGCAGAACATCAGTTTTGCACTCATTCTATCGCATTTTGTTTCACTGCAATGATTACAATCTCCTCCAGGCATCACCAATCAACAGTATTTACTTCTATTTACTCTGTGTTTTTTTGTTTTTGCATGTACACTAAGACACTATGGAATATATAATCATTTAAACAACCTAAGGGCACATTCTGCAAACATGCCTCCTGGCTGCCAGCACTCAGTCCCTCTCTTTCTTTTTATTAGTCTAGAGTCCTCATTTGCTCTCTCTCTCCATATCCGTATCTCTGCCTCCATCTTGGTATTGCTGCTTCTCTGGATAGGGTTCTAACATTCCATTCATGCTCTTTATCTCACATCTCTAATTTGTCAAGAATTATATCTATTCAGTCTGTCAAATTATTAAATATGGAATAAAAAGTTACTTGTTAGTTTTACTTCCTTCTTTTGAAGACATAGCTAATATTTTACACAAGAATAATATTTTAACCTCAAGCAATGCTAAGATATGATTTAATTTTACTATAAATATTACCTGTTGACATTGAATTTGTATGATTAGGATATGTAAAGCATGATACACACACACACACCCATAATGATTACTTATGACGTGTATTTCCATGGGCAGCATTTTATAATATTCCAGTTGACATTTTATCTCAAGTTCCTCAGTTGAAAAATCAATATAATAAGGTAATGCCTTATTCCAGGGATCCACCCAAAGTGGCTAATAATTCAGTTTCAAAAGATTTCCTTTTCAGATTTTCCATTGCCTTAATAGCAGTTATGAAGTACTTGAATGAGACACCATTTCCTTTACTTACGGGAAGCGTTACTAAGTTAGGGCCTTTATACTTATCATGACATTTCATTTCTGAGAGATAGGAAAAAGAAAAATACTCAAGACTTTTGGCAGATGATTTCTGCATAATTATTAAACAGGACTGCCTGAAAAGAGGAGTCCTGGTGTGGCACTGTGGGTTAATGCGCCATTTGAAAAGCAAGGTCGGCGGTTCAAACTCATCAGCTGCTCCTTGGAAACCCTATACAGAGTCACTATGGGTCAGAATTGACTCGACAGCACTTCACAACAACAACAATCTGAAAAGGGGTGTATCCCAGGAGAATAGCAGCAGTGGAATCAGAACAATTATGAATAATCATTGTTTCTAGACTTTCTGGACAATTTTAAAATAGAGAAATCTCTAATTTCATCATTAATAAGATTTTAAATAAAAATTGATCACACAAACCATAATATTGAATATTAAGTGAAAACTTTCTCTGAGTAAGTCATTGGCTCATTCATTCAATTGAGGATACTTGATTTCAGCTACTTCTGGAAAATGTCAAAAGAGGTCATTTGGAAAGCATAATTAACATATCAACAAAGTCAGGTTTCTCCATATTAAAATTATTTTTCATTTACCCTAAAATATATGAAGACACTTTCCATTGCTTAAGGAAGAATTTCTTTATAGAACTGTAAAGCCCTAGATTAATATTTCTTTTGTTTGATTGTACACATATTCTGTTCACATTTTCCTGCCCAAAGCCTGTTGTTGTTGTTGTCAGGTGCCATCGAGTCGGAACCAACTCATAGCGACTCCATGCACAGCAGAACGAAACAATGTCCGATCCTGGGCCAACCTCACTACCGCTGCCACACCCGAGTCCATCAATGATGCCACC
>NW_006408577.1:10805140-10811064 GCF_000296735.1 Chrysochloris asiatica
ATGGCACATAACAAGAATAACAACAGGTTACTGACCCACAGAACTAAAGCCCAAAGCCTATTTGGATTTAATTTTGGGGTTCCCACACGTATTATTAGTGTCAAGTAGTCAATTTAAAAAATGAAAGATTTCTCGTAAAGAATTAGTGAAATTGGAGATGACATTTTAAATAGCAATTCAACTCATATATTTTATTTGCATAGTAACGTGAAATACCATTATATTTTTGCTCAAAGTAGATTATCTTGTATTTAGATGAATAGCCCTGTTCATCTGTTATTTATTTACCCTCACTATCAAGAATTAATTCTAGGTAGTGAAAAACTGGAATTAGAGGATAACTTCAGATTTTCTTAAACATGATTTAGGGTATTTATAGTAAAATAGAAATATTTCGGAGAAAAGATGGGTATAAATGTATGAAAGCAAAATAAAATTATGTACTAGAGAGACTTAAAGAATGTGCTAAACATTTTTTAGCTTTCTCGGGCAATATGTTATCACACAGATAAAACTTCAGCAAAGTTTAAACAACAAAAGCATTTTAACAGAGAAATAATTTCTATTTAATTAAAAATCAGTGGAAACGTCCCCATCATCATTGTGGACAGTTTCACATTTGATGGTTGTTGAATAACTGAATGATAGCTAAAATATCAAAATTGCCAGCCATGAAATCTATTGCATCTGTGAACACAAATACTTAATGAACCAAATACTTACGGAAACATACTTGTTATTGTTTTCACTAGAAAGATATTAGAAAAAGTAAATTCAAATTTCCTAAAAATCAAGAAAAACTAGAAGTATTAGATGGACTGCAAAGAACAGATACTAGATTAAAGGAAAGGAAGAATGGCAATCGGATGAGAAAGTACACATAGCAAGTTCTTAGAAGCCATCACACTGGATGCACTTACTTTATGAGATCACCTTTGAAGACACATGTGATTTAGTTACACAGAAATTCAGTTTCCACAGTCTGTGACTCCTGGGACTGGGTATTTGCTCTGTTCAGTCTGCCATGGCAATTCTCAAGGAGATACATGCCCTCAAGGTCTAGATTAGCTCTTACTGTTGTTGGTAGTTAGCAGTGAGTAATTTCTAACTCTTGGGGACTCCATATGAGCAGGGTAGAACTGTCCTAAAGAGTTTCCAAGGCTCTGATTTTTGGAAGTAGATCACAGGCCTGTCTTCCATGGCATTTGAAGGTGTATTCAAACTGCCCATCTTTGACTACTAGTCATAAATGAATCCATTAATATCAATAAAGATTCTTTAAGAGAGTTAACTATGCCTACTTACTAAAAAAGAAGTTGAGAGCCTTGTCTTCTACTCCTTATTAAAACACATTCCTGGTTTGAAGAACTATATAGTTATAAATGAAAGGATTTTGAAATTTTGACTTAATATATTAGAAACAGCTTATACAGAAACATGTAAACATTGTGTTTACACTTAAGTCTTGAATAAATCAACACTATAGAAATCCTGAGAAACTATACCTTGTCTAATTTCACAACTTTACATGATCAGCTTTCAGAACTTTTTTTTTTTTTTTTTCAGGTGCCCAACAGGTGGTGCTATGCATTAATTTGCCATGTGAATACTTCTTGTTGTTAGGTGCCACCCAGTAGGATATGACTTATAGCTACCCTATGCACAACAGAACAAAAAACTGCCTGGTTCTGAGCTAACCTCACAATTTATGCCACACTTGAGCCCATCGATGCTGCCGCTTGGCCAATCAATCTCGTTGGGGGTCTTCCTCTTTTTCTCTGACCCTCCACCTTCCCAAACAAGATATCCCTCTCCAGAGGCTGGTCCTTCCTGACAACATGTACAAAGTATGAGAGACTTAGATTAGTTGATGTTTGCTGGTCTTTTTTTGAATAGAAAGAAATACAGCAATCTTACCTTGTCAATTAAAAACCGGGTCGAAAAATACTGGAAACTCTTCGTGGACTATGTTATGCCAATTGACCATGTGTCCCCTGAGACTATGGTCCTGAATCCTGAGAATGAGGCCCAGCACTCATTCTCAAGGTGTCTGGTAATATATAAGAAGTTTTTGTAATTTTGCCCCCATAATGGAAATGTGGTGGCTCTGTTAGATAAGCACTAGTCTGTGAACCACAAGCTTGGCAGTTTGAGTCCATCTGTCATTCCATGGGAGAAAGATGAGGCTTTTTGCTCCTGTAAAGATTTACAGCCTAAGAAACCCCATAGAGTTTCCTCCAGTTGGGACCAACTCAAGAGCACTTAGCAGCAAAAATAATGTACCACCATATGCTTGGACATGTTTGCAGCAAAGACAAATGCCCATGTACAAATCTTTCTATATTTGTGGGTGCACTACTACTCTCTCTTCCATAAGTGTGAATGGAATTCTTCCTGTGAATCTGTCCATGTAGCTACTCATTTTTGTTTTATCACATGCCGTGGAGTCGGTTCCAACTTATTATTCTTGTTATTAGGTGCTGTCGAGTCGGTTCCAACTCATAGCAACTTTATGCATAACAGAATGAAACACTGCCCAGTCCTGAGCCAACCTCATAATCATTGTTTTCTTGAACTCGTTGCTGCTGACATTGTGCCGATCCATCTAGTGGTGGGTCTCCCTCTTTTTAGCTTAACCTCCACTTTACCAAGCATGATGTCTTTCTCTACGGTCTACTCCCTCCTGAAGTGTCAGAGAAGAAATCTAGCCATCTTGCTTTCTAAGAAACATTCTGGTCGTACTTCTTCTAACTCAGATTTATTTGTTCTTCTGGCAGTCCATGGTACTTTTAATATGCTTCTCCAACACCATAACTCAAATCCATCAATTCTTCCACTATCTTCCTTAACCATTGTCCAGGTTTCATATGCAGATGAGGCTGAATTTTCTTTTGACTAGTTTGAAGAGTTCTTGGGCAGCAGATTTGCTTAATGCAATATGTCATTTGATTTCTTGATTGCTACTAACATGAATGTTGCTGGTGGATACTAGCAAAATGAAATCTTTGACAACTTCAGTCTTTTCTCCATTTATCATGTTGTTGTTTATTGCTCCAGTTGTGAGGATTTTTGCTTCCATTACACTGAGGTGTAATCTATACTGAAGGCTGTGGTCTTTGGTCTTCATCAGTAAGAATTTTAAGTCCTCTTCACTTTCAGCAAGCATGGATTTATCATCTGCATATTGCAGGTTGTTAATGAGACTTCTTCCAGTCCTGATGCCAAGTTCTTCTTCATAAATCCAGTTTCTCAGATTATTTGCTCAGCATACAGATTGAATAAGTATGGTGAAAGAATGAAACTCTGGCATACACCTTTCCTGATTTTAAACGTTCAGTGTCCCTTGTTCTGTTCAAATGATTGCTGCTTGGTCTATGTACAGGTTCCTCATGAGCACAATTAAGTGTTTCACAGTATGCATTGTATGCAATGTTGTCCATAGCTTATCAAGATCTACACCAGAAAGATATTTACCTGTGCTTTATTGACTACAAAATCTTTGCATAGTCAATAAAGCACAGGTAAACATCTTTCTGGTATTCTCTGCTTTCATCCAAGATGCATCTGACATCAGCAATGATATCCCTAGTTCCCTGCCCTCGTCTGAACCCAGCTTGAACCTCTGAAAGTTCCCTTTCTATGTACTGTTTCAGCTGTTTTTAAATTGCCTTTAGAAAAAGTTTACTTGCCTATGATATTAATAAAATTGTCTGATGATTTTCATATTCAATTGGGTCACCTCTTTGGTGGGCACAAATATGGGTCTCTTCCAATCAGTTCGCCAGGTAGCTCTCTTCCAAATTTCATGGCATAGATGAGTGAGTACCTCCAGTACTGCATAAATTTGTTGGAAGATTTCAATTTGTATTCCAACTCATAGTGACCTTGTATAGGATTTACAATGAGGGGTTGTAGGCTTGAACCACAGATTTTGTGGCTAGCAGTTTCATGCTTATCTTATGGCCACATACCAGGATTCCTCAGATCACAGTTATTACAAGAGTGTGTATGTAACAGTATTTACCTGTATTCCTTTTAGCTCTTGTACCTTCCCTGAGTCTTCCCGTTTCAACATTTATAAATAATATTATTACAAACCACAAAATTGTATGAGTTTTGTAGTTATGCAGTTAACATTTAAAGTTATTGCTACTGCTCCTTCTGGAAAAGAATAAAGTGATATATATACCCAAAAAGACTCTTACAAAAGTCAAGAACAAAAGATTAAGAGGGATTTCACATTCTAGTTCTCCTATACAACTCTCTTACTATTTTACTTTGTACAGAATTTTATTATATGCCCCAGTTTTAAGTAGAGTGATAATTATTGACAACAAAAATATGCTAAGAATGTGAGCTTACCATATTAAACCTACTCCAAATTATTTAAATTGAAGAAAAAAAATTAAGAATAAATCCCCAACGATGTTGGAAGAAATCACTGGACCATCAATGTTGAAACCATTAAAAGACAGTCATCAATATGTATTGATGGAGGAATTCACAGCCTTAAATTAATAAATTTATGTCAACTTGGGAGAACTTTTGTGGCTTTAGGAGTAATTCATGTGTTTCTCAAGAACAATATTCGAAGCAAGAGAATAATCCTATGGTCATGATATGGAACTGCATTCATTCATATGGTGAACACAAAATAGTTAGATTCCCATTCTATTTCCAGCCCCAATAATTATGTTGAAATATTTACTCACATACTCTTCTATGCTTCCCCCTAGGACACTATTTTTCTGGACTCTTCAATCTAAATTTTCAAACTTCCAACTCTAGTCTTTGAGTAAACATTTCAACATAACATCTCCCATATTTCCAACATCCTATCAGTAGTCACCAGTCTCTGGTAAAGGACATCATGCTTCTTGAAATGAAGGGTCAACAGAAAAGAAGAAGACCCCAATGATATGTATTTGCACAGTGGCAGCTGAAATGGGCTCAAATGTAACAATAGTGAAGATGGCACAGGGCCAAGCAGTGTTTCATTCTGTTGTACACAGAGTCACTATGAGTTGGGACCAGCATTATGGCACCTAATAGTAATAAAGGGGAAGAGAAAACCTAATCCCCCAAAGAAGTTAATGTTTCCATTTTCCTACAGAATATCCATCTTGTCACCCAAACTAGAGGCATCATCCTATAAACAAAATTAATCATCTCAAAATTACACTGAACAATTAATTTTAAATATTTGAAGGAAACAGTGAAAGAAGAAACATCACCAAAGATGAATTCCAAAGATATTTCATTTTTTGCACCAATGAAAGAAAGATATCAAGCAAAAGTTCATGCTATCAAATCTGAACAGTAAGTGATTCAGTTGGAGATCCTAGAAGCAAAGATTAACATTAAAATTAGGATTTGAAAGAAGGGCAAAGAGTAGTTAAAGCTGCTGAGTATATTGTTATTGGAAAAACACATGACTTTTATCCCCAGAAGAAATTAACAAGGAAAAATAGTTGACTAGCATTGCAACAAAGTTAAGAGAGGGAGGATGTTACTAAATGTTTTAGACTACATCTAGTTGTAGTTTAAGAGGGAAGAAATGGAAAATGATAGAGAAGAACTCATTAAATAAAAAAATAGAGACTATTTCCAAGAACTGAAAACAAATGTAAAGGCATTTGTTCTTGGAAATTGAGGTTTAGAGAAGGAAGAGAATATTTCATGAAAGGGAACAGAAGGTGAAAAAAAACCCCATGATTCTTAAACTCTGGTTGATATGTAAAAAAGAAGACAATGATATTAGATGAAGGGAAAGAGGTAAACAGAATTTGGGTTAAATATTTTTTTTAAAAAAACTTGTAGAAAATGAGATTATTGTAGCTTCAAAAGCAGAGAATGAGTTGTTGTTGTTGTTATGCATCATGGAGTTGGTTCTGACTGATCTTGATTCTGTATAGGGTTTCAGA
>NW_006408577.1:10815599-10819759 GCF_000296735.1 Chrysochloris asiatica
GGAGGGTGAGACTTTGGCTCTTCTACTTTGGATATCTAATCAGTAAGGACCAGTCCCTGGAGAAGGACATCATTCTTGGTAGAGTAGAGAGTCTGTGAAAAAGGGAAAGCCCTTAAGGAAATGGATTAATACAGTGTCTGCACCAATGGGCTCAAGCATAGAAATAATTTGAAGATGTGCAGGACTGGGCATTATTTTGTTCTATTGTATGTAGGGTCTCTATGTACCCTTTGATGACACCTAACAATAATGCTATGATTAATGGGCTGCACTGCAAAATCAATGATTGAACTGCAAGGTCAGTGGTTCAAGCTCATAAACCACTCCTTAGAAATCCTATTCAGGGCCCCAATGGGTAGGAACTCATCAGCACTTAACAACAATAACTACAACAAATAAAATTGACAAAATTTTGTAATGAGTGATATGGTTATACTAATTTTCTATTGCATCATAACAAATTACTACAAATTTAGCAGCTAAAAAATAAAGCAAAATATTATTATCTCACAGTTCTGTAAGTCAGAAGTCCAGTACAGATTGCTGAATTTTTTAGATCTCACAATGTGAAATCAAAGTGTTGACTTGGTTTACTTCTCATCTAGAGACACAGGAGCCAAAAATCTATTTCCAAATTTTCTTGGTTGTTCTAACAACCTCTCTTGGAACTGTATACTGAGATCATTCTTTTATAGCAACTCTCAACTAGAGGTTGAGAGTCTTTCCTAAAGACTACTGTGTCATCTAACATAGCCTAACCAGGGAGTGATATTCTGTCATATTCACTTGTTCCTCTTATACTCAAGGGAAGGAGATTATGAAAGAATCTGGGGGCACTGAGGTCTTTTAGAATTCTGTTTACCTATTACATGTTGTTAGGAGGGACCAGTTCCTGAAGGACATATGCTTGGTAACACGGAGGATCGGCAAAAAAGAAGAAGACCCCCAACAAGATGTATGTACACAGTGGGAGCAAAAATAAACTTACATGTAACAGCAATGTGAGGATGGTACAGAACCAGGCTACGTCAGTTTTATTGTGCATAGGGTCACTATGAGTCAGAATTGACTCAACTGGCACCTAACAATGACAACCACTACTACAGCAAAATTTTGTAATATGTCAAATAAAATATACAGATGTTGACCTAGTCTCATTAGGTAGATGCCAGTGCCATTTCCTAAGATATTGTTTGATAGGATTAGTTAGTTTTAGACATTTTGAGTTTCAGATTTCTTGTCTCAAGGAGCATTCAAGTGGTAATACTGATCTAACTATATGAGTCAAATGTAAGTATTCTTAGACTGCTAAAGAACATAATACATTTTCAAGTTTGTAACATATGTGCAAAATGTATTTGATCAAAGAAACTTGATCTTACAAAGCCTTTTGAAAATAAATCAGCAGTGAAAACATGAGCTGTGTCTGGCCATGTTCCATTGGCACCTGTTGACCTGAAGATGAGACAGAGAAGAGGAAGATCTGACTGATATAAAGCTTAGGGAGATGTGTGAACTCCTAAGCACATGGGCACTGACATCGCCACTGGGGGCTAGAGATGAGAGTGAAGTGGTCGGCTGGTCTGAAATGCAGGGAGGCATGTGTGAACTCCCACACTTGCAGCTAGTACCTATTGGACGGAGCTGGGATGGCTAGCTGACCAGATCTAGACCAGATGAAGATAAAGATGCTTGATAGTGTGAGCAATTATAAATTGCTACAATTTGATGCATTGGACCTTTGCTTACAAACACAGTTGCTCAAATTTCAATCAGAATGGAAGGATTCTTCATATCAAGGAACAATCTTGTTTCCTCAGTGCACTAGGTTGATAGGCACTGGCAATCTAGATACTGGCTATCAAAAATTGGGTCTATAAAAGCATGAAGTGGCTGGTTTACAAGCTTTCATGAGTCTGCTTCATTTCTTAATCAGGGAATTAAGGTAGAATCCCCATTGAATAGTTTTCCTCTTCTCCAGGTGGTAAATGATGCTGATAGGATTTTATAATTCAATTGCAAGTAATTGTGAGCTGGATTAATTGTGATTGTCATAACTATAATTATAGAAGATGTGTAACAACAGGGGGCAGTAGTTAATCTTTTATTTCAGGCACAGATGATCCCAGGACCATTAAAAAGAAAGAGCATGAGTGAACCGTGAGGTCATTCCTAGAGAAGCAGCAACAGCAGAGATGATAGCAAAGGTGATGGCATGGAGAGATAGATCAGCTGCGGGCTCTAGGCCCATGGACTGCGGGCTCTAGGCCCATGGGCTCTAGGCCTGAGGACAGAAGACTAGCTTGCAGAAAATGCCCTTAGAATATTTAAATGAATATATGTTTTTTGTTTTGTGTGTGTACATCAAATATTTTTGCTTAGTTCATTTGTGAAAATTAAGATATCAAAGGGAAACCACATGTTGTTGCAGGGAGGGGACTGTAATCATTGAGTTGAAACAAATTTGTTGAATATAAGTTAATGAGTTTATTGGTTAACCTTCACTCAATTCACAATAAAAAGTTAGGAAAAAAAAAAAAAAAAAAAAAGAAGTGGTTAGCCAGGTGGTGTCTGAAGACTATTGTATCATCTGGAATTGAGCAGAGATGCTATGCTCTATCACAAGAAATTTGTGAGAATGCCATATTCACTACTATAAATTTATAATTTTATAAATCTTAGGAAGTCTACTCTAAGGGGCTTACTGTTTCACCAAGATGAACTTAGTTTTAGAATTTATTTCTCAGGACCAGCTTAATTAAGTTGAGGTTGTGAAGTGAAAGATATATCTAATTTTTTCTTTCAAAATGATAATGTTTTGATATTTGCATAGACATCCTGGCTTTTAGTGTTATTTTTTTGTGGCTTATAAAAATATGCTGAAAATACAGCATGTAAAAAATTCTAAACGATGGGTTTTGTTAAATTATGAAAAATGTGTGATATGGAAGAAAACACACTAAGTAAGAAGAATTTTAAGCTCTGGGATCTGTTTTACTCTTTTTAAGGCAATAAATTTCTTTCAAAGTGCTATTAAGTTGGTTCCAACTCATATACACCTTGTATAGCATTTCCAAGCAGTGGCTTGTGGGTTTGAACCATGAACCTTCAAGTTAGCAGTCCACTGATTATCCTACAGTGCCACATCAGGACTCCTGAATGGTATTAGGAAGAATGAATGGGGAGAAAGGAAAACAAAACAAACAAATAAAAAAACCCAAACAGCTTCTCATTTTTAAAAAGCAAATAAGATATTCTTCTGTGTTAAAAATTAGTGAAAACACTTAATATACAATAACTGTAAAAAGTTATAAACTAGCAGTATGCATATATTGACCTGGAGTCCTGGTGTGGTGCTATAGGATAGAACACTACACCACAAGGTCGATTTGTTTGAACCACAAGTCCCGAGTTTCAAAACCACCAGCTGCTCCTTAGAAACCTATACCACATTACCATTAGTTAGAACTGACTCGATGGCATTTAACAACAACAACATATATTTACCTAGTTAATTTTCTGTTTCTATGTCATAAATGCTAAGTAAACAATAAAAAAATACATACCATTTTGTAATTTTATTCTTATTAATCCATAAAAAAAGAAAAAGAAAAAGGATGGAAATTTAACAATTTATAAATGCAATAATTTTTTTGTGAGAGAATTGGAAAAATGTAAATGAGTACATAAAATCAGTTTTCATAATTCTAGGATTCTAAGTCTGTAGATAACTATTCCTCATATTCCATTAATGTGTTACTCAAAAGTATAATTGGTAATGACTTCCTTGTATTAAATATTCCCTGCCTGTTAACACTTCTGATTACTTCTGACCAAACTAAAAGAGATGCCACCATTGATTAGTTTCCATCCATTGAACAAAATGTTGAATCTAGAGATTTAAAATACTGAAACATCTTAGATGTTCAATGTAGTTTCAAACAATGTAGTTTCAAACAATGTAGTTTCAAACAATGTAGTTTCAAAAAACATCTTAGATGTTCAATGTAGTTTCAAACAACTTTCTACTTAATATTTTGAATTGGTGATTCTGGACCCTAATGAATTGCAACAATTAAAATGAGTGGAGACTCTTCACTCTTACCCCAATAATTAAAAAAACTAATTGCTCCTACTAATATTCTTGTTCAGGTATGGTG
>NW_006408577.1:10820264-10821330 GCF_000296735.1 Chrysochloris asiatica
GGAACTGACTCGACGGCACTTAACAACAACAACAAGCCAGGGGAACCAAAAAATAGAGCTAACCTACAGAACAAAGACATTGCCTGATCATGGCATCTTCATTCCCCTTATCAATTTGCACTTAAACTTAGGGCTTCCATAAAGTTCCTTTTCGCTTATGGCCCTTTGGGTTAGGTTCCCTGTTGCTTAGAACGCTGAGATTCCTGATTGACGTAAGTCATCTTTCTCATTTCCTCCAGAGTTCAGATTGTTGACATTTCTCTTTTGAACAGGTGAGTATCCTCACTATTTTTCCTTTTGTAAATATTTTCCATCAGATCTGTCCAGCATGCATCTCTCAGACCTTTTTATTACATGAATCTGGTGTGTCATATCTGTGCTTAAAACATATTTTCTGGACCCATCTAGATGAAGCTGTAACTTACTCTATGACCTAATATACCATCTTTTTTTTTCACTACTTTAAAAACATACTGAGTTACTTATTAATTCTTCCATTTTGCTCAAGTTCATCTTTTGGCTGAAATACACTTTCAATTTTCTTTTCAAGTAGTCTAACCTCTATTATTCATCTACCTATTAAGATTCAAGTTAAATTTAAGAAAACTCTTTCTGATTCATTTCACACTCTGCCCACAAACCAACCTGAGATGCCCTTTTCCTGGGCTTCTGGAGCTCAATAACTATTTTAATAACTGTATCTAACAAAGAATATTGCAAGCAGATTCTCAACTCTCATCAAACACCTTCAACCCACTACTATATAACCAACACTTATGACCATAACTCATATTTTCTTTGAATCTCAAGTATCTTGCTGAATTCATTGTAAATAATGCCCAGTAAATTTTTATTCAATGTATGAATGTAAAGTTCCATCTTATTATTTGGTTCTTATATTAGTAAATGTTTTGTATTTGTGCAGAGCACATAAACATATTTCCATAGAATATAATGTTAAGAAGACACATGCTAAATAACATGAAGGAAAAAAATAACTATCTATCACAGCCTTCGATATGGATTACATCTCAATGTCAAGAAAACAAAAATCCTCACCACTGTA
>NW_006408577.1:10822130-10823665 GCF_000296735.1 Chrysochloris asiatica
GAACCGACATGATGGTATACCACCACTACCATCACCACCATCAAGTTTCTAGATGTCACATATGACTTCTTCTCCCATTTTCTTCAGGAACTTTAATATTTAATTCTTGAGAAGAGAATTAAATACACTGGCCTGGTTTGACAGGTTGAATTTGTACATCAACCTTAAAAATAAGTTCATACCAATCTTCCATTGCAGTGAAGTTATTCATCAATTAAAGTCAAATTGACACTTCTGTTTTCAATTGAACTAATGTATTGCATTAAAATTTCCTAACTTCATTACAGTTTACTTAATGACTACTGTATATTTCAATTTCACAAGAACAGAGAGCGCAGTAGCCTATTGTAAATTTTTATTTGATAATCTCTATTCCTTTCCATATGGCTACAAAAACTAATTTTTTTCCAATTGTTCTGGTTGAGATTTCCCACCCCCCCTTTCCATTTCCCTCTTCCATTCACAACAAAAGTTAGATACTCTGCCTTCCCAAATTCCAACACTATTGTTCTTATTTCATTTCAACACTTTTTCAGCACAGTCCAGAAGGATTCAAAGTTAAGGGTAGGCATGAAGAATAATTACATATCTGTCTATCTATGTATATTATAAATAATAGGACCCTGGTAGCATAGTGGATTATGAGTTAGACTGCTAACCACAAGGTAAACAGTTCAAATCTGCCAGCTACTTCACATGAGAAAGAGGAAACTTTCTGCTCCCTAAATATTTATATTCTTGGAAACCCTACATGGAGTTACTGTGAATCAGAATTGTTTCCATGACAGTGTACTTCGAAATGCTGGTATGGAGCAGTAGGAAAAGCACTGAACCGTAAACTGCAAGGTTGGAGGTTCAAACCCACCTCCTCAGAAAACTTATATAGGGTCACTCTGAGTGGAAAGGACTCAATGGCATTTAACAACAACAAATTATAGAGATAATCTCCCTATTAGCACTATTCAAGTTAATAATAGGACATTGCCAGCATCTTGAAAGCTCCCCAGGGCACCTCTCCACAGTCACAAACCATTCTCTCCATCTTGAAGCTAGCTACTATTCTGATTTTGTGGTAATATTGTTAATTTCTTTACAGTTTTGCCACCATGTATAGATTAGTGAAAACATAATTTAATTTTGCCTATTTTCAAATAATATTTATAAGAATATATGTGTGTGTGTAGATACATTTATATGCATATATATGTGTTTATGTGTGTGTGCATAGTACTCTGAAGGACAAGAAAAGAAACAAGATCAGAGGTTCGAGCCCACAAGACACTTCACAGGAGAAAGGTGAGGATTTTTGCTCCCACCAAGATTTACAGATTTGGAAACCCTATACAGGTTCACTACTAGTCAGAAATGTTATTTTTCAGTGCTGTGAAGTCATTTCCAACTCATAACATCGTGGTATAGGGTTTCTAAGTCTGTAAATCTCCAAATACCTATCTATCTATCTTCTATCTATCTATCTATCTATCTATCTATCTATCTATCTATCTATCTATCTATCTATCTACCTACCTACCTAT
>NW_006408577.1:10824255-10831931 GCF_000296735.1 Chrysochloris asiatica
CATCATTGATGGCATAGACTGTGGCAGTGGTAGTGAGGTTGGCCCAGGATCAGACATTGTTTCGTTCTGCTGTGCATGGGGTCACTATGAGTCAGTTCCGACTTGATGGCACCTGACAACAACAACAACAATATATATATTTAAAGTTACATATATATATGTATATGTTAAGTGCTGTGGATTCTGTTCCGACTCATAGAGTTTCCAAGGCTTTACATTTTTGCAGGAAGAACAAGTCACATCCTTTCTCCATGGAACAGCTGGTGGGGTTGTTTGGTGAATCTTGTGGTTGACCACAGTCCAGTGCTTGTCTTAAAGACCCATGCTGTTGTTGTTAAATGCTGTCGAGTCAGTGCTGACTCATGGTGAACCTGAATAGGGTTTCCAAGGAGTGACTAGTGATTTTGAACCACAGACTTTGTGGTTCAAGCAGACCTTGTAGTACAGTGCTTTATCTCACAACACCAGGGGTCCCTGATATCCAAGGGTGAGTCAAAACTTATCCAAATTCTGGTTATATTAAAACATCTGTCCACATTCACAGGGGATGATAACACTGAGTATGCACATGCAATGAGTCTGTCAAATGTGCAAGTGACAGTAGATGATGTGGCAAATCACTTGCAAATCAGCCACAGCCCAAGTCTGTCTCTTGTCTGTTCTTTATTGAATGTTTTACTTGCCTTTTGTAATTCAAGTGTCTTCTTCTCTTTTTCCCTTGATGTTTTCAGTTTTCTTTGTTAATTTTCTCATTTTATAAACCCACATAATTCACAATCAAAATTTAAAAAATAAGTCAACTATCAGCTAGAAAATTGATGCTTACAATTTTATGGGATTTTCAAGGGCCCAGTATTGGAACACTGTCAGGAAAAATGTTCAACAACCAGCAATGCAAGTTACAGTGAGATGCTCACTGAAGACCTGAAGCGTAAACTTCAGATTAAAAGCAGAGGACTGCTATCCAAGGACATTATGATCTTACATGACAATGCATGTCCACACACCTCTGCCCACACTGCTGACACTGCAAATAAAAAAAATGAGTAAAAAATTATCAACATTATGGCTGTAGAATTTATTTTAATCAACTTGTTGAAAAGACAAATACATCAGTTGTCTTTTCTGCATAATCCCTCTGCTTTTCAAAACACTTTGTCCATCTGGGTCAAAAAGCTTTCTAGTTCCTATTAAAAAAGTGTTTTTAGCTGAACTGCAAACCACAAATGCACCAGAAATGTCTTCACTTCTTCATTATATGTGAATCTTCATCCTTGAAGAGCTTTTTCAGAGGACAAAACAGGTGAAAATCTGACAGAACAAAATCAGAACTGTAGGGAGGATGAATGCGTTAACACCTGAAAGCAAAGTTTTGCGGTGTATTGACCATTTGGAATCTGACAATCACATAGTTTACTATGCTTGGAATGACAAATTGAAGAAGAATGGCATCACATTCATCATCAAAAGGAACATATCAAGATCTGTCTTGAAGTACAATGCTATCTGTGATAGTATAATATCCATACTTGTACAAGGAAGACCAGTTAATACCACTATTGTTGAAATTTATACACCAACAGCTAAAGCCAGTGAGATGAAACTGAAGAATTCTACCAAATTCTTCAGTCTGAAATTGATCAAACTTGCAATCAGGATGTATTGATAATTACTGGAATGCAAAGGTTGGCAACAAAATGAAGGATCAATACTTGAAAAATATGGCCTTGGTGATAGAATTGATGATGAAGATCACATGACAGAATTTTGCAAGACCAATGACTTCTTGATTGCGAATATTTTGTTTTTAATGTTTTATTATGAATTATGTGATAGTTTACATGGAAGAACATTAGCTTTACATTCATCCTATCCTATATCGTTTCATTGCCATAGTTACAATCCCCTCCATGCATCATCAACCAACCTTGCAAGCCTTCTCCCTGATTGGCAGCACACAACCCATCTCCATCTCTGGGTCTGGAGTCCCCAGTCATTCCCTCTCTACACATCATAGTCTCTTTCTCCATCTCTGGTGTCACTGCTTCTCTGGGTAGAGTCCCTCATTCTGCTCTTCTCTCTTGATGGTACCAGAGACCTCTGCTCCTGGACTGCAAAGTCAACCACTCCCCTCATTTTGCTACAAAATGTCTACCTTTACATTTCCAACCCTCACAGTCAGACCTGATAACAATCATTCACTATTGTGCCATATGAGAGCCATCATCATCTCTTTTCATTAGCCCAGCCAAGACAGATTGGATATTATTCGGTGGAGATTCTGCCTTTCTCCGCGCCCTCTGGATCTTGGTTCCCTCTTGAAAGCTTGTAAGCCTGTCACTTCTTTCTTTGTAACCCCCCATTTTGGATAGCCAGTGTCCAGGTTGCCCATCCCTGTCTACCTTGTATATTGAGGGAGTGGGAATTATCCTCGCTGAAAAGATTTGTTCCCTCTTTTGAGCTACTGCATCCATAGGTGTAGATCAAGTTCATCAAATTGTATCAGATTACGCTTTTCATCTTTCTTCTAGATGAATTCTGATCATCCAGCCATTGAAGCCAGGTCGAGTGGGTATTATCTGCAAGTGTGGGTGTTCTTGTGCATATGCCCTCACTTCTTATCCACTGGAAACTTCATTCTCCACTCTAGTCCTCTGTGGATATGTCACTGACTCTGGGCTTAGGAGTCCCCAGGTCTTGCCACAATTCTGGCCTACCAGATCTTGACCCAGGATCACAGGAGTCTATTGAACGTGGTAAGACTTAGCTTGCTGCTTCGTTGCTGATTTTTCCTCACTTCCCCTAATCGGTGACCCACATGGTCACCAGTCAGAGTGGATGTCAGCTCGTGTATTCCCATTAAGTCTTAGTCTTGCAAGGGTATTTGCCCTGGGGAACCGACCACTTACCTTGTTGTCTCCTGGGCGAGCAACTTGCTTGTTCTTGTAGTAGTCAGTGGGACTGCAGCTTTTGTTTTGTATTTTTCCTGTCGGTCTTTCTTTCAAGAAGTATCTTCTGTTCTTCTAGTTGCTCCAGGCTGGTCTGCTTGTCCTTTCAAGTGAAAATTTCTCACCTGAGAAGATTCTGGATGGAGTTCAGGATTCCACCTTTGGTCTTTTGTAATACAGAGGTTCCACAGGAAGCCTCCTTCACTGGGCATGTTGTAGCTCCATTTTAGGTATTCCAATCAGTTATAGGCAGAAGATGGGTTTACAACCTTTCTATGGTGATATTTCTGGCTATTCCTTTCTCTCCCCCTCAAGTGTCTATTTTATAATGGTATGCAAAGGAAACCAAGATTCAAAAGACAGTCAAACTTCTTAACATTGTTTCCCCTTTTTTGCCCTTTCCAACCATGCCTCAATCTGTGTATCCCAGAACCCTATTGTTCCAAGTTGTGCATACATCCTTATGTGCCTCTGTCCCACATAACCCATGCAAACCTACTTAACTGTTCTCCCATACACCTTGTTTTTCCATTCCCCTAACCCTTCTTGTGTATTTCTACCCTCCCAGCACCCAAACTATCCTGTGTCTATTTCCTTCCCTGTGCTCCATTTTCCCCTCTATATCCTAACCCCACCCACCACGTCCTGGTAACCAGCAAAGAATCCCCCCTCTCCTTTAGTATGGGTACTTTTTCTTAGTTTTTTTTTAACAATAGAATTCCTATGCAGTATTTCTCCTTTTGTGACTGACTAATTTCACTCAACATAATGTTCTCAAGGTTCATCCATGTTATGCGGTGGCTTGCAGCTTCCTTGTTATTCTTCAAGGTAGCATAATATTCCATTGTGTGTATGTACCACAGTTTGTTTATCAATTCTTCACTTGATGGGTACTTAGTCTGTCTCTATCTTTTTGCTATTGTGAATAGTGCTGCTGTGAACATTGGTGTGCATATATCTACCTGAGTTATGGTTCGTGTTTCTTGTGGGTAAATACCAAGTAGAGGAATTGCTGGATCATAAGGTATTTATATTTCCAACCTTCTGAGGAAGTACCATATTGCTTTCCGGAGAGGTTGGACAATTTTGCAATCCCACCAGCAATGCAGGGCTGTCCCATTCTCTCCACTTCCTCGCCAGCATTTATTGTCCTGTACTTTTTTTGATCTTTGCTGTTATTGCTGGTGTGAGATGATATCTCATTGTTGTTTTGACTTGCATCTCTCTAATGGCTAGTGATCATGAACATTTCTTCATATGTTTGTTGGCTGCCCAGATCTCCTTGGTGAAGTGTTTGTTCATGTCCTGTGCCCATTTTTTAATTGGATTATTTATCTTTTTCTTGTAGAGGTGTTGTGGTTTCCTATATATATTAGAAATGAGTCCCTTGTCTGATGTGTCTTTGCAAAATATTTTTTCCCATTCTGTGGGTTCCCTTTTCACTCATTTGGTGAAGTCTTTTGATGCACATAAGTTTAAAATTTTTAGTTTGTCCCAATCATCTATTTTGTCTACTTTTGTTTGTGTACTTTTCAAAATGTTTGGTAGTCTGAGTATGCCCTGAATTAGAGACTTTACATTTTTCCCTGCTTTTTCATTGATGGCCTTCATAATTTAGGATTCTCATTTATGTCTCTAATGCATGCTGAGTGGGTTTTTGTATAAGGTGTGAGGTAAAGGTCTTGTTTCAATCTTTTACATATTGTTCTCAAGTTCTTCAGCACCATCTGTTGAAAAGACTATCCCCTCCCCATGTGATATACTTAGGTACTTTGTCGAAAATCAGTTGGCTGTATGTGGATAGGTTAATTTCTGAATTGTCAATTCTGTTCCATTGATCAGTGTATCTTTTATTGTACCAGTACCAGGCTGTTTTGACCACTGTAGCCTTGTAGTAAATTTTGAAATCGGGGAGTGAGAGGTTTCCAACCTTATTCTTCCTCTTAAGCAGTGCTTTGCTTATCCTGGGTCTCTTTCATTTCCATATAAAGTTTGTAATTATTTTTTCCAGCTCTTTGAAGAATGTCTTTGGAATATCGATTAGGATTGCATTATATGTGTAAATTGCTTTTGGCAATATTGACATTTTCACAATGTTAAGTCTTCCAGGAGCATGGTACATTGTTTTATTTTTGTAGTTCTCTTTTGGTTTATTGTAGTAGTGTTTGTAGTTTTCTTTGTATAGGTCCTTTGTTTCTCTGGTTCCTAGATATTTCATCCTTTGGGTTGCTATTGTAAATGGTATTGCTTTCCTAATGTCATTTTCAGTGCTGTCATTGTTGGTATAGAGGAATCCAACTGATTTTTGTATGTTGATCTTATATCCTGCCACTTTGCTGAATCTTCCAATGAGGTCTAGTAGCTTTTTTTACTGAGTCTTTGGGGTTTTCTATGTATAGGATCATATCATCTGCAAATGCAGAGAATATTACTTCCTCTTTGCCAAGTTGGATGCCTTTAACTTCCCTATCTTGCCATATAGCTCCTGCTAAGACTTCTAGCACAATATTGATTAGGAGCGGTGACAAAGGGCATCCTTGTCTGGTTCCTGTTAACAGAGGGAATGCTTTTGGTTTCTCTCTATTGAGAGTAATGTAGGCTGTTGGTTTTGTATATATGCTCTTAATTATATTGAGGAATTTCCCTTCAGTTCCTACTTTGTTGAGTGTTTTTATCAGGAATGGATGTTGGATTATGTCAAATGCCTTTTCTGCATCAATTGATATGATCATGTGCTTCTTTTTTCTTTTCTTATTTATATGGTGGATTATGTTGATCATTTTTCTAATGTTGAACCATCCTTGCATCCCTGATATGAATCCCACTTGATCATGCTGTATTATCTATTTGATGTGTTGCTGGATTCTGTTGGCTAGGATTTTGTTGAAAATTTTTACATATATGTTCATGAGGAATATTGGTCTATAATTTTCTCTCTTAGTGATATCCTTCTGTGGTTTTGGTATGAGGGTTATGCTTGCTTCATAAAAAGTATTGGTAAGTTTTCCATCCTCTTCTATATTCTGAAATAATTTGAGTAGAATTGGTGACAGCTCTTCCCTGAATGTTTGGTAGACATCTCCATTGAAGCCATCTGGGCCTAGACTACTTTTGGTTGGGAGTTTTTGGGTGACCTGGTCAATTTATTCTTTTATTATGGGTCTGTTCAAGTTTCCTACTTCACTCTGTGTATGTTTTGGTAGGTCATTTTTTTCTAATACTGTATCCATCTCTGCTAAGATTTCAAATTTGTTGAAGTATAACTTTTCATACTATTCTATTATTATCCTTTTGATTTCGTTTGGTTCTGTTGTGACATCACCCATGGGTTTCTAATGCATTTTATTTGTATCTTCTCCCTCTTTTGTTTGGTTAGGTTTGCAAATGGTCTGCCAATTTTGTTAATCCTTTCGAAGAATCAGCTTCTTGTCCTGTTGATTCTTTCTATAGTTTTTTCTGTTTTCTATCTCATTTATTTCAGGTCTAATCTTTATTATTTCTTTTCTTTTGGTGGCTGCAAGTTCCCTCTGTGGTCTGTTTCTAATTGTTGTAGATGCTGTATTAATGTGTCAATTTTGGTTCTTTCTTCTTTTTGGATGTGTATATTTATTGCAATATATTGTCCTTTCAGCAGCACTTTTGCCGTGTCCAAAGATTTTTGTATATTGTGTTTACATTCTCATTTTTTTCTAGGTACTTTATGAGTTTATGTTTAATTTCTTCTACTACCTAGTCACTTTTTCAGCAGGGTGTTATTCAGTTTCCATGTATTTGACTTTATTTCCTTGGTCTTCCTATTGTTGATTTCTAGTTTGATTGCAATATGGGCTGATAGGATGCTTTGTAGTATTTTGATATTTGTAAATTTGTGGAGGTTTGTTTTGTAGCCTAAGAACATTCTATTCTGGAGAATGTTCCATGTGCACTGGGAAAGAATATATATTGTGCTGTTTTGGGGTTGAATGTTCTTTACACATCTATGAAGTCCAGTTGACTGATTGTGTTGTTCAGTTCTTCTGTGTCTTTGTCAAGTTGCTTTCTTGTTGTTTTATCCATTTTTGAATGTGGTGTATTAAAATTGCCCACGATTTTTGTAGATTCATCTATTTCTTTCTTTAAATCTATTAGAGTTTGCTTTATATATTTTGGAGTTCTTTCATTGGAAGCATAGATATTTATTATGGTTATGCCATCTTGTTCAATTGTCCTTTAATCATGAAATAATGTCCATCTTTATCTATTTTGCTGGTTTTTGCCTTAAAGTTTATTTTACAGGAGATCAGAACTGCCACTGTTTTTTGTTTTTTAATTACAATTACCTTGATATATATTTTTCCATCCTTTGACTTTTAATCTGTTTTTGTCTCTGTCTAAGATGTATCTTTTGCAGACAGCATATTGAAGGATCTTGTTTTCTTATCCATTCTGCCACACTCTGTCTCATAACTTGTGCATTTAATCCATTTACATTCAGTGTACTTATCGATAGGTATGGATTAATTGTTGCCATTATGTTTGTTTTTGTGTGGTGTTTCTGCTTTCTTTGTTCTGTGTGTATTCCCTGTGCTGAGTTCATGGTTTTTGTGTTCTTTCTTGTCCAGGTAGATGTAATCAGGAAGTGGGCCTCCCTTTTCACTCTTCTTATTGCTTAATTCACAGTAACTTTTACAGGTGTTGTCTGCCTCCCTGGTGTATGGCAGTTGGTATTAGTTCTTGCTTGGATTTTGG
>NW_006408577.1:10832265-10833658 GCF_000296735.1 Chrysochloris asiatica
AAGCAACATAAAAGACACATGTGGACTTCAGCAGATGGAATGGACAGAAACCAAATTGACTACATCCGTGTAAAGAGACAGTAGAAAAGCTCCATAACATCAGACCAAGGGCAGACAGTGTAACAGACTATCAATTGCTAATAAGCAAGTACAGACTGAAGCTGAATAAAGTTAAAAAAAAAACTCTACAAGAGCCAAAATATGACCTTGAGTCTAATATTGATCAAACATGCAATCAAGATGTATTGATAATTATAGGTGATTGGAATGCAAAGGTTGGAAACAAAAAGGAAGGATCCGTAGTTGGAAAATATGGTCTTGGTAACAGAAATGATGCTGGAGATCACATGATAGAATTCTATAAAACCAATGATTTGTTCATTTCAAATACCTTTTTTAAATAGCATAAGGGACGACTATACACATGGACCTCACCAGATGGAATTGACAGAAATCAAATTGACTACATCTGTGGAAAGAGACAGTGAAAAAGCTCCATATTGTCAGCCAAAACAAGGCAAGGGGCAGTTGTGGAACAGACCATCAATTGTTCATATGCAAATTCAAACTGAAGCTGAAGAAAATGAAAAGAAGTCTATGAGAGCAAATATATGTCCTTGAATACATCCCACTTGAATTTAGAGATCATAGGAAAACTAGATTTGATGTATTAGACACTAAAGACAGAAGACCAGAAGAGTTGTGGGATGACATCAAGAACATCATAAAGGAAGAAAACAAAAGGTCATTAGGAAGATGAAAGAAGGAAAATAACAAAATGGTTATCAGAAGAGGCTCTGTGACTTTCTCTCCAGCATAGACATACTAAAGAAAATTGAAGAAGTAAGGAGGCACAATAGTTGAACAAAAAATTTTAAAGGTCAGCTCAAAAAGACAAAGTCAAATATAACAAAATGTGCCGAGACTTGAAGATAGAAAACCAAAGGGGAAGCACACACTCAGCAATTCTCAAGCTGAGGGAGTTGAAGAAAAAATTCAAGGCTCAGCTTGCAATATTGAAGGATTTTATGGGCAAAATATTGAATGATGCAGAAAACATCAAAAGAAGATGGACGGAATACATAGAGTTACTGTGCCAAAAAGAAATAGTCGATATTCAACCATTTTTAGAGGTAGCATATGATCAAGAGCCAATGATGCTGAAGGAAGAAGTTCAAGATGCATTGAAGGCATTGGCAACGAATAAGGCACTGGTAATGGATGGTATACAAATTGAAATATTTCAACAAAGTGAGGCGGCACTGGAGGCATTCACTATTCTATTTCAAGAAGTTTAGAAGGCAATTACCTGGCCAACTGACTAGATGTGATCCATATCTGTTCCCATTCCAAACAGAGGTGACCCAACAGCATGCATAAATCATCAGACAAT
>NW_006408577.1:10834686-10849389 GCF_000296735.1 Chrysochloris asiatica
GGGTCGCTATGGGTTGTAACAGATTCAACATCTCTTTACAACAACATATGCATAGGAAAATTGGACAGTGAATAAGAAAGACCATAGAAAAATTGATACATTTGAGTTATGGTTTTAGAGAATAATATTAAATGTATGATGGACTGTCAAAACAAAACAAAACAAAAAACAAATATGTGTTGGAAGAAATCAGCCAGAATGCTTCTTGGAATCCAGGATGGCCTGACTTTGTCTCTCATGCTTCTAATGTGTTATTCAGAGGACTAGTCTCTGGAGTAGGACATCATACTTGGTAAAACGGAAGATAAGTAAAAAAGAAGACCTCCCCCCACAATGGGCTCATGCATAACAATAACTGTGAGGTTGACTCAGGACCAAGCAGTGTTTCATTCTGTTGTGCATAATGTGATTATGAGTAATAACTGACTTGAAGGCGCATAACAACAACAATCACAGACAATGACTTTTTCACTTTTTGTACAGAAAATTACATGCAAAATTTCTCGTTTAAAATTATTGAAGTCACTTCTAGAATGTGGCCTGTTTGTAAATTGAGAGTTATATCCTAGCTTATAAATTCAATTTTCATTTTAGCTGATTTTCAAACTATCTACATTAATTTTGAGAATAATCAATCTGTTATCTGAGTTTTCCAAATGCATAGTTATTAAGTCCCTTACTTTACATGATTTACTACTCATGTGTTTCCAATGCTATATTTTCATGACACAGTGTACAGTTTGAACTACTGGTCACAATTTTTTGACCTTCTGTACATCCATCAACTCTACTGCTTTATTTTGCCATTCTGTGTCATATGATTTTAAGCTGAGCTACATGATGTTTTTTGTCCAATAAATTTAGGAAATGTGACATAAGAAAAACTTCAAACATTCTTGCACAGTAGGGTTTGTTCTTCAGATTTCAGTGTCATTTCCATGATAAGAACTGAATCTCAGTGACTTTCATTTGTTCTTATGCATCTTCAGGTTGGTTGGAGATTGACTGATCTAGGCTGGGCTCAGTTATATACTCATCTTAATTTGTCTCCAAATTTTAGATTGGACAATGAGTTAGTAAGACCATATTCTTGATCAAAATGAAACAGGAAGCTTCAAGTTTACACATTTACATCATTTGTAGGTATATTGGTTACTATTTTTATATAAATGTTGTTGTAGTTAAGTGCCGTTGAGTCATTTATGACCCATAGCGACCCTGTGTAGGGTTTCCAAAGAGCAGCTAGTGAGTTTAAACCATCAAACTGGCTTTGCAGTCCAGTGCATTAACCCGAAGCACCACACCAGGACTTCTTACATAAACAGCCTATATAACTTTTAGCAATAGCCTATATGATTAAAAAAAAATAGTTTGGAAATTTTTTTGTGTTCTTTGATATCTCCTACTATTACGTTTTCTTCCTTTATCATCAACAGAGCTGTTTTGATATAAAAACATGGTTTTGATAGAAAGGCACTATGGTACCTTGAATTTATTGGATATGACTTTTCTATCCAATGTCTTCTTAATTGCCACCAAGTGATTGTGTGGGACCATGCAAATAACATATACAGGACTCTAAGACTGGGATTGGTTAGTTTTGCTTTCCATCTTGGTTTTAAAGGAGCCATCTCAGAAGCAGGAACAGATGATCCCAGGACCATTAAGAAGAAAGAGCATGAATGGAGTGTGAGATCCCTTCCTAGAAGAGTGGTGACTACATAAGTGATGACAAAGGCAGTGGCATGGGGAGGCAGAACAGCTGAGGGCTCGAGGTCCATGGACTGAGGAAAGTTGAGTGCATGACACTGGCTTACAGATTGTGCCCTTTGAGCATTAACAAACTGGCTAAACAAGCTTTGTAACACTTGCCTGAGCAGGGCAGAGGCTGAGGGGCCACATGGCTGATAGGTCAAAGACAAGAGTGAGGTTTGACTCCAGTATGTCAGACAAGAGACATTCCTGACTAGAGAACTGCTGCATTCCGAGTTGATTTTCATCCTGAAATGTAACCTGTTCACTTACCTAATAAACACCATAAACTTGAGTATTATGAGTTCTGTGTGGCCGTTGCAATGGATTATTGTATGCGTATGTGAAACAAAGAGTGCTGCAGGAGGTGTGGTTGGTGTCAGAATAGAATAAAGAAGCTTGTAGGGTGGAAGCATGTCTGACCTCTGTTTCACTGAAATCAGCCTTCGATTTTTAGTTTGATTTTCCTTCCTCCTTGTGAAGCCAGACATGATTCCCACATAGTTTTTCCAGTACTAGATTTTCATTTTGTTTTTAAATGTATCAGAAATATGTGGAATGGAGTAAGGGACTTGTTTATTTTGCATAATTAATTCTCATTACTTTAGTTTTCATTAAACTGTTTTGTTTTTCAGTCTGAGTAAACTATGCACCAGGCTGGCCTAAATGAAAGATCCTAATGGTTCTTTATCTATTGTTTTAATCAAAAGAGTTGGAAAAAAAAAAAAATATATATATAGAGAGAGAGAGAGAGAGAGAGAGAGAGAGAGAGAGAGCTCTGGTAGCGTAATAAATCGGGCTGTGAGCCGCAAGGTCAGCAGTTCGAAACTACCAGCTGTTCTGTGGGAGAAAGATGAGGCTTTCTGCTCCCGTAAAGATTTACAGCCTTGGAAACCCTGTACAAGGTCACTATGAGTTGGAACCTACTCCACAGTCCTTAACAACAACATATATATATGTGTGTGTATGTAATTTGGGGCAGAAATAGAATTCTTAAAAGCTCAAAATAAATAAGGTAAGAAAGAAACATGAAGGTTATTTTATTTCTCAATAGAAAACTCATTTATCAGAGACACAACTGTCTATACAAATATATTAAGGGAAAGGTTGAATATGTTAGGAATACCATATATCAAATACACAAAAAGGAGCTGGGACTGAACAATGCCTTCATAAGAGATTAGTAATGCAAAGTTTTAAACAATGAAAAGCATATTATTGCAAACTACATTTTCTCACAATTTACATCCTTTTCCCAAACTGATAAAACATAATACAGAGCCTCAAATAATCATTGGAACCACTTGATTAACATCACGATTGTTTTGTGGGAAACTGCTTGGAAAAGAGTATAAACTGCTTCACAATTTCTTTAGAGCACCAATATTTTCTATGCCCCAAAATGGATTTCTAAATAAGATGTTGATAAATCTTCAGCATTCTTCAACATGGCTTCTCAGGTTAGCCGAGATAATAGGATAAAATCATGATGGTATTTCTAAGAAGACCCTTTTGATTTCTTTCAGTGAAAGAGTGTCATTATAGTATGTTTAGTGATACTCAGTAAATCAGTAAAAATTGCATGTTAAAAAATAGATTTCAGATAAACAATTTAATCCTTGAGATATAGGAATACAAAAAAAGTGTGAAACTGCTTATTGTAATCAATATATTCTGAAGTGATTCCAATCAAACTTTTTTCTAACTCATCATTCATGTTCTCCCTATAACAGTACAAATCCTTCTGGCATTTCTACAAGATAATGCTTTAATTGACTCTTTTTTTTTTTTTAGAGAGAGAAATATGTCAAGTTGTTGTTACTTGAGGGCAATTTATTACTTGAATACAAAATTGTTCTTTTATTGTTACATAACAAATGTAATATACTATTGATTTGTATGTAGACAATATATTATTGATTTGTATGTAGACAATATATTATTGATTTGTATATAAACAAACAGCCTATATTGTTTAGGAGCAAATACCTACAAGACATCCATATTTCCAAAAAAAAACAAACAGATGATTTTTTGTACATAAAGGACTTAATTGATTGACAAACTTATTGATTATATATAATAACACTTTGATACCAAAGTTTCCTGGAGAAACAAAAGACCTTTTTTTCTTTGCTCCTTTTAGTAATAAGAAAAATCTAGTAGAATTAAAAATCAAAACAAAAACCCCTTCCATTTCTAATGAAATTCCATGGCCCTCAGTTTCATTCTGACTCGTGGTTACCCAGTAGGACCGAGTAGAAGTGTTCAGCTCGGTTTCAGAAGCTATAAATCTTTATGGAACCAGACTCACCCATCTTTCTTTGTCAAGTGGCTGGTGATTTTAAACCACTGACCTTTTGATAAACAGCCACATGCTTTATCCATTATACCACAAAGCTTCCTTCAGTTAGTGATTATAATATCAGTTATTAGTATATAAGCATTCCAGTAAACTATGGTATCTTAAAATGTTCTTTCATAAGTATTTGTGCTGGTGTAATATTAAAATTTTGCTCATTTAAAATATGAATGCTGAAACATTTATAATTGGCAATAGCTCTATTGTATGTAAAAATGTAAACTAATGTCCCGTCACTGTTACGGATAGGTCTGCTTTCTAGAATTGCAATAATAAATTGCCATTTTTTCCCTTTTTATACAACAAAACATTTGCCATTACAATCATTTTTCTGTGTCCAGCACAGTCACCCAACCACAGTCCTCATGCTGCGTCACAATCACCACACTCCACTTGCAAATTTTTCTTTTTTCTCACTCTCTCTTTTCTTTTTCTTTCCCCTTCTTTCCTTTTTTATTTGCAGGAAAGTTCCCTATGGTTTGTCCTAATGAAAAAATAAGTACCTATAGTTTCATTTCTGGTCCATGGAAAAAATTAAAAGGAAGAAAAACAAAACAGGCCAAAAACCCCTAAAAACAAAGAAATTTCCTTTTTTTTTTCTTTTCCCCTTCTTTTTCTTCTTAACTACATTCTCCATCACCCAAGTTAGCACATGTCTAAATTCTAACCTGTGAATAAGTCAATTCTGACCCATAGCAACCCTGTATAGGGTTTCTGAGGAGCAGCTGGTGAGCTTGAACTGCTGACCTTGTGGTTCAAAGTGACTTTGCAGTCCAGCGCATTAGCCCACAGTGCCATACCAGGATGGATATCTTTTACAAAATGAAAGTATTTTCTTCACTTTTTACAGTAGTGGTCTCATACAATATCTATCCCTTTGCCACCAACTATTTTCAATCAGCATAGTGTCCTTCAGGTTCCTTCAACTTATGTGATATTTTTCAGATTCACAATTATTCTTCAGTGTTGTATGACATTCCACTATGTGTATGTATCAGTTTGTTCAACCATTCTGCTGATCGACATTTAGGCTGTCTCCAACTTTTTGCTATTGTAAATAATGCTGCAATGAACATGGGTGTACAAATATCTATTCATGTCACAGCTCTTATTTCTTAAGGATGTACACCAGGTAGATAGATTGCTGGGTCAGACGGTGTTTCTATTTCCAACCTTCTGAGAAAGTGCCACACTGATTCCACAGCAATAAGCAACTATCTTATGTTTTCCAGAAAACCCCAACCCACTGCCACCTAGTCAATTGCAACTCATTTTTTGTTGTTGTTAAGTGCTGTCAAGCCAGTTCTGACCCATGGTGACCCTGTATAGGGTTTTTGAGGAGTTGCTGGTGAGCTTGAACCACTGACCTTGAGTTTCAAACTGACTTTGCAGCCCAGTGCATTAATCTATAGTGCCACATCAGGACTCCATACAGCATTGTTAGTTGTTGTTAAGTGCCATGGAGTCAATTCTGACTCATACTGACCCTGTATAGGTTTTCTGAAGAGTAGATGGTCAATGCAGTCAAAAAGGGAGTTTGGCAGAAGAATGATGAATGCAGGGGAAGACGCGGGGAGATATGCAACTCACAGTGACCATAAATAGTACAGAGTAGAATTGCTCCTTAGGATTTCCAAAACTGCAATCTTGGAGCAGACAACCTCAGCTTTCTTCCCTGGAGTGGCTGGTGGATTTAAACCACAAAGCTTGTTATTAGTAGTTCAATGTTTAATCTATAGCACCAGCATGGATCCTTATGCTCTGCTATGTTGTTGTTGCTAAATTCCATCGAGTGAGTCAGTACAGACTCATAGCAACCTTGTATATTCACAAACCCTGTGGTTAGCAGTCCAGTGCTTGTACTATAGCACCCTACCAGCAAAGTGTAAATTGTAAGACTAATTCTTATTTTCATTCAAATATTTTCTTATTGTGTGGATTATGATCATATAATATTACAATTTGTACATGTGACTTTATACTGAGAATCTAAATGGGGAAAAAAACAAGAAATTTACTTCTTTGATTAAAACAAAATCTAAGAGTTTTTGTCAATCAATGTATTATAGCTTGCATATGTTATGGTGTGTTCAGGAAAATGCAAATCCTTTCCATATTTTAATATTTGTATTATTATTTTCAGAAAGTGATTTTAAATGGGGAATTAGAAGTTAATGAAACTATTGGAGGCTAATAGGTTCAAAGCTATAAAAAAAAAAATTATACAGGTTTCAGAGTCTCTTGATAGTTGTTGTTAAATACTGTGGAGTCGGTTCTAACTCATAGTGACCCTGCACAGGATTTCTGAGGCTATAAATCTTTACAGGAGCAGAACGCCTCATCTTTCTCCCGTGGAATTGCTGATAGTTTCAAACTGCTGACCTTGAGGTTGGTAGCCAAACTCATAACCACTACACTACCAGAGCTCTTTCTCTTGATGGTAAATTAACCAAAACGTTAGTGATTCAAACTCTTCCAGAGTTACTTAGGAAGAGAGGCCTAACAATCCGCTTCTGAAAGGTCATAGCCATGAGAAAATACAATGGAGAACAGAGTTCTCTGAAGCACAAAGGGTTGACATGAATCAGAGCTGATTTACCACAGTCACTGTTTTGTTTTTTATTGTTTAAACTCCATGTATATAATCAGTACCGATCAAAGTATATATACTAAAAGAAACAAAAGTGAGCAACAGAAAAACAAAATATCTGCTCATTTTCCCTTATTTGAAATATATTATCATACTCATATTAAATTCTCTGGCAAATTTTGACAAAGAACAACTTTCAAGATAATACTTTTTGGGTAATATATATTCAGATATTTTCGGGCAATTTTTTGACCTTTCTTTCCCCCCACTTCCCTTAGTGCATCTTTTACTCCTGTCAAATTGATTGGTTATTTGTTTGTACTTTTGCTTTTGTAGGTCTTCTCCCTGAGAATTTCTTTTTTCTTTCTATCACTGATTGATCTAAGTCATATGATGCTTCCTTCCTGTGAGGGATGCCATACATCTCATTTCCTTTCTGAGGCTAATAGTCATAGACAGAGTCACTAATGTGAATTTATATAGCAATTATAGAATTTATCATTCAATTATACTTATCAAATATTACTTTGTAACACTGGTCTTTGGATTCAACATGAGTATATTTGCCTACCTTTTCGACAGCTAAGCAATGAAAAAATAACTAAGACCATGAGTGTATTCATTTTATATTTTATCTCCTAAGAGCAAGGATTTTGTTTAAAATCTTCACATATTATTCATACTTTGTAGTATTCTTTGACCCATGGCTGATATGTTTAAAACTAAACATCTTAAGATGTCATCAATTTATATATCAAATGCAATGATATATATTTTGGGTTTGAAATACAATATTTTAAATATTCTGAGCAATACCCCGTCATGGCACTGTAGGATAAGCACTGGACCATAAAGTCAATTTGAACCACAAGTTTGGTGGTTCAAACTCACCAGCCACTCCTCAGAAACCCTATGTAGTTTTATTATGATAATTCAACAACTTGCTTGCTATGATCATTCAAAAAGAGAATTCAAAAATGGCTGCAACAGTACATGAACAGGGAACTGCCGGGGCTTCAAGCTGGATTCAGACAAGGATGCAAACAAGGCATATAACTGATGACATCAGATGGATCTTGGCTGAAAGCAGAGAATATAAGAAAGAGGCTTACCTGTGCTTTATTGACTAGGCAAAGGTTTTCGATTGTGTGGATCATAACAAACTGTGGACAACATTGTAAAGAATGAGTATTCTGGAAACTCAGGAGGACCCTGTACATAGACCAAGAGGCAAATATTTGAACAGAACAAGGGAACACTGAATAGTTTAAAATTTGGAAAGATGTGCGACAGGGTTGTATCCTTTCACTATATTTATTCAATCTGTATGCTAAGCAAATAATCCAAGAAGCTTCTTTATATGAAGAAAAAATGTGGCATCAAGATTAGAGGAAGACTCATTCTCAATCTGCAATATGCAAATGATACAACCTTGCTTGCTGAAAGTAAAGAGGACTTAAAACATTTACTGATGAAGATCAAAGAGCACAGCCTTTGGTATGGATTACACCTCAATGTAAAGAAAACAAAAATCCTCTCCACTGGAACAATAAACAACATCCATACAAATAGAGAAAAGAATGACATTGTCAAAGACTTCATTTTGCTGGGATCAACCATCAACACTCATGGATGCAGTCAAGAAATAGAACAATGTATTACATTAGGCAAATCTGGTGTACAAGATCTCTTTAAAGTCTTGTTGAAGAGCAAAGTGTTCAAGAACAAAGATGTCAGTTTGAGGATCTAAGGTGCTCCTCACCCAAACCATGGTTTGGTGCATGTGAAAATAGCCTCAAGTGCATGTGAAAATTGGACAATGAATAAAGAAAATCATAAAAGAATTGATGCATTTGAGTTACGGTGTTGGAGGAGAATATTTAAAAATTACCATGGACCACCAAAAGAACATACTAATCTGTGTTGGAAGATGTATAGCCAGAATTCTCCTTAGCATCCAGCATAGCATGACTTCATGTTTTATTCTTTGGAAATATTACTAGTAGGGACCAGTCTATGAAGAAGGACATCATGCTTGATAAAGTAGAGGGTCAGCAAAAACGAGGAAGACCCCCAATGAGATGGATTGACACAGTGGCAGCTGCAACAGGCTCAACTGTAACAATTGTAAGGTTGGCACAGGACAGGACAGCGTTTCATTCTGTTGTATATAAGGTTACTATTTTCAGTGCCAACTTGACAGCAGATAACAACAATAACAACAATGAGTCGACCGACTAGATGGTATTCAACAACAACAAACAATAGAAAATGCTTTCTGAGCTAACTGAAATATGCTGTTTTACCTCATTTTGAAATACACTGTCTTTGAGAATTCCAGCCTTGTGAGTTCCAGTTTTTAGGAATCCTGGTGTGGTGCTATGGGGTAAGTATAGGACTGCTCGCCACAATTTTGGTGATTCAAATCCACCAGCTGCTCCTTGGAAACTCTATATAGGATCGCTGTGAGTCGGAACCAACTGAACCGCATTTAGCAACAACGATTACATGCTTCACATTTTAATCTAGGTTTCTTCAAAGTGTGTACTCTAGACAGCACTCATTGTAAACTTGGAAAGGTGGCAGTAAGTCCCCTGACTCTTCAGTCAATGAATAATAATAGAAGAGTAAGAAGTCCTATGGTTTGAATTCTAACTTGCTGCAGTTGCTTTTTTTTTTTTTTAAATAATATAGTCCTCCCCCCCCCAAGTTTTATTGTGAATTATATGATATTTTACATAGGAGAACTTTAATTTTACATTCATTCCACCGTACATCGTTTCATTGCCATGGTTCCAATCCCCTCCACGCATCATCAACCGACCAAAGGGTATACCCTATAAACCCACCCCCTACACCCCTCTGCTCCCCCATTCTTCAGAACACAGTCCCTCTCCCTCTCTGTATCCAAAGTCCCCAGCTGCTTCATCACTCCACTTCATCATCTCTGCCTCCATCTCCGGCCTTGCTGCTTCTCTGGGTAGGGTCCCGCTCTCGGCTCTTCTCCGTTGATGGTCCTAGAGACGTCGCTGCAGTTATTTTTTAACACCCAAAGGCGTTTTCACACTATGAAGTCAGAGGAAAATGAATATTTTCTATTTAATTGCATAAGCACTTAAAAATCAAGTGATTTGATAGTAAAAAATCCTTTGGCACTAACTTAATGAGTATGCAGCTATGAAAACGATGCATTGTGATAAGATGTATAAAGGAATTCAAAGTGAATCTTTGTTTTGGAATAAAAGATGCAGTTTATTCAAATGATTCAGCTGTTCCAAAACTACAAGGCATCAGTCACAGTAGATGAAAGGAAGTGCAAATCCTAGTGCTTGGCTTGACAAGGTCTCTTGCTAAGATGATTGTGCCTCCTGATCTCTGAGACTTGCTTTTCTGTTCTTTAAATGCTTCAGCATACCCAGACACAGAGAGAATATCAATGTGACTTTCGTTGTAACAAATATGTGATCGAGTCATGCTAAAGAAGCACAATTATTTTTCAAGAAATCCTTTATTCTATGAATAAAATAGACCTTAATTCTCAGATCTGTTTTAAAAGTTTACATTTCCAAAGCTATTTGTATACAGCAATGTTATAATTTATTTTTCATTATTATGCTATACATTGATACTTTCTAAATCTGTTTCAAATCACATTCTTTATATATTTACTCTTCTTATAACATGACATTTCATTTCTTCATGTCAACACAAAATTGGAGAAATAAACAATCCAGTCCAAAACTTTTGAGGAGACTATTCGATTTAGTAGTGTTCTTTTTGGAAAACAGAATTTAAAAAATAAAGAAAATTAATTATGGCTGTGTTGTTAAAAACCTTTATCATTTAGTATGTTTACATAGCCTCTGCAAAGATCCCTAGCAATCTTTTTTTTTTTTTTTTTTCTTATTCTACTTGAATATTTTTATGCATCTTCACACAGGTCTTTTCATTTTCAACAACTATGGTATTTTCTTTTGCTTATTGTTTTTCTAGTCTGAAAAGCTTTCCTCTTTTCATATTTTTTTTTTTCACCCAAGTACCCTTTCTTTTTTCCTACTAAACTATTCAGCTTTTTGAAGGTCAAATGCATTTCTATTACAAAATCTTCACTGATGGTTTGAAATTTATTTAACTGAAGAACATCTGTTTACACATTATGTAATTGATTCCCTAATTATATACAAATTAACACTCCACATTATATCATCTTGTGTTTTATAATCCTTTCTTGTTGTACATGTGCATCTTCTCTTGCGAATGAGATTATAAGAAATTATAGTTTGGAATTAGATTAGCAGCACCCCACACAGATAGGCTCTTGTATGCTCCTTATAAATGGAAATGCACTTGACATGGTCAAGAATTTTTTTTGTTCTAGGGTTGGTTCTTCAAGTGTGAATTATTTGCTTTAGACACATTTCTGAAACATTAAAGAGCATACCTTTATAGAAAGCTTATTTAGTATTCATATATGACCTGTAATGTAGGAAAATGTTTCTAGGAGTAAAATCCTGAGATGTCTTGTAGTTTTTTTCAGTTAATTTGGAAAGATATTAAAATATATGACAATTTACATCTAATCATCTAAAGAGCAATAAAACAAATTTTCAGGTATAGGTCCAAAATATTCCTTGCAGGTAAATGCCAAATGAGCATGAATTTACTTTATCTCATTTATTTTTAAATCATTTATTCATACCATTTGATTTAAAACCAAATTATGTTTCTTTAAATGAGTAAAATTTTTATCATAAAGGCATAGTTTTTTTTTTTTTTTGAGAGAAAACAGTTTTTAATTAATAGTTTATATTTTCGTACTACTGTTGTTAGGTGTCATTGAGTCAGTTCCAAATCATAATGACCTTACGCACAACAGAACCAAACACCATGCAATCCTGCTCCATCCTCAGAATTGTTGTTACCCTTGAGACCTCTGCGGCTGCAAGGTGTCAGTCTAACTCATTGGGGGTCTTCTTTTTATGCTTACCCTCTACTTTACCTGCCATAATGTTTGAAGTATGAGAGATGAAGTCTTTCCATCCTGGCTTTTAAGGAACATTCTGGTTGTACTTCTTCCAATACAGATTGATTTGCTTTTCTAACAATCCATGATGCTTTAAATATTCTCCTCTAACATGTTAATGCAAATGCATCAATTCTTCTGTGATCTTCCTTATTCTTATTCAATTCTTGCATGCATATGAGGTTGTTGAAAATACCATGGTTTGGGTCAGGCACACCTTAGTCCTCCAATTGACATCTTTGCTCTACAACACTTTGAAGAGGTTTTGTGCAGCATATTTGCCTAGTGCAATATGTGGTTTAGTTTCTTGACTATTGCTTCCATGAATGTTGATACAAGCAAAATGAAGTCTTTGATGTCAATCTTTCCCCTATTTATCATGATAGTATTTATTGGTCTAGTAGTGATGATTTTTGTTTTCTTTATGTTGAGATGCAATCCATACTGAAGGCTGTGGCCTTTGATCTTCAATGGTATTTTAAATCCTCTTTATTTTCAGCAAGCAAGTTTGTATCATCTGCATATCACAGATTGTTAATGAGTCTTCCTTCAAATATGATACCACACTCTTCTTCATATAATCTAGCTTCTGGGATTATTTTCTCAGCATAAAGATTGATTAAGTATGGTGAAAGAAGACAACTCTGACACACACCATTCAGTACCTCCTTGTTTGTTCAAATGTCTATGTACAAGTTCCTAATGAGCACAGTCAAGTGTTCTGGAATACCTATTCTTCTCCATGTTATTCATATAGCTTGTCATGATCCATATAGTCAAAAGCCTTTGCATAGTCAATAAAACACAATAAACATCAGTATGGTATTCTCTACTTTGCGCCAAGATCCATCTGATGCCAGCAATAATTTCTTAAGTTTACAGAAAAAAAAATCAATGATTTTTTAAGTTTACAGAAAAACTGAGCAGAAAGTATAGAGACTTGTCAAATACTCCTTCTTGTTCTGCTCAGTTCCCTCTATTATTTTTTTCCTTTTTATTTGTTTTGCAATCCCCTCCATATAACAATTATCCACCCTCCTTCCCAAACCTTCTGAACTTTGTCCTTAGGTAAATGTTTTATCTTTTGATCCTGAAGGTTCCTCTATTATTAACATTTTTCATTACATGATATATTTGTTACAATTGTTTTTATATTTATATATTCATAATTATATTTATATTAGTAACAATAAATTTGTTACTAATATTAATGAATTATTATTAAATAAAATTCATGGCTTACATTAGGGATTACTAATTTGTCCTACTTTATAAGTTTTTATAAATGCATATGTCTTAGGCTGGGTTCTCTACAGAAACAAAACCAATCAAACATATATGTATATATAAAGAGAAATTTATATCAAGTAAATGGTTCACAGAGTTGTAGAGGTTGAAGTCCCAAGTCCAGGTCAGGTTGAACCAAGATTGACAGATCAGATGGTAAGCAAACAGGCAGGTACGGCAGTCAGGTAGGCAAGCAGGCAGGCAATAGAACAGGTCACTGGTCCAAGCCCAAATAATGTGAGTTTGCAGGAGGAGCCAGATGCAAGATCCAGATCCACCAGAAATCAAGCAAACTTTGTGTGAGTGTCTAATATATTGGAAGTTGGCAACAACCCTTAGGAAACATCCATTTAACTGATTGAGTGTTCACAGTAGAGCTTATCATAGAGTTGATTACATTATAGTAGATCTTAGCACAGAAGATAACTACATCTCAGCTGTCAAACCACAAAGAATCCTGGCCCAGTCTAGTTGACACAAAACCTGAACTACCATGATAGAGTTTCATACAGAACTGTTTCACTGCCCTTAAAATAAGCTCTGTGCTGTATCTATTCATCTCCCACTCAACTTTGTTTGAACCTATGTGGCACTGTGGGTTAATGCGCCAGAATGCAAAGCCATTTGAACTGCAAGGTTGGTGGTTTAAGCTGACCAGCTGCTCCTCAGAAACCCTATACAGGATAGCTATGGGTTGGAAATGACTCGACAGCTCATAACAACATCAACAACAATGGCAATCATCATTTTTTAATTGCCTCTGCAGTTTTGCCTTTTCCAGAGTATCATGTATTTGTATTCATATATGTAGTATGTAGTTTTTTCAGACTGGCCTTTTTCTTTTAGCAATATGAATTTAATGTTTCTCCATGATTTTTTTGTGGCTTGATATCTCATTTCTGTTTTGCATGGCTGTACCACAGTTTGTTTATCCATACACCTGTTATAGAACTTCTTGGTCAACATCCTTTAAGGAGATGGAAAACCCAATCACTAAGTTTATAAATAAAGGAAAGTGACCATGGATAAGCAAAGCACTACTGAAGAACAAAGTTGGAGGTCTCATACTTCCTGATTTTAAAACCTATTATACCAGTTGTCAAAAAACACACAAAAAACCTGATACTGGTATAATGACAGACAGATGGAGCAATTAAACATAATTGAAAAGCCTTCTGGGTAAAGCCAGTCATGTCTGGACAACAAATCTTTGACTAAATCAAAAAATCAAACCCACTGTCAAATCAAGTTGATTGCGGATGATTTCTGAGACTCTACATTTCTACAGGAACAGACAGCTTCTTCTTTCTCCTACAGAGTCACTGCTGGATTTGAACCATCAATCTGTGGTTAGTATTCTAGCACTACAACACCACCAGGGTTCTCTGATCTTTGGCAAAGATCAAGGACGGCAGTCCATTAAGTGAGGAAAAGACAGTCTATTTAACAAATATTGCTAGAAAAACTATAAGTCTGTTTGCAGAAAAATGAAACAATATCCATACCCAACACCATATAGATAAACAAATACAGGATGTATCAAAGACTTAAATGTAAAATCTAAAACTATAAAGATCATCTAAATCAATAAAACCTGCAAAGGAAAAATAGGGACAAACTTAGGTGTCTTAATTTGTGGCATAAATGCACTATAAAACAAACCCAAATCAATACAGCAGTGAGATTCTA
>NW_006408577.1:10849706-10857378 GCF_000296735.1 Chrysochloris asiatica
CACTACGCTACCAGAGCTATAGGATCTAGCAATTCCACTATTAAGTACGTGAGGGAGCTTCAAGAGTTCATGGAAAAATTGCATTATCTATTAATTCCATTTTTCTATGAACTCTTTGAAGCCCTCGCATATATCCTAAAGAAATAAGGGCCAGGGTACGAACATATATGTATACCCATGTTCATTGCAGCATTATTTACAACAGCAAAGAGATGCAAACGTTCTGAGTGTCAATCAACAGAGGAATGAACACTCTGGTACATACACACAGTGGAATACTATACTAACTTACAGAATCATGGAGAATCCACGAAACACCTCGTAATGTGGGTGAACCCAAAAGACATTTCCTTAGTGAAACAAGTCAGTCACAAAAGGACAAATATTGTATAAACCTACTATTATATAAAGTCAAAGAAAGTTTTGTTGTTGTTGTTAAGTACTACCCAGTTGGTTCTGACTCTCAGCAACCCTGTATAGAGTATCTGAGGCTATAAATCATTATGGAAGCAGAAAGCCTCTTCTTTCTCCCTCAGACCAGCTAGTCGGCTCGAACTACCAACTTTATGGTTCGCGGCCCAGTGTTTATCCTGCAAAACCACCGCGCTCCCAAGGAAAAGTTTACACACTCACGCATACACACAAAAAAAATTATTTGATATTTATCAGGGATGAGAGAAGAGGAGAAGGAAAATCAAAAACTAGATAATTTGTTGTTACGTGCTGTAGAGTAGGTTCTGACTCATAGTGACCCTGTATAGTGTTTTGGTCGAACACCTGGTGGGTTTGAACCACTGAACTACTGACGTTGTGATTGACAGTCTAGTGTTTGTTCTATGGTGCCATAGTAGGAGACCAACTAGATAACTGTTGTTGTTAAGTGCCCTAGAGCCTGTTCCAACTCACAGCAACCCTGTGTAGGGTTTCCGAATAGACACTATTAATTTGGGTGAAGGTAATATACAGTAAGGAGAGATCAGCACAATGTCAGGAGTGTTGTGGCTCTGTAGGTTGGACTGTACGGCTAACCACAAGGCTGGACTATAGTTCTGGGGGAGATCAAAGTTAAACTAGTATAATATTAAACTAGTATAATATAGTCAGCAGAGACAATGTTCTAAAAGAAGAAGAAGAAAAGACACTTTGGTTATAATAATTTTTGGCAACTGAGGATAAAGCTGCTATAAACATTTATGTACAGGTCTTTTTGTAGATATATGTTTTCAATTCATTTGGGTAAATATGTGAAGACACGATTACTGGATCATATGGTAAGCCTATGTTCAGCTTCATAATAAACGTCCAGACTATCTTCTAAAGTGGCTGTGCTATTGTGTATTCCCACCAGCAATGAATGAGGGTTGCTACTGATCCACATCATGGTTTGGGTGTTGGGAAGGGAAATACACAAAAAGGGAGAGGGGGTGGAAGAAGAAGGTAGATAAGGGAACACTGAGACAGGTTTGCATGGGCTAAAAAGGACAGAGGTAAATAGTGATGTATGCTCAGCCTTGGAACAATACATAGTATTATATACTCTTATAATGCTGAGGAATTTTTCTTCAGTCCTTACTTTGTTGAGTGTTTTTATCAGAATGGATGTTGGATTTTGTCAAATGCCTTTTCTGCATTAATCGATATGATCATGTGGTTCGTTTCCTTTTTCTTATTTATATAGTGGATTGCATTGATTGTTTTTCTAATGTTGAGCTATTCTGGCATCCCTGATATTAATTCCACTAGTTCATAATGTATTATTTTTATGTGTTGTTCAATTCTGTTGGTTAGGATTTTGTTGAGAATTTTTGCATTTATGTTCATGAGGGATATTGGTCTATACTTTTCTTTCTTAGAAGTTTTCCATCCCCTTCTATATTCTGGAATAATTTGAGTAGAATTGGTGATAGCTCTTCCCTGAATGTTTGGTAAAACTCACCAGTGAAGCCATCTGGACTTGAACATTTTTTGATTAGGAGTATTTTGATGACCTGGTCAATTTCTTTCTTTGTTATAGGTCTTTTCAAGTTTTCTACTTCACTCTGTAAGTTTAGGTAGGTCGTCCTTTTCTAAAAATGTGTCCATCTTCTCTAGATTTTTAAATTTCTTGGAGTACAACTCATCATAATATTCTGTTATTATCCTTTTTATTTCTTATGTGTGTTATTTGTGTCTTCTCCCTCTTTTCTTTTGTTAGGTTTGCCAATGATATGTTAATTTTATTAATTCTTTCAAAGAACCATCTTCTTGTCCTGTTGATTATTGCTATAGTTTTTCTGTTTCATATCTCATTTATTTCTGCTCTAATCTTTATATTTTCTTTCTTCTGTTGACTGTAGGTTTACTTTGCTGGTCTGTTTCTAGTTGTTGGAGATGTGTTAATGTGTTGATTTTGGTTATTTCTTCTTTTTGGATGTGTGCATTTATTGCAATAAAATTTCCTCTCAGCACTGTTTTTGCCATGTCCCAAAGGTTTTGGTATGTTGTGTTTGTGTCTCATTTTCTAGGAACTTAATGAATTCATGTTTTACTTCTTCTACTACCCAGTTGCTTTTCAGCAGGGTGTTATTCAGTTTCCACATGTTTGACTTTAACTCTTTGGTCTTCCTATTGTTGATTTCTAATTTGATAGTATTGTGGTTTGAGAAGATACTTTGTAGTATTTTGATATTTGTAAATTTATGGAAGCTTGTTTTGTGGCCTAACATACGGTTCATTCTGGAGAATGTTTCATGTGCAAAGGAAAAGAATGTGTATTGTGCTGTTGTAAGGTTGAATCCATTCTGTGCTGCCGTTTGGTTTTAAGCAGTGCCTTTTCCCTTCTTAGATTCTGCTGAGCAGATCTGTGCACATATGTAGTAGAACTTTACAGGGCCATGGGGTTGTCTACTCACTTATTCATCCACTCTAGTCACCAGATTGTAGGTGCATAGACAGCAAGAGACCAATGAACAGAGAAAAACAAAAAAGAAGAATGTCTGCACTTTTATCTCCAAGGATGGGTCAAACATCTGCAGTCTAAGTTTTAAAAGTTCCTTGCTATAGCAGAGCTTTGCTCTAAAATTCACACAAGCTGTGAAAAGTATATTTCCCTTGTATGACCTACTTTAAACATCACAAACAAATAATATATGTAAAATTGCAACTTTAATGTGTTGGACATGCTTTTTAGTATGCATTACATAAACTTTGAAAGTCAACACAAGAATGTCCATCCCTTTACCACCTATAAGTAAATTCCTCACATCTGTGTTATAACCATGAATACTTTGAAATTTTACTTCTCTGAAAGTTGAAGAAATTTGATTTATTCATCATATTCATTTATTACTTCTCAGTCAGATATTCAGATATAGTTCCAACCATATGTGTTGTTGTTTGCCATAAAGTTGGCTCTTACTCAAGGCAATTTTATGAATAGCAGAATGCTACATTGTCTGGTCTTATGCCATCTCCATGATCTTTGATATGTTTTAACACATTATTGAAGTTATTGTTTCAGTCTATCTCATTAAGTATTTTCTTTCTATCTCATTAAGTCATTTTCACTGACCCTCTACTTTAATAAACATGATAACCCTATGCTTACAGTTCTTTCCTGATGATGTGTCCAAAGTAAGCAAGATGAAATCTTTCCATTGTCTCTTCTAAAGAAAATGTCAGTTGTATTTCTTCTAAAATGGATTGTTTGTTCTTCTGGCAGGCCACAGTATATTCAATATTCTTTGTCAACACTACAATTCAAATGCATTAATTCTTCTGCTTCCTTTTTTTGTTGTTTGCCAGCTCTTTCATGTAAGTTTGAAAGTTAAACAGAATACAGACTTGATCATAACTAGTAGGGCTTAGAATTACCTCATCTGAGATACACAAAAAAAATTTTTTTCCCCTTAAAAAACAAAGCAGAACAATTCTTTCCACTCTTCTCTAGATTTCATTAAATATCATAGTTATTTCTGCTTGGTAGAATGGTCTGCTATGAAATGTGGTTTGAGATATATGGTGGTTATATGCTGTGGAGTTGATTCCGACTCATAGCAACCCTGTACGGGGTTTCCTAGGCTGTAAATCGTTTAGGGAGCAGAAAGCCTCATCTTTGTCCTGTGAAACAGCTGGTAGTTTCAGACTACTGACTTTGTGGTTCACAGTCTGATTCATAACCATGGAGACCTATTATTCCAAAACTGTATATCCTTCAGAGCTACATAATGCAGCAAATCTATATAATACTTGGCCCTATAATTTCACCCATAGGTAAAGAAATACTAGAAAAACACTATTTATTTGTGGGATGAACTTGAAAAGACAAGAGTTTGGAGAAATAGAGGAAATTTTCAAGCATCTAAAAGCATGGAAAATGGTTTTTCCTTAAATATAAAATAGCTTAGAAATATAGAACAAATACATTATTCACCTAGGGGCAGAGTGAAGAGATTAGATGAGGAATTCAAATAACAACTTGAATAAACTTTGGGGTTGGTGGTAAAGTATGCAGTACAAGAAATCATTTCTTTCAGACATCCAACATATGTAATGCATCTGCCCTGCATCTCCAGGCTCACTGATTTAGAGGGTTTTATCAGTGATGGATTGAGAGCAGGATAGCCTAAGTACCACAGATGAGGTAGCTGGGACAAAGCATTGTATTGTTTATGTCTAGAAGATATAAACTTTATTTCTATTTCTTTCTCTGGACAGGAATAAATAATGTCTCACATTGTATATACCTTGCATTTCAGTCAGAAGTGAACATTCATATAAACTATCATAGAGTTCTCATGGGAAGAAAAAACATTGGCCCCGTGACTTAGAGAACCCAGATAAAATGATTATAAGCTATTGTATCACTCACTGACTCCACCCAATTATGCAATGGAACAAGATATCACATATGTATATAATGGAATTAGTATTTAATATAAGACATATTTGTTCTGTGATTATATTAAGTATAAAAAGAATGGAAGTTCATTTGCAATTTGTGTGTATGTGTATATGAATATGGACATACATATTATTGGAAGAATGGTTGTGTCAGATTTCAGATATATTAAGACAATATGAGTCAGGAGCCTTGGTGACTCAGTACTTAAAAACACTTGGCTGCTCACCAAAAGATCAGAGGTTTGAACCTTTTTGAACTCTAAGGGACAATTCTACTCTGTCAAAGAGTGTTGTTCTGACTTGGAATCCACTCATTGGCAGTAGGTTTGAATTTGAGTTTTGGGAGGTCAATATGTCACTAGAATATTTATTCCTTCTGATATCGTGAATGCAAAGTTTTGGGAAATATATAGGCTGTATATTACTGGTCTTTGATATTTTGGCACTTTAAAGGAAGATTCATCGTATTTTCCTTCCTGGCGCTATGATAAGCTCTTAACTTTCATATGAAAAAATGAACAGACTATTTCTCTTGAGATTTGTAAAGTTCTGCATGTAGATTTCCATTTCAGTTAGAAAGATGGCATTGAAATGGATAGATTTTGATGTCCTCTCCTTTCAAACAAATCAAAGAAATCTATGTTGATGTAGTTCCTGTGTGATTCAAATAACGCCTTGGCTGCTAACTGAAAGTCCATCCAGAAATGTCTTGGAAAAAAAGACATAGCAATCTCCTTCTGAGAAATCAGTCATTGAAAACGTTACAGAGCACAGTTACACAGTTACACTCCGACACACAAGAACAGTTTGTCTTTTTTTTTTAATGTTGAAAAAATACTGCTTAGTAGTAATGGTTATCATTTTAATGACGTTTCATTTATTTTCTAAATATTGCTTTTGTTTCTAAAAAAAGTTAACTTATTTTTCTACATTTTAACTTGAAATAGTATTAATTGGCAACTTAGAATTCTGATACCTACAATGTCTGAATAGGCAAACTTGAAGTTAGCAGTTTACTGGGTAACCCACTGTACCACCAGGGTTTCTTAACTAAAATGTACCTAAATTAATTTATTGATTTTGGGGGGGTGGTATGGGAAAGGGAGCAGGAGTGAGGCTCAATAAACTAAGTCTCAATCAACTTATTTCAGTAAATAGTAAATTACTAGAAAAGACACTTTGCATGGCAATTGTTTTGAAAATCTGGACATAAGATATATTAGAGCCGTACTGCACAAAGATCTTTGTATTAGCCGTGTCTGTGTGTTTAATAATTGAGATACAGTTGTACATTTCATACTCCTGTTTTGTTTGTTTGAAACTTTTTATTGTTAATTGAGTGGCTTACAGAGCAGATCATCAGTTTTACATTCAGCAAATCATACACTTTGTTTCATCTCATTGAACACAATCCCTTCCAGGTAACAACAGTTTTCTCACTTCCTCCCTGTGGTTCTTATTTTCATTCCACCCTCTTTCCCAACTCTTTGGAATTTTGTACTTAGACAAATATTGCCCTTTTGATCTAGAATAGTTAATCATTCCATGATGAACATACCTTACTAATGTGGTTGCACCCTTTATATGGCTATCTACCTGCTTAGCTTAAAATTGGTCCATGAAGATGAGTTTTATTCCAGAGTTAAGGGTGGCAAAGGGCGCCATAGTATCAGATTCCTCCAGTCTTTCTGGGATAATTGAAGCGATCCCTTTCAGGATAGTTGGTAGTGGTTACCAGGCACCATCAAATTCTTCTGGACTCATATTTTATCTGTGGTGTTTTTCCAACTCAAGATGTTCTGTGTTCTCAGTGCAACTCAAAGATTCATTGCAATAAATGGATGATGTTTCTTAATAAGCTTTAATTATTTGTTTCCCACAAAGTGTGCAGTATGGATTAGTCTGCTTATAAGATTTAATGCCTAAGGTTAATATAAGCAATATTAATCTTATGATCAAGTTATATAGCTATATTAGTAATTGTGTGTCACATTCTAATATTTGATTGTATAAGCAGCACGTAAATTGCAATATTACATTTGCTTTTTGAAATTAAATCAGATTACAAATGTTTAATCACATAATTCTACATTACCAAATTTCAATAAAAAGTTATAATATGAATCATTCCTTGTTTTTAAGAATATTCTAATCTAAACTGTTTGCTTGAGTTTCCTCCTTCACACTCTCTTATGTCTGCTTGTTTTATCTCTGTTAAATCTAGTACTGTAACACCCTGTCCTCTAGACAGAGGTTCAAATGAATTTAAATGAATTCTTATATAGTATTATACAGATTACTGAACAGTACATGGCTTAATAATTGATTTACACACTGGTAATGGTATAAATTACTTACCATGTTTTTTATTTTGTACCAAGAAAAACTACTACATTTTTATCAGGATTAGCAATGTTGTTGTTGTTGTTAAGTGCCGTCTAGTTGATTCTGGCCCATAGCAACCCTCTGTAGGTTTTCCCAGGAGCAGCTGGTGAGCTTGAACCATCGACCTTGCAGTTTAAACTGACTTTGCAGTCTGACGCATTAGCCCGCAACATCACACCAGGACTCCAGGATTAGAAATAGTGATCCAAAATGAAACAGCTTTAAAAAGTTTATGAAAAATTCCATTATCTTTTAATTCCATTTTTCAGTGACATTTTTGAAGTCCCACTGCATGTTTGTGTGTGCGTGTGTATTATGGCTATATATAACCATATTGGGTGTTGTATGAAAGGTGAGAATGTTAGTAGTCCCCTTGAAAAGGATGGAAGAGGCCATTAGGCCTTAC
>NW_006408577.1:10857625-10866576 GCF_000296735.1 Chrysochloris asiatica
AGACTTTTAACTAGGGAAATATTTTTTAATTACAGGGTAACACAGTACACTTAAAAACAGAGGTGAGGATGAGAGGTGCAAAAGGAATAAAGAAAATATACCTAGTATTTCACAAGAGTATAGAACCAGCCACAAAGTAGCATCTAATGCTTTGCAGAGTCTTGAGGGTAGAACTAGCACAGGGTGGTCTGAGGCATTCTCTTCAGCATTTCTTTGGAGAAGATTCAGAAAAATTGTCAGTCAATATCCAAAGCTGCATAATCAGTACAGTTCTCATAAGGACTGGAAATTAAAATTCCCCTTACACTTTTTCAAAAATTCCAAGTAAAGATCATCAGAAGTAAGGGTTTCTTCTCCAACTACAACTTTCATGGTTTGTAAATGTTTATCAATTGCATAGCAGTCATATACATGGTTAAGTACATCAACAGGATCTTTTCTAGATATGCCTTCTTCAATAGCAGATTTCATTAACCGTGATAATGAAGACAGCACATTAATACGTGGGTAAATATATCTGTTGTTCAGCTATCTGTCCACATAGATTTGTCCCACTCTAATATAGTCAGTCAAATTCAGGGATGGGGAGAATGATATCGTAGTTAGGCATGGTGAGAACTGGTATCTGAGTAATAGAGGCATTCTACTGGGAATACCAGAAAAACGTTTTCCTGTGCTTTATTGACTCCACAAAGGCCTTTGATTATGTGGATCATGACAAGCTACAGACAACATTGCAAAGTATGAGTATTCCCGAACATTTAATTATGCTCATGAGGAACCTGTACATAGACAAAGAGGCAGTTGTTCAAACAAAGCATAGGAACATTGAATGGTTTAAAATTAGGAAAGGTGTGGAACAGGGCTGTATTATTTCACCATACTTACTCAACCTGTATGCTAAGCAAATAATCCCAGAAGCTGGGTTATATGAAGAAAAACGTGGTATCAGGATTGGAGGAAGACTCATTAACAACCTGTAATATGTAGATGATACAAGCCTGCTTGCTGAAAGTGAAGAAGATTTAAAAACTTACTGATGAAGATCAAAGAACATAGCCTACGGTATGGACTGCATCTCAATGTAAAGAAAACAAAAATCCTCACCATAGGACCAATAAACAACATTCTTATCAACAGAGAAAAATGTTTTAGTTGTCAAAGGCTTCATTTTTTTTTTGGATCAACCATCAACACTCATGGAAGCAGCAGCCAAGAAATCAAACGATGTATTGCATTAGGCAAATCTGCTGCACAAGACCTTTTTAAAGTGTTGAAGAGCAAAAATGTCATCTTGAGGACTAAGGTATACCTGACCAAGCCATGATATTTTCAATAATCTCATATGCATGAGAAAGTTTGGCAGTGAATAAGGAAGATCATAGAAGAATTCATGAGTTTGAGTTATGGTGGTAGAGGAGAATATTGAAAGTACCATGGACAGCCAAAAGAACAAATGGATCGGTGTTGGAAGAAGTACAGCTAGAGTGCATCTTGGAGGCCAGGATGGTCAGATTTCGCCTCTCATGCTTTGGACATATTATCAGGAGGGACCAGTCACTGGAAAGGGGTATCATGTTTGATAAGGTGGAGGGTCAGAGAAGGTGAGGAAGACCTCCAGTGAGATGGATTGGCAAAGTGGCAGCATCAATGGGCTGCAGCATAGCAACAATTGTGAGGTTAGCCCAGGACCAGACAATGTTTTGGTCTGTTGTGGATGGTCGCTATGAGTCAGTACCAAGTCAATCACACCTAACAACAAACAACTGTCTACTTGGCCAGCATTTTCCTATATTGAAGCAAAATCTGTATGAAAGTAACATGAAAATGTGATTGACCAGGAACTTCTCCTCTGACTGCTAAAACATAACTTATGTTTGTTAGGATAACCAGTACATATTTCTCACACTGATAGAACAGAAATTCAGCTTTAGTTAGAAACAGTCATAGGGTGGTAATTCGCAAAATGTTTATGTCATTAGCCAGGTTCAAAAACAGTCATTGTTCACTGAGCCAACTTCCTCAAAGTCAGATTTAAAGATGCAAGTTGTTTCCATGTTTAAACCCATAGCAGAAGACACATTGGAATATTTTCATCACTGTAGACTACTATATCTTTTGTGTCTCTACCAAAGAAGTCTGTCAACAGATTTGAGCTATAATCTCATTGTGTAGTAAGCCAGCAGCAGTAAATATAGGAATAGATGGTGAAAAGATTGAAGTTGTCAAAGACTTCATTTTGCTTGGATCCATAATCAATAGTCATGGAAGCAGTAGCCAAGAAATCAAATGACATATTTCATTAGGCAAATCCGCTGTAAGTGTTCAATAGTGAAGATATCATCTTGAGAACTAAGGTGTGCCTGACCCAAGCCAGGATATTTTTAATCAACTCATATGCATGTAAAAGATGAACAAAGAAAAAGGAAGACTGTAGAATAATTGGCATTTGAATTATGGTGTTGGAGAAAAATATTGAAAGTACCATGAACTGCCTGAAGAATGAACAAATCTGTTTTAGCAGAAATACAGCCACAGTGCTCCTTAGAATTCAGGATGGTGAGACTTTGTCTCTCATACTTCCGACATGTTATCAAGAGGGACCAGTCCCTGGAGAAGAATATCATGCTTGGTAATGTGGAGGAAGAGAATGATCGCAATGAGATGATTGGCACAGGGTAACAGCAATAGATTCAAATGTAACAACAATTATGAAGATGGTTGGAGGACTGGGCAGTGTTTCATTCAGTTATGCCTAGGATCTCTAGGAGGTGGAACCAACTCAACATCTTGTAACAGCAACATTTGTTAAAGCCAGAGGGACTATGAGGATTAGAACAAAATATATAAAGGTAAAAGACAGAAATGTGGATTTATAAGATATGCTGGAATATGGCAAGCAGAGCGATAGACCAACAAAACATGAAGACAAATAAGAGAGAGTAAATCTTAGAAATCAGACTGGTGGGTTCCAAAATATAGGTTTTGAATGACACCAAATGCTATTAGGAATCCAATGGAAGGAATGCAATAAGTGAGCTCATTGCTTTTTGAATCCAGGTGGTCTAATTTGAGTGAAAGCAGTTTTTTCATAAAAAGAGGAGAATAAAGAGTGAGATGAATGGAGACGTTAGTAGTGAAAAAAGAGGTATAAATATTGCATATATGGAAACATAAGATACTTGACTATGAGTGAAGAACCAAATGAGAATATGTTGTCCTCACTATCTTAACTGACATTTACAACATTATTTTAAAAATCTAATATTTCACTATTTTACACGTTAACTATGTATGTCTGGCAGTAACAAGCACAGAGGTGCTAGGTGAAAGTAATGTTGGCTGTCATAGTTATGGTTATGTGTCAACTTGGCTTGGACATCATTCCGAGTGATTTGGCAGCTATGTAATGACATAATCTGGCAGTTATTTTTTGATGTAGTTATCTCCCGTTTTGAGATATGATGTGGTCATCCTCCATTTTTGCATAACAACTTTGCATTTGGAACCTAACCATGTTAGTAAATGAAGAATAGGTATACAGTTGTAGAAAAGTATACACATAAAATAATCTTACTTTTTTTAATTAAGGAAAAATAGGTGAACAAGATTATGAAAAAGCAATAGAGAGTGAAAAACAAAGAGGCAAGAATGATGAAAGAGAAGATATATGGATAGAGCAAATTTCCTAAGAAGACAGGATGGTGGTGGTGGTTGTGTGTCATCTAGTCAGTTCTCACTCATAGTGACCCAGCATAAGGTTTCCAAGGCTGTAAATCTTTATAGGAGCAGAAATTCTCATCTTTCTCCACAGAGCAACTGGTAAACTCAAACTGCTGACTTTGTGTCCTGTGTTTATGGAATGTCAGAATGTGACTATCTTTCTGTGAGGGAAGCTGCATGAAAAACTGCACTTGGGGTCACCTAAGACAAGTGTGGTAACAGAACTTTCTAAAAAGGTGCAGATGTAGCGGTGATAATAATGAAGTAATTAGCATTGCAGAAAGCCTGGTGAAAAGTCTTCAGTGAACTTGTTCTTAATTGCTGCTTGTTTTAATTTATCCTCTGTAAAGCATTGTTTCCAAGTTCAGAAACCTAATTCTTACTGTTGTTGTTGTACAGTGCCATCGAGTCAGTTCTGACCCATAGCGACCCTGAACAGGGTTTCCGAGGCTGTAAATCTTTATGGGAGCAGAACGCCTCATCTTTCTCCTGTGGAGCAGCTGGTAGTTTCGAACTGCTGACTTTGCGGTTCGCAGCCCGATTCGTAACCACTACGCCACCAGAGTTCCTTGTTGTTGTTGTTGTTATGTGCCGTGGAGTCGGTGCTGATTCATAGAGACCCTGTACAGGGTTTCCGAGGCTGTAAATCTTTACGGGAGCAGAAAGCCTCATCTTTCTGCCGCGGAACAGCTGGTAGTTTCGAACTGCTGACCTTGCGGTTCGCAGCTCCTTAATCACCTCTAAATAGCAATGCTTGCTTCCTCCTATCCAGCATGCTTTCTTGTGCTGTTCTATTACTTAGCCTATTTTCTGTCATCCTTCTCATTACCTTCTCATTTAATTTTCTTATCTTTTTCACATGTGTTTCCTTGTGATAGACTAGAGCTCAATCTTTCTGGTTATTTCAATGATTAATACTATTATACGACTTTTGCTGAAAATTGTCCTTTTTTAAAAGAAAATTAGTGGAGAATGTTAGCAAGGGGAAGGAAAAGTTGCTAGAGAGTGAGAAGTGGGTGTAGAAATAGTGGGCAGGGAGTTATATCAGTACACTGTTATCTTGTGTCACTATCTTTCTTGCTATTTCAGTAATGACAGTTCTGAAAACATTGGTAAGCATTTAAGACGTGTTTTCTGGCATTTTTAATATACGCTTCAGTAAATTAATGACTCAAGCCACGTTGTAAGTTCAAGAAGTTAAAGGGGGCGGAAATGATTCTTTAGTCAAGCCTGATAAATATGAAAGCTTAATTCTAATGTCAAAAAGAAACATTCATTGTGTGAAATAGAAATTATTCTTTGTAATGTAAATTGAAATGTTATATAAGCATGACAACAGATACAACATAATAGTCCAACACAGTAGCATAAGAATTATATTATAAGAAAGTGGAACAAAATTAAGGCTTGAGAAAGGTCAATGCCAGTAAGAAATCTTAAGTTAATCGGAGGGGGAAAAAAGTGAAATAGCTTGAGCAAGCTGGTCTGGTTAATAAGAAAGAAATAGATTCAAATGTTAGATGAAAAGATGGCAGATTTAGGGTCAGAAGAGATTATTTGGGAAATTTAATTGAATATAACTGCTCTAGAAAATTGGAAACTTTTTCTAGATATGAGTGTTGTTGTTAACAATATACTAGATTAAAAAATATATTTTAAAAGGATATTTAAGTTCAGTTATTGCTGTTAATTGCTGTGGAGTTGGTTTCAATTCATAGTGATCCTGTGTCCAATGAGCAGCTGATGAGCTTGAACCACTGACCTTGAAGTTAAAATTGACATTGCAGTCCAGCACATTAACTCTCATACCACACCAGGACTCCATTTAATTCCAGAGATGTAAAAATAATTATTGCTCTTCATAAATATAATTATAGTAAAGTTTTCAGGAATGACAGCTTCCTCATAGGAAGAGGATCTAACTGAATTTATGTATTATATCATCAAATTTACGACTTTATCATATATCTATTCTGGATTTTTTTTCAAACTTTGCACATTACTATCAGAAGAAGAAATGTTGAACAATTGGATATGTTCATGTACTTCCCCTAAATAAAGCTCTTCATTGGTTTTCCTTTGTTTTTAGCATAAAGGTCAAGAATTCTTAAGCCATTCACTACCTGACCTATTTATCTTTCTAGTCTTCTCTAAAACTATACTTTCCTTAGAGAACTTTCTTTTGTTAAACTATTTGTCTTACAAATTTTAAGTGCTCTTCAGATTGGATGGTATTTGTTTTGACGATCATGTGTAGCATTTCATGTAGTCCTTGGCACAAAGTACTTCCTCGGTAAATAAGATTTTATCAAATACTGGAATGCTCAATAATTTTAAGATGCATTAAAATGCAAGAAATACCATTGTTAAACTTTATAGCAAGATTTCATTTATTATAACATATATTATTATTTCTGATGTATTAACATTTAAACAAAGAATGAGTGAAAATAGAGATATATGATATTTGTTTTGTGAATAAATAAAATATATTTAAATATAACATCTAGTTATAACAAAAAATTTTTAAAGTTTTTATTGTGAACTGAGTGATAGTTCACATGGGAGAACATGAGCTTTACACCATCATTTCATTGCAATGATTATAATCTCCTCTATGCATCATCATTCAACAGTATTTTTCTTGGGGGCATGTACACAAAAATACTCAGGAATTTAAACAACCAAAAGGCACATTCTGTAAGCCTGCCTCTTGGCCACCAGCACCCAGTCCTTCTCTTTCCATGAGTCCAGAATTATCAGCTATTCCCTCTCTCCATGACCTCATCTCTGCCTCCATCTCTGGTGTCCCTGCCTCTCTGGATAGGGTCCCACATTTTGCTCTCATGCTCTTCTCCCTTGAAGGCCCATCCTCTGTTTTCAGACTTTAACATTAACTACTCCCCTATGTTTGTTACAAAACTTCCACCTTTACAGTTATGACAGTCACAATTAGTCATGATAACAATTACTCACTATTGGCTCATATGAATCTTATCCCCATCTCCTTTCACCATACCCACCTAGACAAGATACAAACTATCTAGTGGGAACTCTACCTTTCTCCAGCACACCCTGAAACTAAATTCCCTCTTGAAAACTTGTAAGCCAGTCACTTTGTGCCTTTATTGCCCCCTCATTTTAGGTAGTCAATGTCTAAGTTGCCCATTCCAATCTATCCTGTATACTGTTGGGATAGGATTGATACCTGATGTGAAGACTCCTTCCATCTCAGTTGGTATTTTGAGTTACTATATCCATAATTATAGGTTAACTTCATCAAACTGTAGCAATTTACTCTCTTTTCCTTTGTTAAAAATTGTATATTTTTATATGGTCCTCTAATCAACTTCTGATTATCAAGCCATTGAGGCTAGTCAAAGGGCATTCTTGTGCATTTGGTCATTTTTATGAGTCTCCCCCACACTTTACATCACCTGGATGTTATAACATCTAGTTATAACAAATTCATATTTTAAAACGTTTATATTATTTAAAATAAAAGTGTTTCAATGTCAAGATCAGTAACAATGTAATAATCTTTATAATAGCTACTTTAAGGTGTTTTTAAGAATGTTGAAACAGGGAGGTGGGGTTTGATGGTGGATAGAGTAGAGGTGCAGTGAAGATCTCTGTCAGCAATACCACAGAATACCATACAAAGCGGGTCCAGGGGATAGCTCCAAAACTCTGAACCACATAGGTAGGAATATTTAAAAAGTTTGAAGGCTTATAGCTAGTGGAACTTGCAGTGGAAATAAGAAATCTCGAACTTTAGACTCTGTCAGGCTCAGCAGCCCAGAGCCGTCAACTTGGACAAAACCAGACAGCAATACCAAGTGGGGGAGCAAGTAGACAGGCCAGGAATTAACGACCTAGGGAACCTTGGAGCAAAGGTGACAAGATTAACTGTTTGGTTTTCCTTTGTTCTGATTTTTTTTTTATCTGTTCATTGGCCTCTAGCTGTCTGTGCTCCTCCGTTCTGGTGACTAGAGGGGGTGCCTGAGCAAGTGTACACCCCTCACCCCCTACCACTGAGGGGGGTCTTCCACCATGCATGTGCACAGATCCTTTCAGCATTTAGAGGGACTTGCCTTCACATTTGTTGAGGGCCTTGGAGTCAGTTCCAGCTCATAGTGATGCTGCACAGGATTTCTGAGGCTGTAAATGTTTGTGGGTGCAGAGGGTCTAGTCAAAACCAGCTGGTGGCTTTGAGTTGCCAGCCTTGAGTTTGGTAGACTGATTCGTAACCACTACACTACAAGAATGTGGCTCAAAATGGCCACAGCCGATCATGAACTGTTTATTAATAGGGAAAAGGCCAGAACAGGGGGTGTGAAGAGGGAGAGAGTTAAAAACAGACCAAAAATTAAATCCTGAGGTACAGCATATCAACGAACAATGGTATCTTAAAATTTATCAGATGGCCTTGAATGTAAGAAGCTGAAAGAAAACATTAAAGTCATACTCATATTAGGTTACAGATTTGTTTTTTCAATCTTTTTTATTATTTTTTTTTCTTTCTTCTCTCTCTCCTCTCCTTTTACCATGATTATAGAATACAGTATCCAATCTGGTTTTTTGGTTTTTTTTTGCTGTTGTCTTTTTTTTTTTTTTTTTAATTTCTTTTCTTTAGTTCTGTTGTATTTTGTTTTTGTTCCCCCTTTTTACCTATAGGGGGCTCTTTCTCTCCCTATAGTACCCAAGAAGAGACACCAATTCCTGCCAAGTAGTTAAGATACAATCACACCCTGTACAGACCCAAAGTCCAGGCAAGAACCAATACCAACTACCATACACCAGGAAGGCAGACAATACCTGCGAAAGTTACACTGAGTTAAGCAATAAGAAGAGTGAAAAGGGAAGCCCACTTCCTGATTACATCCACTTAGAGGCAATCAAAAAGCAGAAAAAAATACCAAAACATGCACTCAATTAAGTATTAAGGCCACAGATAAACACTAAATATGTCCAAAAAAGCAAAAAACAGATGACATATCAACACATGTCCAGAAACAAGATAAAATGTCTGAGGCAAATGACCTAGACGTAGACTTGGACTCCATTCTGGAAGGAGGGCAGGCCTTGGAAATGCCTGAGAAGGAATTCAGAAAAATGATTATAAAATGTTTCAAAACACTTTACTATGGAGTTGAGAAAAATAAGGAAGAAGTCAGGAAAGTGCTACAGGAACAATCAAATAAGATAGATACAGCATTGGAAAGACT
>NW_006408577.1:10866696-10868433 GCF_000296735.1 Chrysochloris asiatica
TGTAGGACAAATCTCTCAATGCCACTAAGACAGAAGAGCAATCAGGAAAAAGGATTAAAAAAAAAAAAAAAAAAAGGCCCCTAAAGTTAAAAAAATGTGTTTAGAATACAAAGCGGAGATTTTTTTCTAGAAGAAACATTTTGCTGCTATTGGTGAATGCAATAGTAACTTAGTACCCACTGCAAGAGCCAATTTTTCAATGCAACGAAAGAATTTAATGCATCAGTATAAACTAAGAAACTATTGAAAACCTGAGATCCATACAATGATGACTCATAAGAATGAACAGGTGCTACTTTTCAAAGTTTCATGACTTTATTTTTATGTTAAAGATGGTTTCCTGTATCTGGAAGTGTTTCTTTAATGTTTTTATCCATACAAAGGTATAATATACACTGTAGGCTAAGACAAACATTTGACTAACTGGAGTTCCTGTTCTGATTTATATACACATTGACTTATAGACAGATTTAGGAATGGAATTAGTTTGTAATCCAAGGACTGCTTGTACTTTTAAAATAATGTCTGCAGTTCACATGGCTATAGTCCATATCCAAAGAATGTGTCTATAGAAAAGAATCAAGGAAGAGCAAAAAAAAAAACCCACCCCTCTTATCTCTTTTATTGTGCTCCCTCATAATATTCTTGTCATCACCATTTGTCGTCATCATTATTATAAACCAATAAGTCCTTAGCAAATGTGAAAAGATGAATGAAATTAGAATAAATAATTGTATTTCAATCAAACACATTTCTAGATAGAAACTCATTTTGAATGCAATTTGATTTTGAGTTTTGGTAAGAAATTGAACAAACTCAACTTTCAAGTTTCATTTGTAAACATGAATTACATGATTATTTCAAGCTCAATGCAGGTAGCTCTTTTACTAAATAATTGTTATATATTTAGGAAAGTCCTGGTGTGGTGCTGTGGGTTAATATACCAAACTGCAAAGTCATTTGAACTGCAAGGTCAGTGATTCAAGCTTACCAGCTTCTCCTTGGAAACTCTATACAGGGTCACTATGGGTCAGCACTGACTCCACGGAACTTCACAACAACATTTAGGAAAGAGTTTATTGTATCGCATCTTTTAAAGTGAGACTCACTGCTGAACAGTCTAATTCTTCTTCTCATGACATATAAATACATCTATGTACCTATAGTTTTCAATTTTCCAAAGTTACATTCTTACATATAGAATTCCTGGAAACAAGTGTCAATAATTAATCTTTTCAATGCAAAAACCACTCTCTTCTTTGGTTTTCTGTCTGCAGGCAAAGGGGAAAGAACTTGGAAAAGATATAACTATTGTCTCTAGCTACCAATCTGAGGCTGGTGTTCATCACTTCTAAGTTCTCTAGTGAAATTTGTTCACCTGATCTTTTTTTTTTTTTTTTAATGAAGAAAAATTATCAGCAGTCTTATGGCTTCAAGGTCTTTATGTTGTTGTTGTGAGGTGCCATCGAGTCGGAACCGTCGCATAGTGACCTCATGCACAGTAGAATGAAACAATGTCCGATCCTGGGCCAACCTCACTACCGCTGCCACACTTGAGTCCATCAATGATGCCACCTGGCAGATCCATATCGTTGGGGGTCTTCCTCTTTTTCTCTGACCCTCCACCTTACCCAGCATGACATCCTTCTCCAGCGACTGTTCCCTCCGGACAATATGTCCAAAGTATAAGATACGAAGCTTAGCCATCCTGGCCTCCAAGGAGCACTCTGGCTGCAC
>NW_006408577.1:10869651-10877226 GCF_000296735.1 Chrysochloris asiatica
GCCTGGTATGGTGTTGTAGGATCAACACTAGACTGTAAACTACAAGGTCAGCAGTTCAAACCCACCAGCTGCTCCTCAGAAACCCTGTACAGGGTCACTATGAGTCATGACTGACTCAATAGCATTTAACAACAATATATTTGTATTCACAACATTTACTATCCCTGTCAACAACCATTTTCAGTACAAATCATATCATTTGACAAAAATAAATACACAATTTAAAACAGAATTGAAATAGGTAAGAAGAGTCAGGTATCCTAGACATAGTCAAACAACTCATGGAGTTGGTTTAGGGATAAAAGGCTTATGGCATAGTGTCACGGGACAACTTTGTCAATTGGAATAACAGAGTTAACAATAAAGATAATCTACATTCTAGTTTGGTGAGTAGCACATAGGGTCTTAAAAGCTTGTGAAAATAAGTCTAATATACAACTATTGGTCTCTACTTATCTGGAGAAAAAGAGAATAAAAAAAATCAAAACTCCAAGAAGAAACTAGTCCACAGGATTAACAGCTCACATGCAACACTATCTCTTTAACCTGAGACCACTCTGGTAGCGTAGTGGTTACAAATCAGGTTGCTAACCTCAAGGTCAGCAGTTCTAAACTACCAGTTGTTTCATGGTAAAAAGATGAGGCTTTCTGCTTTCGTAAAGATTTGTAGCCTCAGAAACCCTGTACAGAGTCACTATGAGTTGGAACCAACTCCACGGCACATAACAACAACATAGCAACTAGATGGAGCCTACCACTGACTATTCAACCAGGGCACACTAGAAGGTCCTGGATAAAATAGAAGAAAATATAGAACAAAATTAAAATTTCTAAAAATGCCCAAAGAAACCCCAAGACTATTACTCTTTGAATTTGGAACTTAAGCTATTTCTGGAGGTCGTCATTCATTTAAATAATAGATTGACTTATAAAGTGAATATGACCCATGAGTAATGTGCTCCCTTAAACAATCAGCACTGGACTGAAAGATCATTTGAGCTGCAAGTTTGGCAGTTCAAAATCACCAGCTGCTCCTGGGAAACCCTATACAGGGTCAATATAGTTGACTAAATGGCACCTACCAACAATAACAACAATATGATAAATGGTCAACATTCTAAAAAGCACAGATAAGAAGGAAAATAGGAGAAATGAAGCAAGATTACTGGAAATAGAACAAACAGAATATAAATAATGAGAATGCCAGCACATTGTGAAACCTAACAAAGTACAGAAAATCTCCTAAAAAATATTAAATAGTAACCTAATTTGCTATACAAACTTTCACCTAACATACAATAAACTTTTTTTTTTTTTAAGAATAGTAAACAAAATACAATGATTAAGGTCAGTAAGTCTTGTCAACTATTGTTGTTAAGAGCCTTTGAGTCTATTCCAACTCATAGCAACTTATGTATAGTGTTCCCGAGGAGTGACTTATGAGATTGAACCGTTGACCTTGTGGTTCAAACTGACCTTGCAGTCCAGCCATGATTCCACAGCGCCACATCAGGACTCCATTGTGAACTATTACTACATAGAAAAGTAGGCCCATTAATCAGAGTGCCTTGTTTTCCTTTTAGGTTTGGCTATTTCTGTTTAGAGTTGCCTCTTTTAAAATCTATAAGAATATTTAGATGAATTAGAATAAAATCAGTGGACTAGCACTTTATCTAATTCATTTAACTAGATTTTTCTTTTGTTTAGGGTTAATTAGTGAGAGTACTTTTGTAAAATTTCTTTCTCAAAACCATAATTCAAAGGTGTCACTTTTTCTTTGGTTTTCCTTGTGGTCCAGCTTTCTTATGCGTATGAGTTGATTGAAAATACCATGGTTTGTGTAAGTGCTCCTTGTTTTCAAAGCAACATAATTCCTTAGCTTATGTATATTTCACTATCCAAATAATGGGGAGTGTGGTGGCTCTGCAGGATGAGCACAGAAATACAAACCGCAAAACATGTGGTTCAAGCCCACCAGCTGCTGTGCAGAAGAAAGAGGAGGCCTTCTACTCCCACAAAGACTTAAAGCCTCTGAAACCTGATGCAAGGTCACTATGAGTAGGAATGGACTTGAAGGCACCTAACAACAACAACAACAACATCCAAATCATATCATACAGTATCAATACTATAAGATAATCAAATCTCCTTGAATACTATAAATATTATACTTATTTCTACTCTGATAAGCTTTGCTCCCTATCAGTTTCTAAGACTATCAGACAGTCAAAAACCATAATAATTATTAACAATTAGTCTCATAGTATAAAGCCTTAACTGTTTCATATATATAATTACAATCATTATAATTTTGTACTTAAAATTTTTTTTTTGCTATTTTTAGAAAAACATCTCTTCAAATCATAGTAGAGGGCCAAGGGAACCTAGTATATTGCTTTTTCTTCTTCTTCTTCTTTAAGTAATGCAACAACACATCAAAGAGGGACTTAGAAAATGTATGGAATAACATTCCAGTACCATCTTCACTTATATTGCATCTCTAGAAAAACACACTATATATGTCAACTCTGTGAGAATTCATTGCCATTCTTTGTTAACAGTTTTATTAAACACAGTAGCATGTCTCATTTGCTTTCCCAAGAAATGATATAAAATTTAATAGATTTGTTGTTAAGTGCCATCAAGTTGGTTCCAACTTATAGTGACCCTGTATGGGGTTTTCATGGAGCAGCTGTGAGTTTGAACTGCTGACCTTATGGCTCAAGCTGACCTTGCAGTTCAGTGCATTATCCTGATGCACCACATCAGGACTCCAGATACAGCATCAAATATAATACGTAGTTGCTGTTGTTAATTGCTGTTGAGTTGGTTCCCACCCATAGAGACCCTGTATACAGTTTTTGAGGAGTGGCTGGTGAGCTTGAACTGCTGACCTTGTGGTTCAAACTGACTTTGCAGTTCAGTGCATTAACCCACAGCACCATACTAAGACTCTGCATAATGCCGGGTATTAATCCTACATTAAAATAAGAAAGGAAATTTTAATAGTAAAAACAATCTGTTGTGTTTTAATTTCAAATTACATTTGGGATTGTGTTTTAGGCTGGTTTCTTTAAAGAAGCAAAGCCAGTGAAATATATATATATATATGAAAAGAGAGGTTTATATAAAAGAAATGACTCACACAATTGTAGAGGTGGGAGAGTCCCAAGTCCAAGTCAGATGAACCAAGATCAGCGGGTCAGACCTGGCAAAAGTACAAGCTGGAAGGCAGGTCTAGCAGGAAGACAGGTCTGGCAGGTAAGAAGGCAAGCTGTTGATGTATCCTAGAATGAGCAGGTAATAGAGCAGGTCGCTGGCTCAGGTCCAAGGAACTGAAGGTTGGAGGATGAGCCAGATGAAAGATTCAGACTCATCAGGAAGCATGCAATCGTTGCCTGAGTGTGCAATATATATTGGGAACAGGCCACAACCTGAGAAAGCTTCCCTTCAATCGATTAGCTGCTCCTAGAGTTGATTACATTATATTAGATCTCATCATGAGCTATAGATACTGCATCTTACCTGTCAAACCACTGACAATGCTGGCCTAATCAAATTGACACAAAACCTTAACTATCACAGAAAAGCAAGGAGAATTTTAAGAGTTTATGGAGACTTTGCAAGTAAATGTGACATTTGAAATGTTCACCATTGTGATTTGAGCTCCAGAGCACTGTTGGGGGAGTTGATCAATGAATGGGTTCTGAAATCAATTTAGTGTTCAGTTGCACATTAAAATAATAACAAAAGAATAGAATAGAAACCATCTGAGTACATCTCATGTGCAAAGGTTCAAATATGCATTGCAATTGTTTTATATCCCTGGTAGTGCTATGGCCAAGCTCTAAGCTGCTAACTGAAAGATTAGTGGTTCAAATACACTTAGCAGCTCTGGAGGAAAGTGACTTGGAAACCTGCTCCTATAAAGATAGCAGCCTAGAGAACGCTAAGGGGAAGTTTTACTCTTTACTTGGACTTGCTAAGTAGCATTTAACACCAACACAAAATATGCTAAGTCATCATGTAAAATCTTTTTTTAACCTGACAATTTAGGATCATCTAGAAAATCACTGTCACCAAGTTGATTCCAACTCACAGCAACCCTTGATAGGTATTAAATCTTTATGGGAGCAGAAAGCCTCATCTTTCACCTGCTGAGCAACTGGTGAGTTTGAACTGCTGACCTTTCAGTTAAAGTCCAATGCTTATCCTACAGCGGCTGCTCTTTTATGTTGTTAAGTGTGGTCTAGTTGGTTCTGACTCATAGTGACCCTCTATAGGGTTTCCAAGGAATGGATAGTGGGTTTGAACTGCTGACCTTTTAGTTGGTAGTCCAGTGCTTATCCTATAATACCACACCAATACTCTATCTATAGTGGTGATAGTCTAAAAAGTTAGAAAAAACTGTACTTGAGAATTAGTTATATTTTCCCACATAATAGTCAATTCAAAAGAAAAAATTAAGCTGTCATTGATGTTTTGTTCATGTAAGACTCAAGCCACTAAATTATCAAGTTTGTATAGAAATAGTTGCGACAATTGTGTAATCCCATCTGTGTTGAATCCCAGTTATATACTAAACATGGAATGTTATCCTAAGAGCAAAAGAGAGATTTGAGACAATTACCTCCAGCAGTATAGGAAAAAAACATGGCTCATATTTCTTACAAGACAAATGCTAGTTACTGTAAAAATATATATTTATGAAAAAATGAAAAAAGTTAAGTTTTGTTGTACAGCATACTGTTATCAAATTAAGTGTTTTTCAGAAACTGCTGACAGAGTTACGAAAGTTGTATAATATACAACTCTACGTCATTAAATGTGGCATAGAATTCTATACAGAAACACATTTTACGAGGACTTGACATGCAGGAAATTTTAGAGGAAAGAATATACAATTTTGTAAATTGGAAAACTTAGTATTTTCAATTTGGTATAGCTTATAAAAGATTAACTAAAAATGAAAGGCAATTTTCTTGTGACAAGGAAAATGTTTTAGCATGGTCTTGCCCATTCTTTAGACAATGTTTTCTTTGATTAGGGGCTTTCCACAACAGAGTTGTTACCTACAGAGGTCTCACTCTACTCTTTTGAAAATGTAATATTGTCACTTAAACTTGAAAATTTATATAATGGGAATATTGAGTTTGGAAGAAAAGTGTAAAATGAAATCTATTCCAAGTGAGCTATAACTTGTGATTTTAAAATTTCAAGTCCTCTGCTTGGAAAACTTTTAATCCCAGGAATACAGTTTTTCATTCTTAAATTATTGCTGACTTTACATTTTCAATGATAGGTAAATGATGTTGTAATTCATATTTGATGTGATGGACGATTTCAAAGTGCTTTATAAAAGTAAATATCTCCATCATCAGTCCCCATTTAAGTAGAAATTAATGGCTACTGAGTGCTGAAAATGATTAGTTTTTGTTTCTCAGAAATGGAAAGAAATCAAAGGACGGAAAGAGAAATCACTTTCTAAGTGAGTTATTGGCAGAATTGTAAATTGCACCATGCTAGAGATATTTTGTAATATTTTATGAGTAATTTCTATTGTTGTCTTTTCTATATGTCAGCAACAGGAGAAATATTCTAAAATTCTAAACCAAAATAAAAGCAACAAATGCCACCTACAGCTTCATAGTAGGTTCAGTGATTTTCTTCCCTTCAAGTGAAAATTGTGAGAGTTGCATATAAAATTACCACACACACACAAAAAGAATAGTTGTTTGACCCTCAAAAAGAAAATGTACAGTCCAGTGATTATCCTATAACACCACACCAGGACTTCATGAATATATGGTGGGGTGGAATTAATATTCAGTTTGTAATCAGAAACCAAATTTAAATCTTGTCTTTCTCTTCATTTGGTACATGAGTTTGGAAAAAGTCACTTTTAACCTTTGAATTCTGATTTCTTTATCTGTAAACTGATGATAGTGATGCCTACCTCTTGTAATAAAAATAAGCATGAATTGTGAGACGCCTTTCTAATTAATATTCTACAGAAATTAGTTATTATTCCATAAAACCATGGATTATTGTAAATGTATTTTTCTTGGAATACATTAGCATTTTTTAAATCTAAACACAATCACATTGGTTATACATGATGTGTGGGGAAAATAAATGTTGCACAAAGCTGTTTCAAAGGAAAAAAAAAATTGAAAAAGATGACTTGAAAATAATGCCATGTCATTTGTTTATAAGATGGAAAGCTTAATTCTACTTTATTACCATCTTTAATCAATTTGTTTTCATTATAGCAAGGGACAGTGGTATTTATTTAATCTGAAGAGTAATGTGAAAATCCTGGCTCAGAATCCTTTTGCCTTTGTTAACCTTTCCTGTGGTAGGTACAATGTCCAAGTAAAAGTTGTAATAAGAAGTATGAGCTAATGCATTTTCTTCTCAAAACTTATTAGCTGAATAAAGATGACCCAATATTTTGGGCCCATTGCAATAGTTTCTCTAATGACAGAATGAACATGAGATAATTATAAAAGACATTTGATGGATTTGGTTCATAATACTTTGTCATCCCAGTTCATTAAAACTCTTTAGTGCTTCAAACATTTAAATTCCCATTGAAGGAGCTGTCTATTCACTTTCTAAATATTCCCCTAGTTCTGGGTTTTGTTTGTTCGTTGTTTTTATTCCCTTCCTTTATCTGACTGAAGGAAACATTGCTACTCATATAAGTCTTCATTCCCATTTTCTGCCGAATCATTAGATTCATTTAAAGATTAATTTTATTTTTTGGATATTAAACCTTTTACATATTTCTAATGTCAAAATTATATAAAACAGATTTCCTTTATCTTTTTCATCAGATTGTTTCTTTCTTTTGTTTTCATAGCTATTTTTTACATGTATTTCCAGGTTTTCTTTTCATAAAAAGACTCAAATTCTTTCTTTTGGTCGTCTATCTCCCTAACTATCTGTCATCTATCTCTCTGTCTGTCTGTCATCTATCTATCATTGATCCATTCATCATCTATCTATACATCCACTTTGTTATTGTAATGTAATGTGCCGTCGAGTCGGTTACGACCCATAGCGACCCCGAACAGGGTTTTCAAGGCTGTAAATCTTTACGGGAACAGAAAGCCTCATCTTTCTCCCGTGGAAAAGCTGGTAGCTTCGAACTGTTGACCTTCTGGTTCGCAGCCCGATTTGTAACCAGTACACTACCAGAGGTCCTGGTATACATCCACTAGTGAATGTTTACCTATCTCCGTTTTCCACAAATGGTGGCAGAGCATCCTCTTCTGCATCTTGCTCTTTTCCTTGAATTTCTACTCTCCCTCCCATTTCATCTTTTGACAGAGTTTATACATTTCCTTTTATCAAATGTTTAATCTTCTCAAATTTAAGTCTATTTTCACAGTAGAACACAATAAACACTCTTTTGTAGTTAACGTTTTTTAATTTTAATTTTATTTTATAATATGCTAACCACAAGATCAGCAGTTTGAGTCTCCCAGCTGCTCTGTAGATGAGACTTTCTGCTTTCGTAAAGATTTGCAATCTTGGAAACCCTATGCAGGGTTACTATGAGTCAGAACC
>NW_006408577.1:10881781-10887876 GCF_000296735.1 Chrysochloris asiatica
AAAGATGTTTACCTGTGCTTTATTGATGACACAAAGGCTTTCAATTGTGTGGATCATGACAAGCTATGGATAATATTGCAAAGTATGAGTATTCCGGAACACTTAATTGTTCTTATGAGGAATCTGTACCTGGACCAAGAGGCAGTTGTTCAAACAGAACATGGGAACACTGAATGGTTTCAAATTAAGAAAGCTGTGAGACAAGATTGCATTCTTTCACCATACTTATTCAACCTGTATGCTGAGCAAATAATCCCAGAAGATGAGTTATAAGAAGAAAAACGTGGCATCAGGATTGGAGGAAGACTCATTAACAACCCGCAATATGCAGATGATACAACCTTGCTTGCTGAAAATGAAGAGGGCTTAAAACATTTACTGATGAAGAAAAAAGAGCATAGCCTTCAATATGGATTGCATCTCAATGTAAAGAAAACAAAATTCCTCACAACTGAACCAATAAGCAACATTCTTATCAATGGAGAAAAGATTAAAGTTGTCAAGGACTTCATTCTTCTTGGATCAACTATCAACACTCAAGAAATCAAGCAGTCAAGAAATCAAATGATGTATTGCATTAGGCAAATCTACTGCACAAGACCTTTTTAAAGTGTTGAAGAGCAAAGATATCAACTTGAGGACTAAGGTGCACCTGTCCTAAGCCATGGTATTTTCAATAACCTCATACGCATGAGAAAGCTGGACAGTGAATAAGGAAGACTGTAGAAGAATTGATGCTTTTAAGTTATGGTGTTCGAGGAGAATATTGAAAGTGCCATGGGCTGCCCAGAGAACAAACAGATCTGTTTTGGAAGAAGTGCTGCCAAAGTGCTCCTTGGAGGCCAGGATGGCTAAACTTCATCTGTCATACTTGGGACATATTGTTAGGAGGGACCAGTCACTGGGGAAGGATATCATGTGTGGTAAGGTGAAGGGTCATAGAAAAAGAGAAAGTCTCCCAGTGAGATGGACTGGCAAAGTGGCAGCATCAACGGGCTCAAGCATGGCAATAATTGTCAAGTTGGCCTAGGACCGGGCAGTGTTTTGTTCTGTTGTACATAGGGTTGCTATGAGTCAGTGCTGATTTGATGGCACCTAATTACAACAGCAACAACATTAACAACCTGCAGCTAATACAACTATGCTTGCTGAAAGTGAAAAGGACTTGCTGATAAAGATCAAAACCACAGCTTTTAGTGTGGGTTGCACCTCAGTGTAAAGATGACAAATTTCCTTACCACTGGACAAATAACAACATCATGATAAATAAGAAAAGATTAAAGTTGCCAAAATCTTCATTTTGCCTGGCTTCACTATCAACCCTTATTGAAGTAGCAGTCAAGAAATTAAATAATGCATTGCATTAGGCAAATTTGGTGCACAAGACCCCTTTAATGTGTTCAAGAGCAAAGATGTCAGTTTGAGAACTAAGATGCACCTGATCCAAGCCATGCTATTTTCAATAGCATCATTTGCATGTGAAAGTTGGACAATGAATAAGGAAGGCCAAAGAATAATTGATGTATTTGAGTTGTGGTAATGGAGAAGAATATTGAAGAACAAATTGGTTTGTGTTGCACGAAGTACAGTCTGAGTACTCCTTAGAAGCCAGAATGGTGAGACTTTACCCCTCATACTTCAGAGTAGTTATCAGGAGGAACCTATCCCTGGAGAAGAACATCATGCTTGTTTAAGGGGAGGGTCAGTGAAAAAGATAAAAATCCCCAAGGAGATGAATTTTCACAATGGGCTAAAGCGTAGCAGCAATTGTGAAGAAGACACAGGAACAGACTGTATTTCCCTCAGTTATGCATTGGGTTGCTATAAGTCAGAACTGTACAGTACGGCTTGACAGTGCCTTACAAGAGGCACTGTTTTGTTTGGACCTTTTTTTGGGACCTTACAAGAACAACAACTCTGTCAGGGGCAGACAGTTACCAACAAGGTATGGAGAATAAGGGAGGATCGTATCTTTCTTGTCACCAGCCTGTTAGTGTGAGTGTTTGTACTATCAGGCTGGTGTCTGAATCGAATGCTGCTTGCAAAACAGACACACTGTTTCAGGCCAGCATCCAAATTACCTGTTCTATCTGTCTTCTCTCTGGCTACTTATGTTTTTCTACTGTTTTTAACAGACGGAATCCTTACCTGCCTAAGGCTGGCTGGGAACTGGCGACCAATCCTACAGTGTTGGATTTTTGGTCTAATGAGGTAGAGTTCATGTGCCTCTAGACACAGGTGTACGGTGTACCAGAAGCCTGATCCACAAGATATGGGTCTGACTTCAGGCTGCTTGCAAAATAGCCATACTTTTTCCGGCCAGACAAATTAACTGTTCGATCTATCTCCTCTCTGGCCACTTTCATTCAGCTTTTTCTCCTAAGCAGTATGCAGTCCATTTATCCATCTTTTCCTCTGAGGTTAGGGTTCAGGATTATCATCCACATCTATTTCATTTTGTCTCTAATATCTTTGTTGTAGAAATTCTAGGTAGCAGCATGTCCACCTCAGCCACTATCTTGCTAGAAGCACATTCATTATCTTCTGATCAGCATTTTCAATGTCTCACTTTCAAGATCTAGATGTCTTCTATGATAAAAGTGTTTTTGAGGCATCTTATTCTAATACCAAAACAACAAAAACATTTTTACTTTTTACTATTTTTCTAAAATTTCATCTTATATAACTCCTATTCTTACTATAACTAAACCTCTTAATAATCTAATCACTCAATTCTACTTCCGCGTATCTATTATACAACTTGAATTTGACACTTGTTACCACTTGTCTGCTGAAAACCAGTCCTGAAGGTATATTTTCTTCAGTTCTCATGATCTTGGAACTTTAATCTGCCTCCATCTCTATCAACAGTTGGATATAAGAGTGTGGTTTGAAGGTATTTAATAGTATGAACATAAGTCATACAGTGTTGCTACTAGGGTTTAAGATCATACGTACCTGGGTTTATGTCAAACAAAATGTATTTAAATATGTCTCGGTGATCAGTGCATGGTTGCAGACAAATTTTTCTCAGTAATACATCATATGTCTTAGTCTTGTTAGGGTGCCTTCAAAAAAGGTCCAAACAAAACAGTAGCTTCTGAGGGAGTCTGCTGGGCCAGTAAATCGAAGGCAGACAATTAACGTAAAACTGCATTGGTGGGAAAAAGGCTAGAAAATTTGTATCAAGAAATCTTTTTCCATCATGACAATGCATAAACTCACTCTTCAAAGGTTGTAAGTGCTGTCTTATGAAAATTTAGTTGGGATGTCTATCCTATCCACCGAATAGCCCAGATCTTATCCTTTCATACTTCCCTTTGCTTCAAAAATTTAAACAACATTTCAAAGGAACACAATTTGAATCCTTCAAGGGTACCAAAACTGCCATTTTGATATGGCATAAATTGAGGAATGCAGAATTCTTCAAGGAAGGGTTAGATAATTGGAAACATCACATTCAGAAGTGTACAGATTTAAATGGAGAAAAATGTCAAGAAACAATAGCTTCACTGTTTTGTTATTTTTGTTTAATAAAAGTTTCTATGATTTTATAGCAATTTTTTTTTATATAGCAATTTTTTTTTTAACTTACCCTCATTTGGACTAAATCCCTGACATACTTTAATCTTGCTTTGTTTATCATCTCTGTTTTCACATCGTTTTCTAATTTTTTTCAGCAATACCAGTGACAATAAGTAACTCCCATTTCTAAGCTCTTGTAGGAATAGATCATGATATATTTCAATCTAAAAGTCCCTAATCACCTTTTCTGAGCACCCCAAGATCACTTAGGTAAGATAAAATATCTGAAATATCTCAGAGTTAGTAAAATTTTCAAAATAAATCTTCTGTTCTCTGGATAAAATACAGTTCTTAAGTAAAGTCCACGGTTCCCTCTTCCCTTATTGTCTTATTTTGTTCATCTCCAAAAGTTTCTCTCTCAGATGTCTGGGTGGTCTAGATCCTTTCTGTAACTTTTGCAACACAGGCCACTTTTATGAGAATATGTGTAGTCACTTCAGCACATTCAAAGTTGATTAATTCAATCCTGATTCTTATGTCTTCCATATTTTCAAAATTTCAAAAATAATCATATCTATGAAAATACCTCCACACCTAACACATTTAGAAAGCAATAGAAAAAAAAAAAAAAAAAAGCACCAGGTATGTTATAAGAATCTGTTGCCTAAATTCCATTTCTCTTATATTGATTAAAAAAGAAAAACAACGTACCAAGAGTTCAATTAACATTATATTTTGATCCCTTATTTCTCAAACAGGTTACACAAAAAATATATAAGATAAAAAATTAAACACTTATGGGTTTCTGCCTCCTTGGAAGACAAGTTAATCCATGCCAGTTAACCAAAATCCATAACTTGCAACCTAAGTTAAACTGGTGGAAGTCTCTCTTCCAAAAGCCGATGATCTTGTTATGAAAGCCCAAATCTCCCTCAGTTTTTTTCTTATGGGGAAAAAACATACCAATGGGACAACATTATCTTCTCCCCAGGCCTTTCTACTTCTCAGAATTTTAACGGACCTTGATTGTTTTGTTTGTGATCATCTTTTTCTGTATGTGCAATCTCATTTTCTGAAATAAAAAATCATTTTCTTAGACATGGTTAAGACAGAAGAAAAGAAAAGAAAAGTAACAACTTCAAAAATCAAGAAACCAGATAAAGTAATTCCATTTTCAAGCATTCAATATAGTGCCCCACATAAATTCACATCACCATAGAGATACTATTACAAACCCAATGAATTAGACCTTCTGCTAAAATTTATTTAGTTCTTATGGATAGCAGTCCTTGTTGAGACTACATCTATATCAGGGGTAGAATATTTGGCCCGTGGGTTTTATAAAGCCCACAAAATCATTTGAACGATCCCAGCCAAGGCAACTACAGCTCCAGGAATCCAAGTAGAGCTGGCTAAGTTTTAAGGTGATAATTTTGTACAGTCTATGAATGATGCTATAAATATCCAAATGAACCTTGGCAGAAAAAAGGTTCCCCACCCCTGATCTATATGCTAAGATCCACTGCCATTAAGCTTTTAATACATAGTGATCCTATATAGGGTTTCTGAGAATGTAAATTTTTATAGAAGCAGAAAACCTCATCTTTCTGGTAGGTTTGAACAGCCAATCTTGCAATTAGTTGTCCAGTGCTCATCCTACAGTGCCAACAGTTACTCTATATGATATGGAGTTTCAAGTTAGATTCAGACAAGGACATGGAACAAGGGATATCATTGCTGATGTCAGATGGATCTTGGCTGAAAGTAGAGAATACCAGAAAGATGTTTATTGTGCTTTATTGACTATGCAAAGACTTTCTACTGTGTGGATCATGACAAGTTATGGACAAAATTGCAGAGAATGAGTAATCCAGAAGGCTTATTTGTATTCATGAGGACCCCGTACATAGACCAAGAGGCAGCCATTCTAACAGAACAAGGGGACAATGGATGGTTTAAAATCAGGAAACGTGTGTGTCAGGGTTGTATTTGTTCACCATATTTATTCAATCTGTATCCCTAGCAACTAATCCAAGAAACTGGATTATATGAAGAAGAATGTGATATCAGGATTCGAGGAAGACTCATTAACAACCTGTGATATGCAAATGATACAACCTTGCTTGCTGAAAGTGAAGAGGATTTCAAAATACTTATAGATGAAAGTTCAAAACTACAGCCTTCAGTATAGGTCAAACCTCAATGTAAAGAAAACAGAAATCCTCACAACTGGACCAATAAGTAACATCATAATAAATGGAAAAAAGATTGAATTTGTCAAACACTGTATTTTGCTTGGATCCACTATCAATATTCATGGAAGTAGCAGTCAAGAAACCAAATGACATATTGCAATAGGCAAATCTGCTGTATAAGACCTCTTTAAAGTATCGAAGAGCAAAGATGTCTCTTTGAGGACTAAGGTGTGCCTGCCCCAAGCCATGGGATTTTTAATAGCTTCATATGCATGTGAAAGTTGGACAATGAATGGTGGTGGTGGTGATGGTGGTGGTGTGCCATCAAGTCAACTCCGACTCATAATGACCCTGTATAGGGTTTCTGAGGCTGTA
>NW_006408577.1:10887976-10891704 GCF_000296735.1 Chrysochloris asiatica
GGGAGCAGAAAGCCTCATCTTTCTCCAGCAGAACAGCTGGTAATTTCGAACTGCTGACCTTGCGGATCACAGCCTGATAAATAACCACAGCCTGATACATAACCACTTCTCTACCAGAGGGGAGTCTCTTTTTTCCCTGTTCTATGATGTGTTTCTGTTCTTCAGGAAAATCACTAGTTTACAGACTGACCCGCCAGGATCAGTTCTTGGCTTCTTTTCATTGTTTGTTTATTCCTTAGGCATGTAGCAGAGATTTCCATCTGTACCACTGATTTTCATTGTTAAATTTGACAATACTGATTCCATTGTGGATTTGACGTTTTCTGTGGCTTTGTTGAGTTTCTTTCTAAAAATTCTGTCCTTCACTGAAAGTCCTGTATTAAAGTCTCATACTATTATTTTTGTTGTTGTTGTTAACTGTAATCGAATAGGTTCTGACTCATAGTGACCCTGTACAGTGTTTCAAAAATTGTAAACATTTGGGGAAGCAGAAAACCTCATCTTTCTCCCACCAAGTGGAGAGTAGATCAAACCATCAACCTGTGCTTCTCAGTCTAGTGCTTATCCTTTAGAGTCACCATGCTTGCTATAGAATTGTAGATTTCTCTCTTCAATTCCCCTTGAGTTTGATTTATATATCTTGAGGCTCTTTCATTGAGTGCATAATTATTTATTATGGTTACGTCCTCTTGTTCAATTGACCCGCTGATCATTATATAATGTCTTTCTTTTTTTCTTATGTTAATTTTTCTGTAAAGCCTATTTATCAGAAATTAAAATGCACTCCTGCTTTTTTTTTTTTTTTTGACTGCCATTGTCTTAATTTATATTTATTGATCCCTTACTTTTCAGTCTATTTTTGTCTTTATGTGTAAGGTGTGTTTAGAGACAACATTTTGATGGGTCCTGATCTCTCACCCATTTAGCTACTCTCTGTGTCTTTCCAAGTGCATTTTGTGTGTGTGTGTATTTTTTTTTACCTGATTTTTTTTTTTAATGTTTACTAAATCCTTATGCTGAGATAATTTTAAAAACAGCTGTAGCAGTACATTGACAAGGAGCCACCAGTAACTTAAGCTGGATTTAAAAGAGAATGTGAAACTCGGAATACCATTGCTGATGTCAGATGGATCTTGACTGAAGGCAAAGAATAACAAAAATATTTCACTTGTGTTTATATACTATGCAATGACTTTTGACTGTGTGGATCTTAACTAACTATGGACAACATTATGAAGAATGGGTAATACAGAGTACTTGACTGTGTTCTTGAGGAACCTGTACACAGAAAAAGAGACAGTTGTTGGAACAGAACAAGGGAATGCTAAATGTTTTAAAAATAGAAAAGTTGTGCATCAGGGCTGTATTGTTCACCATACCTATTCAATGTGTATACTGAGCAAATAATCTGAGAAGCTAGATTACATAGAGAAGAGCATGGCATCAGGATTGGAGGAAGACTCATTAACAATAAGCAATATACAGACGATATAGCCTTGTTTAAGGAGCTCTGGTAGTGTAGTGGTTACGAATTGGGCTGTGAACCTTAAGGTCAGCAGTTTGAAACTACCAGATGCTCCTTGGGAGAAAGATGAGGCTTTCTGCTCCTGTAAAGAATTGCAGCCTTGGAAACCCTGTTCAGGGTCGCTATGGATCGGAACCGACTCGATGCACTTAACAACAACAAGCCTTGCTTGCTGAAAATGAAGAAGACTTAAAATACTGATGAAGATCAAAGACCACAACCTTCGTATGGATTTCACCTCAGTGTAAAGAAAACAAAAATACTCACAACTGCAAAAAATAACAGCATGATAAATGGAGAAAAGTTTGAAGCTATCAAATTTTGATTGGATCCACAATAAACCCTCATGCAAGCAGCACTCAAGCAATCACAGAACATAATGTATTAGTCAAATATGCTGCACAAGACCTCTTTAAAGTATTCAAAAACTTTTTTTTCTTTCTGATTGCTACTCTAGCAGATTAGTGTTGAGAGTATTGAACTTACTAACTAGGCCTTACATTGATTAAATTCTACCTCTTTGCCCTTTCAATGTATTATCTATTTCTGAGATTTTAGTATTAATCTTCTGCATTTCTATTTGATGTTTTTAATCATTTCTAGTTCTTCATTTATATAATCAGTTTGTTCTTATAGTACTTTCCTGAATTATTCTAAAGGGTTTTTTCTGTTTTCCTTGATTCTGTCTGAATCCATTGAAATTACCTAAACAACACTCTTTTGAATTCCTTATTAGGTAGTTCCAAAATGATTTCTTCAACTGCACATTTTGCCAGCTCTCACTCTGTATTTTTGTAATTTGTTTGAGCCACTTTATCTTGATTCTTTTGTGAACAGAAATTGTTTATTGTCCCTGAGAACTTGTGGTGGTGTTTTGTTTATTTTGTAAAGATATTTGTATTTAATTAATGATCGTATGTTGGTATGTTCTTAGGCACTCACCCCATTTCTCCTGGTGACTGTGATAGAGAATATGTATATGCACAGCTCTCTGTTCACTGCTTATGTAGCCCAGTTGAAGGCTGGTTTGGCTAGTGTTGGCCACTATCATTCATCTAATGATACAAGAATGGGCAGTGGCATTTAATCATTCGGTGGGGCTGCAGGAGGTACAGGTGTGACTGGGTCATGAACCATGGTTAATATCTCTTATTGGGTGGGACAAGCAAAAAAAAAAAGAAACAGAAAAACACACAACAGCTTAAAGAGAAAATAACAAAGAAAAATAAACAAATGGGGAAAACAGTCAAACAAGAAAAAAAAAATTAATGTCTAAAAAGGAGAAAAGGGAAAGGAAAGTAGGACCACAGGAAAGGATAAAGATAAAAGAAAAGGGGGGAACAATCAAACAACAATAAGAAAAAAGAATATAGGACCTAAAATGAAGAAAATGAAGAGGAAAATATAAATAAAGGGAGAGGAAAATGAAAGCAAAAACCCCACAGTAAACAAAATGGGAGTGGGAAACAAGAAAATAAAAGATATTGATAAAGACAAAAACTAGGTTAAAAAGAGAGAGAGAAAAAGGGTGGAGAAAAAAGAAAAGAAGAAAGGAAATCAGAAAAAGAAAGGATAAAAACAAGGAAGGGAAACAAAACAAAATATAAAATATATGAACTGAAATGGGGGCAAGACCTAGAGAGGATATAACGGTGGGGGACAGGGATCCTGGTATCGGTAGGCACATCTGGCAATCAAGGAGCTCCTGGTAGGGTGAGGGTGGTGATAGCATGGGATACCTAATCCTAGATGGAGTTCCTGCCAGTCTAAATGTTTTCTAGAGTCAGGGCACCCTATCCAGAAATAGTCTGCACCAGTTCACAGGAAGGCTGAGGTCAGGGTGCTTATTGAGAAATGATACTCTTATGTAATAATTCCTGGTGTGGCACTGTAGGATAAGCACTAGTCAGTCTGAGCTACAAGGTTCAAACCCAACAGCTACTTCTCAGAAACTCTATACAAGGCCTTTATGAGTTAGAACCAACTTGACAGCACTTACCCATAACAATTCTTATAAAATGGACCTCACCAGATGAAATACACAGAAAGAAAACTGACTATGTCAAATTGAATATCTATGCTGGTAGAGACATTGGTGTGCCCTGGAGTTGGTTCCGACCCATAGCGACCCCGAACAGGGTTTCCAAGGCTGTAAATCTTTACGGGAGCAGAAAGCCTCATCTTTCTCCCACGATACAGCTGG
>NW_006408577.1:10897279-10900544 GCF_000296735.1 Chrysochloris asiatica
GTTGGACAATGAATGGTGGTGGTGGTGATGGTGGTGGTGTGCCATCAAGTCAACTCCGACTCATAATGACCCTGTATAGGGTTTCTGAGGCTGTATAAATATTAGCTGCAAGTACATTGCACAATACTTGTTATAACCCAGAACTACTAATCACTTTAAGTTTTAAATAAATGCAATCTTTGAATGTGATTTTTGTGAGACTCTTTGGATATCATATTAGAAATCAGTTGATGGTTGCTGTTGAGATTTTGATGGAATTCAAGCTGAGGATACATGAGCTACCTTTTCTCTTTGTGCTAAATAAATTCTCTTATTTCTCATATGCTTAATTATCAATTAATGTTCTTTTCTCACCACTGGGGCTAGAAGACTGAAAACAAATTAAACCTTCTCTGGATTCTTGTTATGTTATGCTGGACTGTGGATCAGCACTGGACTGCGAACCACAAGGTCAGCAGTTCAAACCCTCAGCTGCTCCTCGGAAACCCTATACAGATTCGCTATGAGTCAGAACCAACTCGACAGCACTTAACAACTGCAACAAAAAATCAGATATTAGAATAAGAAATTCCAATTCTCTTCTCATTTCCACTATAGTATCTGGTAGAGTAGGCAGCATGAGCAGGTAATTTGGAAAAGCTGTGGGTGACTTTGGTGGTAGTTTCCACAAATAAGTGGAAGTGAGTACTCCTCATGTCCTATTTGAAAATAGAGATGTTCTTCCAAAAGAAGCAGAACAGATGGCAATCGCTTTGATCATTTCTGATTGTAATACTGAATTTGATATATAGTGAAGTTTTATCTGCAGAATGGGAATACAAAAACATTTTTCAAAGTATATAATAAAATTTAACTATTTTGAAAACCAAATCAGCTCCTAAGCATTATACATGAAATGTGCTACTGAATTTTAAATCATTTATATATATTAGAATGTAGATTAGAAGACATTATTATTTAAAAAGAAATCTACATACTATAATTTATTTGAAGTCAGTCTTCTAGGCACTTGGGAGAGAACAGTGAAAAAGAACGCTGTCCTCATGGAATTTACCTTCTCATAGCTCCATGGTATCTAATGTTTACTGAGTAGTCATTGAGTTATAGACATTGTCCTAAATGACTTACAATTTGATTCTTGATTTTTAACCACAGCTCTAAGCCTATTTTACAGATGAGGAAACTGAGGCACAGAGAGGCTAAGTAGTTTTCCAAAGTCACTGAGCTACTATGCAGAATAACCAGGATTTGAACTAAGTATTCTGGCTCTAGAGGCTATGTATTAATTATTGTTACATTGACTCCCCTACATTTGTACAATACTTCATAGTTTACAATGGGTTTTTTTTTTTTTTTTTCACATATTGATTTCTTCCTTATAAAATACTTTGAATTAGTTTAATCTCATTTTACCATTGAAGAAACTAAGGGTAAAGTGATACCAAATAAAGGAGAAGAGACTTGAATCCATATGTTTTTTGAGTTAAGTCTAGATCTCTGTGTGTTTACAGATTAAAGATCAAAGAGCAAGTGAAGTGATAGACAATGATGCTGGTACCATTTCCTTTAATAGAACTACATCCCTCTGGAATTGTAAATCACAAAGAACCAGAAGACTTCAAAGGTACTACCCACTCATTTTAAAGACAAAGAAACTGTTATATAAACAGTTCAAAACATTGCAAATAAACCCCAATAATAAACAATTGGCAAACATACTTATTTTTCTTATCTAATAAATAAAGCAAAAGATACAACATATTGTCCATTATTCAGTGACTATGTTATACAATTTCTCTTTTCTCACACATAGAATATATTTTTAAAATAATGTATCATTTTAAAAATGCTATTTCTTAAACTTCAGCAATGCTGGGTTTTTGGTTTTTGGTGTTTTATTTGTCTGATATTTATAATACATTTGCATACAGAATTTAATCATACAGGTATCATTGAAGAGATCAAAGTAAAGAAAATCAAACTAATTCCTATAGTTCAGCATATCAGGATGTCAATGATGAGTTCAAACCATATTCTTCCTAAAATAGTTGTGAGGAGCTGAGGCAAACAAATGTTGTACCAAGTCAAAACAGCTGGTAATTGTTAACAGTGTTCACGGGTCATATTAAAGTCAGTGGGAAGCTATGGGTGGGGAAATTTCTTCTTTCCAGATGGCTTCTGTAGTTTAGCTTGTCAGAATTAAAGATGGTGATGGAATATGAGTGTGTGCATTGAGGTAAAAGCTTGCCAAAGTTTTGAGTTGACAGTAAGATGTTTCTTAATTCCCTGAGTCCCTTCTTTGTATCCTTCATTTTAGGAGTCTTTGTGCTACTTTGGAAAGAGCACAGAAATTAGCCTAAAATTATTTAGGTTCCAATCCTGTCTGTGTGGTCTTAGGCAAGTGCTTTAACTACTTTAAGCATAAGCATTTGATCTGTAAAAAAGAAGAAACCGTGAAACTAATAGAAATATTATGTCTTCAAGATTATACAGAGGTTGTAAAATATCATTGTATTCTACTAATCATTACATAAATTTTAATTCAATGAATGTTTCATCTACATCTATAAGTAACAGATGCATGTTAGAAAACCCAAACCAATCCCACTGCCACTGGGTGAATTCGGACTCATATCTACCCAATAGAAGAGAGTAGAAACCTTAAGGTTTCCGTGACTGTAAATCTTTTTGGACGCAGATAGTCTCATCTATCTCACTTGGAAAAAGATGGTGGGTTCAAACTGTCAACTTTGCAATTAGCAACCCAATACTTAGCTACTGTGCTTCCAGGGCTCCTTGAATATCATAAGGGTGAACGCTTTCTGATTTTTTCAGATCTATAATGACACTTTTTACTTTCAGACATGATAAATTAACTGATCAGCATGGCAGCCCTCCATAAATTATTTAAAAACTGGACAAAATATATACAACAGCTGTTTTCAGATTTTGGACAGAGAACTAGCAAACCTGTGATACTTAAATGAAATTTAACCACATAAGCCTCAGAATTTCCTTGTTTTCTGCCAGAAGACCCCTGGTAGGGTATTAGCACAAAAAGGAGGAGTCGGCTCAGAGTACATCAGTCTTGCTGAGCAGAGGAAGCAGACTTCAGAAATTTACAGCTACTGAAGTGGGTGAAATTTACTGGGGCAGGCACAACAAATTTCTGAAGAAAACCTACAGAATTACTGAGAAGCAGAAATACTTATATTGCTGATTGTGTACTGTTCCAAATATTTAAGTCAAATATGCCTCGGACCCA
>NW_006408577.1:10900644-10901424 GCF_000296735.1 Chrysochloris asiatica
ACCCCGAACAGGGTTTCCAAGGCTGTAAATCTTTACGGGAGCAGAAAGCCTCATCTTTCTCCCACGATACAGCTGGTAGTTTCGAAATGCTGACCTTGAGGTTTGCAGCCAGATTCGTAACCACTACACTACCAGATAAATATAATCAGTCAAAAAAAGTCTAGGATCAGACTGTGGAACAAGCCATCAACTGCTCATTTGCAAGTTTAGGCTGTTATTGTTCTGAAGTGCCATCCAGTCGGTTCCTACCCATGGTGACCCTGTACAGGGTTTTTGAGGCTGTATATTTTTTATGGGAACAGGAAACCTCATCTTTCTCCCACGGAGTGGCTGGTAATTTTGAACTGCTGACCTTGAGGTTGGCAGCCCAACTCATAACCAATACTGAGGCTGATAAAAATTAAAACAAGAACATGAAAGCCAAAATAAGACACTGAACATATCCCATGTGAATTTAGAGACCATCTCAAGAACAGATTTAATTCATTAGACCCTAATCATTGAAGACCAGAAGAGTAGTGGGATGACATCAAGAACATTATACAGGAAGAAAGCAAAAGGTCAGTAAGAAGACAGGAAAGAAAGAAAAGATAAAAATGGATGTCAGAAGAGACTCTGGAACTTGCTCTCCAGCATAGAGATGCTAAAGCAAATGAAAGAAATGAGGTGGTAAAGAGCTTAACAGAAAATTACTAACGTCAATTCAAGAAGACAAACTCTTAAGTTGTATGTTGTTGTTGTTGTTGTTAAGTGCCGTCGAGTCGGTTCCGACCCATAGCG
>NW_006408577.1:10902541-10912096 GCF_000296735.1 Chrysochloris asiatica
AACAACAACATGTCTCACAGAAGGAAAATCGATTTGAAAAATTTTCTACTTTGCCATTATTTTAGTTGACTAGTGCTGCGGTACAACAAATGGGTAGTTTTAAAGAGCAAAAATTTATTTTCTCACAATTCAGGAGGCAAGGAGCTCAAATGTATGTCATTGACTCCAGGGGAAGTTTTTTCTGTGTTGGTTCTGGAGGAAGATACTTGTTTCCCTGGGGTTCCTCAATTCTTGAAAACTTCCCTATGGCATTTATATTTTCTCCATGAGTGTTTGCTTTATGTCTAATCTTCTGTTTTTATATCTCAAGAGCCATTAGGTTTAAGACATAACCCCCATAAATGTGGCTTCATTAGCATAACAAATAAAATCCTAGTCCCAAATAGAATTCCACCCACAGATATAGGGGGCTAATATTCTAATACATATTTTAGGGGATACAGTTCAATTCATAACAGTCACCACTGAAATATTTCATAAATATCTAATCATTTGATACTGTCTAGATTTGGAATATCTAAATATCACAGTTCTATCCCCTACCCTAGAATTTTGGGGTGACACTGTAGGATAAGCATTGGACTGTTAACCAAAGGGTCGGCTGTTCAAACCCACCAGTTGGTCTTCAGAAACACTATTCAGGGTTGCGTGAATTGGAATCACTCCACAGCAATTAATAAAAACAGCAACAACAACCTCTACCCTGCTCTTTGAGAAAGTCTCATACAATTGTTCTTAAAAAAAGATACATGAGATGAAAAAACAAAACTGTACCCTAACATACTCTGTCGGAAGAATGGCTGCATCACTGGCTTATGCAATCATAGCTTAAGCATGTTGTATGGGAACATTCAAAGTTCTGTTCTTCATGTCCTGTGAAAATGTACTTATGCATTGTTGTTAAGTGCTATTGAATCAGTTCTGAGTCATAGAAACCCTGTATAGTGTTTCTGAGGATTAGCTGGTGGATTTGAACTGCTGACTTTGTAGTTACACATATGTATATCAGTGTCCATTGTATTCATAGCATGATACAATTTATGTCATGAGAATAAGTCTTATTACAGAATATTGTTGATTCATTTTGTAATGAGACTTACTCTCATTAATGTAATGTTATTACTCAATTTATGTCATGAAAGTATGTTTCACTGAAAAATGAATCAATAATCTTCTGTGTATTCACAGATCATAACACAAATTGTCAAGGTTGTACATAAGCATATTTTCTAAGATTTCTACTTCTTATTTTTTAAATATTAGCTTATGTTTATGTTCTGGTTTCTACATTTTGGATTTTATTTAAAATGTAGTACTTTAAGCACACAGAAAAGTAAAAGAAAGAATACAATAAGGCAAATCCTGTAATATAATGATTAAGACCACTACCTGTCTGTCAGTTTGTATTACTGTGGTGACTGGCTTGAGTGTTCTATGATACTGGAAGATATATCACTGGGATTTAAAATAGCTGCAGAATTACCCATGGTAGATAAGTTTAAGTGGTGATTTCAGACTAAAACACACTAGCAAGAAGAACCTGGTAATCTACTTCTGATAAATATTAGCATGTGGAAAGCTTAAGGATACCAGCAAAATATTGTCTGATACAGTGCTGAAGATGAGCCCTACAGCATCAAAGGCATTCAAAATATATCTGGAAAAGAGCTGCCTCCTCAAAATAGAGTTGACTTGAATGATGTAGAAGGAATAAAAATTGCAGAGCCTTCATTTGCTGATGTGGCATGACTCAAACAAGAAACAGCTGCAAATAGCCATTATAATTTTAATATGGGATATACAAAGTATGAGTGAAGGAAAAATGGAAATTATCGGAAATGAAATAGAATGCTTGAAGATCAGTATCTCAGGCTTTTTTGTTGTTGTTGTTAAGTGTCATTGAGTTGATCCCAACTCATCTCGAACTTGTATAGGATGTACAAGGAGAACCTGGTGGGTCTGAACCACTGATCTTATGGTTAGCAGTCAGCACTACACCAGGACTCCATCTGAGGCCTCAGAGAGCTGAAATGTATTGATCTTGGCCATTTAGAATCAGACAGTATAATGATCTACTCTCTCAGTAATGACACATTCAAAAGGAATGGCATCCCAGTCATAGTTAAAAATATTATTTCAAGATCTATCCTGGTGTGGCACTGTGGGTTAATGCGTTGGGTTGCAAAGTAGTTTGAACTGCAAGGTTGGACATTCAAGTTCATCAGTCGCTCCTTGGGAAATGCTATACAAGTTTGCTATGAGTTGGAACTGACTCGATGGCACTTAACAACCACAAAAATCGTAAAGTACAATGTGGCCAAAGATATGATAAAATTCTTACACCTAAAAGAAATACCTGTTGACATGATTACTATTCATATTTATGCACCAAGCACCAATGTCAAAACTGGAAAAATTGAAGATTTTTCCCAACTTGTGCAGTCTGAAATTGACCAAACATGAAATAAAGATTCATTGAGAATTACTGGTGATTAGAATATGAAAGTTGGAATAAAGAATGATTGTTATAAGGTACAGTCGAGTAAGCTCCTACTCATAGCAACCTTATGCACAACAGAATGAAACACTGCCCAGTCCTTTGCATCCTCATAGTTGTTGCTACACTTGAGCCCATTGCTGCTGTCATTGTTTCATTCCTAAGAAGGATTTATTGTTGTTGTTAAGTGCTGTGGAGTCAGTTTTTAATCATCATGACCCTGTACAGTGTTCCAAAGCTTTTTAAATGTTAGTGGGAGCAGAAAGTCTTGAGCAACTAGTGGAGTCAAGCCTCGACTCTTCTTGTTCACAGTCCTGTGTTTATTATATGGAATCACTACATTCCTCAAGAAGAATTATTGTTGTTGCTAACTGCCATTGAGTCTGTTCTGACCCAGTGACTCTGTATAGGGTTTCTGAGGAACAGCTGATGAGCTTGAACCACCAACCTTGTGATTCAAACAAACTGCAGTCACATGGCTTTGGTGATAAAAATGACACTGGCGATTACATGACAGAATTCTGCAAGTCAACAATTTAATAATTGAAAATACTCATTTTCAACACTGTAAATGGAATCAACATACACACAGGAATCAAATCAACAACATCTGGAAAGAGTCAATGGAGAAGTTCAGTATCATTAATCAGAGCAAGGCCAAAGACTGACTGCAGAACATACCATCAATTGCTCATATGCAAGCTCAATTTGTAGTTGAAGAAAATGAAAACAAGTTCACAAGAGGCAAAGTACAACCTTGAGTATACCCCACTTGAATTTAGAGATGATCTCAAGAACAGATTTGATAAATTGAACACTAATGATCAGATGAGTAATGACAGCATGGCTAAAGAAAACAAAAGGTCATTAAAACCTCTGGAAAGAAAGAAACGACCAAAATGGATATCAGAAGAAGTTCTGAAACTTGCTCTTGGAGGTAGAGCTAAAGCAACCAATAGAAATGATGAACAGAAGATTTCAAAGGGTAAATTGTGAAGACAAAAGAAAGTATTATAATGAAATGTAAAAAGATCTGGAGTTAGAAAACCAAAGGCCAATATTTGGTATTTCTCAAACTGAAAGAACTTGGGGAAAAAATCAATCCTTAAGCTGCAATACAGAAGAATTCTATGGGTAGAAATAGAATATTGAATATACAATAGACTTACAGAAAAACAAGCAAATCTGTTTTGGAAGAAGTACCGTCAGAATGGTCCTTAGAAGTGAAGATCTTAGTGGTGAATATGGCGAGACTAGACCCTACAGAATGACACAGTGCTTGGTAAAATAGAAGAAGCAAAAAAGAGGAAGAACCTCAATTAGCTGGATTGACACAGTGGAAGAAACCAGGGACTCAAGCATAACAACAATTGTGAAGATTACCTAGGACCAGGCAGTGTTTTATTTTGTTGTACAAAGTGTTGTTATGAGTTTAAACCAACTCAATAGACCCTAACAACAACAAGATGGGCAAACAACTGAACAGGACATGTGATCTAAAAAGAAGATGGAGGAAATATACAAGGTGACTGTATCGAGAAGAACTAGTGGACATTTAACCATTTTAAGTGGTGGCAGATGATCAGGAACCTGTGAAAATGTAGGAAGAAGTCCACTTTACATTAAAGGCTTTGGTAATAAACAAGGCTTTAAGAATCGACGGAATTCCAAATAAGATATTTCAACAAAAAGGTGCAATGCAGGAAGCACTTACTCTTCACTTCTAAGAAATTTGGGCAACTGACTAGAAGAGATTCATATATGTATAAATGCCTATTACAAAGAAAAATGATCCAATGTAATGTGGAAATTAGCAAACAGTATCATTAATATTACATGCCAGTAAATTCTTGCTAAAGATAATTAAAAATGGTGCAGCAGTACATCAACAGGGAAGTGTTACAATTCAAGCTAGATTCAGAAGAGAAAGTAAAACTAGGGATATCCTTGGTGATGTCAAATAGATCTTTTTAGAAAGTTGTTGTTGTTGTTGTTAAGTGTGGTAAATTTGGTTCCAACTCATAGCGACCCTGTATAGGGCTTCCAAGGAGTAGCTGATGGATTTGAACTGATGACCTTGAGGTTGAAATAGATCTTGTGGTCCAGAGCTTATCCTACAGATCCACAGAGAATACAAAAAAGATATATACCTGTGTTTTATTGACTGTGCATAAGGCAGTAAACTTTATGGATTAAAGTAATTTATGAACAACTTTTCAAAGAATGGTACCAGAACACAATTGTGCTCATGAGGACCCTGTATATAAACCAAGAGACAGTCATTTGAACAGAATGAGAAGATACTGCATGGTTTAAAACCAGGAAAGGTATGTGTCAGGGCTGTATTCTTTCACCACACTGATTCAACCAGTATGCTGAGCAAATAATCTGAGAAATTGGGCTATATGAAGTCGGCATTAGGATTCAAGGAAGATTCATTAACAAACTGTTAATATGTCTTGCTTCCTGAAAGTGAACAGGACTAGAAGTATTTACTGATGAACATCTAAAGTCTAAAGCCTTGGATCTTCAACATGGATTACACCTCAACATTGTGATAAACAGAGAAAATATTGAAGCTGTCAGGGATTTAATTTTACTTGGATCCACAATCAACACTCATGGAAACAGCAGTCAATAAATCAAATGACTTAGTGCATTAGTGAAATCTGCTGCAAAAGATCTCTTTAAAGTGTTAAAAAGAAAAGGCATTATTTTGAGTACTAAGGTGCACTTGATCCAAGCCATGCCTTTTTGAATCACCTCATATGCTGCAAAAGTTGGACAATGAATAAGGAAGATAAAAGAAAAATTGATGCATTTAAGCTATCCTGTTGGTGAAGAATATTGAATATATCAGGAACTGCCAGAATGAATAAATCTGTCTTGGAAAAAGTACAGCTAGATTTCTCCTTAGAAGCAAAGATTCTGAGACTTTGTCTCATGTACTTGGAATATGTTAACAGGAGGAACCAGTCCCTGCTTGGTAAAGTAGAAAGTCAGAGAAAAAGAGGAAGATCCCCAAGTAGATGGAGTTTCACAATGGCTGTAACAGTGGATTCATATATAGTAACAACTGTAAGAATTGACACGGGATGGGTGGTATTTTGTTCTATTATCTGACCGCTATGAATGGGAACTAACTAGATAGGTACCTAACAGTGATTAAGAACATGCCCTCTGGAGATTGAGGAAATGCTCATCTGGAGACAACCAAATTGTACTTGTTTGTGTAATTTTAGAAAACTTTTTAACATCTCTGCCTCAACTTTTACTCTACTTATATTAAATGAGGATAATGTTACTTATACGTTGTGATAAAAGATGTAAAGGACTTATTGGTATTCATGAAGCCTCGAGAAATGAGAGCTATTTTAACACATGATACCCACTTTTGTCAAAATTTTATATGCAACCATATATGCTTCACATCTGTCTTATTTTTAAGGAGTAAAACGTGATTGTAATTCAAACTCCCCCAAATTTCACCTTTTTATCTCCCCCCAAATGAAAAAGGAATTAGGCTTTTACCGTTCCCATGTCATGTTGCCATATATTTATGAATCCAATACACATTATTAAATTTGCAATTCCATACTTAGTGAACAAGTTTTATTAATGAGGATTCTAATTTTTCAAGATATTCATCTGTTATTAAAAGGAATTTTTCAACTAAAATTTTTACCAGACAAAGGTCAGCCATTAGTATATGAATGATTTGATATACCAGATGAAAGATTAGAATATTATACAGCCTCATATTATTTCTCAGAGGATATGCTATATCTTTTATATATCCTATAATTATTAACTAATTAAACCCCAAACACAGGAGTAGAGTACATAATATTTTAGTTTGTAAATATGTTTTGGACTAAATACTGTCAATTTCCACCAAACTGCAAAAAAGTTTGGCTTTAGAGTTTTAATCAAGAACTAATGAAAAATTGAGTATACCAGCAGAATACTTCTGGCAAGATGATGGAGTAACAGACGCACTATTCAGACCCACTATGACAAAGCTCTGAGAGACCAAATGAAACAGACACATCTGAAAATTCTGGTACCCTGAACTTTAGAGGAAAAGTTAGAGAAGTGGATTGAGTGCTTGCTGGGAGGAAAAGCTGAGCAGAGATGGCAAGAGAGCAAGACTGACTGGTGAATTGCTGGTTCACTTTGTGACTGACTTGGCAGCACACAGTGGACTGGCAGAGCGGATTCACACAGGTGATAGGAAAGCTGCAATCCCTTCCTTTTCCCCATATTCCATTGGTGACCACCTCCCACTCTCATCCATCCCCTCCACAGACCCTGCTTTCCTGGAGTTCAGAGTCACGTGGTTGTGAGACAGGGGCCAGTACAGTCATATTGGTGTGTGCTCTGATGCCTGGTCTTAGGTGGGCTCAGTTCCAGACCAACAGAGCCATCATCACTTAACTAGTCCCCCTGCTGTCAGATACCCTAGCAGATACCGTGTGACCCTAACAGACCCTGAAACCAGCTCCAACAAGGGCCTCCATGAACTACTTCTGGATTGAGTACCCTCAACACTTAGGTCAATATGACTCCATCTCAGGCTAGGAATTCTGCTATCTTATCCCTCCTACACCCACCTCATGAGCTACTTGGGTTATAGAAGCCTCCCAGAGTTTTCTCTCTCTGGGTCCAAGAACTGCACTGCTTTTTCGGTTTTGGTTTTGCATTTTGTTTGTTGAGTTTTTTCCTTTCATTGGTTCATTGATTTTGTTTGTTTAGTCTTTCTCTTCCTTCTTCTACTTCTATTTCCTTGAATTTTATCCTTTCTATCTTTACTTTAAGGAGCTCTGGTAGTGTTGTGGTTATGAAACGGTCTGCGAATCTCATGGTCAGCAGTTTGAAACTACAAGCTGTTCTGTGGGAGAAAGATGAGGCTTTCTGCTTCCGTAAAGATTTACAGCCTTGGAAACCCTGTACAGGGTCGCTGTGGGTCAGAACTGACTCCACATAGCCACCACCAACCATCTTTACTTTTGTTTTCCCTTTCTTCTTCTCTTTCTCATTTCCCTCTTCTTTTTTTTTTTTTTATGTCTTTTGACTTTCTTTACTACTCTATACTCTCTTTATCTTTTCATCATCCCTCTCCCTGGTTTTGCTAAATTTATGTAAACTATTAGTTTTACTTACTCCCTTATTTTTCTCTTCTGAGTCCTGGTATGACAATGTGGGTTAATGCATCAGAGTGCAAAGCCATTTGAACTACAAGATCAGCAGTTCAAGCTCACCAGCTGCTCCTCAGAAACCCTATACAGGGTCACTATGAGTCGGAACCAACTCGAAGGCACTTAGCAACAACACCATAGCTCCATTTAGTTAAATTCAAGGTCATATATTGGCTCTTGTGGACTTCTTTTCATTTTCTTCAGCTTCAGTTTGAACTTTCATTTGAGCAATTGATGGCCTGTTCCACAATATGCACCGGCCTTATTTTGACTAATGATATGGAGCTTTTACATCGCCTCTTTCCACAGATATAGTCAATTTGATTTCTGTCTATTCCATCTGGTGAGGTCCAAGTGTATAATCATCTCTTATGCTGTCAAAAGAAGATATTTTCAATGAATACATAATTGATTTTGCAGAATTCTATCATGCAGTCTCCAGCATCATCATTTCTATCACCGAGGCCATATTTTCCAACTACTGATCTTTCCTCTTTGTTCCCAACCTTTGCATTCCAATCACCAGTAATGATCAATACATCTTGATTGTATGTTTGATCAATTTCAGATTGAAGAAGTTGGTAGAATTCTTCTATATCATCCTCACTGGCTTTAGTGGTATTAAGTGGTCCTCCCTGTAGGTGCATGGATGTTATCCTATCACAGACAGTGTTGTACCTCATGACTGATCTGTATATGTTCTTTTTGACAATCAATGCAACAGTATTCCTGTTCAATTAGTCATTCCAGGCATAGTAAACCATGAGGTAGTCAGATTCAAAATCACCTGTACCAGTCCATTTCAGCTCACAAATACCTAAGATACTGATATTTTATATTTGACAATTTCTAATTTTCCTAGGTTCATACTCCATATATTCCATGTTCCGATTATTAATGGATGTTTACAGCTGCTTCTCTTCATTTTGAATTGTGCCCCATCAGCAAATGAAAGTCCCATGGGATTTACTCCTACGGGCTTTACTTCCATGGGTGTTGGAGGAGAATAAGTGCCATGAACTGCCCAAAGAACATACAGATCTGTGTTGGAAGAAGTATAGCCAGAGTGCTCCTTGGAGGCCAGGATGACCAAACTTCATCTCTCATACTTAGGACATATTGTCAGGAGGGACCAGTCGCTAGAGAGGATATCACGTTTGGAAAGGTGGAGAGTCAGAAAAAAGAGGAAGACCCCAGCAAGATAGATTGGAAAAGTGACAGCATCAATAGGCTCAAGTGTGGCAACAATTGTGAGGTTGGTCCAGGACCGGGCAGTGTTTCATTCTGTTGTACATAGGGTCATTATGAGTTGGTACCAACTCGATGGCACCTAAATAACAACATAGCTCCATTTTCCTAGTCCTCTTTTTAGTGCTTTATTATTATTATTATTTCTTCCTTTTACTTGCTCTTATTTTTTTGTTACATAGCTCCAGTTCCCTGTCCCTCTTTTGTCTTTATGGTTATTGTATTCTTTTTTTCGGGTTGCTACCAATTTGTATTTATTTTTTCTCTTTACTGTTGGTTCCTTGTTTCTCTATTCTGTTTTGTTTTCTTGTATGTTTGATGATGGTGGATGATTCTTTCCCACACATAAGAGAAGGCAGCAATTATTTCCATACTGCCCAGCTACATCTGTACCCTGTGCAGCTCCATCTACAGAGCAAGAGTCAATACCAACTCTTATACTACTTAATAAATGATAGCAGCCAACACTGGTCAAATCAACCATAAATTGAGGTGCATGAATGGAAAAGGAGAATATTGCACAAGCTTCCATCTTCTAACTATAACCAGAGAAGACAGTTGGTGAGATGTTAAGATTAATATACATTAATATACAATTATTATACATTAATA
>NW_006408577.1:10914596-10916233 GCF_000296735.1 Chrysochloris asiatica
TTTTTTTTTTTTCATATAATGCAATTTCTTGGATCATGTGCTCAGCATACAGATTAAATAAGTATGGTGAAAGAATACAACCCTGGAACATTCCATTCCTTATTTTAAACCTTTCAGTGTTCCCTTGTTCTGTGTAAACAACTGTCTCTTCATCTATATACAGGTTCTTCATGAGCAAAATTAAATATTCCAGAATACTCGTTCTTCACATGTTGTCCATAACTTGTCATGATCTACACAATAAGATCTTTGCATAGCCAATAAAGCACAGGTAACCATCATTCTAGTATTCTCTGCTTTCAGCCAAGATCCATCTGACATCACCAATAATATCCCTCATTCTATGTCCTCAGCTGAATTGGGCTTGAAACTCTGGCAGTTCTCTGTCAATGTACATTTCCAGCTGTTTTTGGATTATCTTTAGCAAAATTTTACTTGTATGACATAGTAATGATATTGTCCAATGGCATCCACATTCTATTGGGCCACCTCTGTTTGGAATGGGCACAAATATCTTCCAGTCAGTTGGCCAGGTAGTTTTCTTCCAAATTTCTTGGCATAAATGAGTGCCTCCAGTGCTACTTCAGTTTGTTGAAAGATTTCAATTTGTATTATAGCCATTCCTGGGCTTTATTTTATGTGAATACCTTCAATACACCTTGGACTTCTTCCTTTAGTGTCATTAATGCTTGATCATATGCTACCTCTTGAAATGGTTTAACATTGACTTTTGGTATGGTGTCTCTGTGTATTCCTACCATCTTTTTCTGATGTTTTCTGCATCATTTAATATTTTACCTATATAGTCATTAAATATTGCATGTTGAGGCTTGATTTTTTTTTTTTCTTTCAGTTCTTTCAGCTTGAGAAATGCTGATCATGTTCTTCCCTTTTTGTTTTCTGACTCCAGGTCTTTGCACATTTTGTTAAAATATTTGATGCTGTCTTTTCAAGCTGTTCTTTGAAAATTTCTCTGTAACTCTTTTACCTCCTCATTTCTCCCATTTGCTCTAGCATCTCTAGCAACATGCAGGAGAGCAAGTTTCCAAGACTCTTTGACATCCATTTTGGTCTTTTCCTTCTTTCTTGTCTTCTTAATGACCTTTTGCTTTCTTCCTGTATGATGTTCTTGATGTCATCCCACAGCTCTTCGGGTCTTGTCTTTAGTGTCTAATGCATTAACTATGCTCTTTGGATGATCTCTAAATTCAGGTAGGATATGCTCCAGGTCATATTTTGGTTCTCTTGGACTTGTTTTCATTTTCTTCAGCCTCAGCTTGATTTTGCATATGAGCAATTAATGGTCTGTTCCACAGTCTGCTCCTGGCCTTGCTTTGGCTAATGATATGGAGCTTTGCCTCCAGCTCTTACCAGAGATGTAGTCAACCTGATTTTTGTGTATTCCATCTGGTGAGGTCCATGCATATAGTCTTCTTTTATGTCATTTAAAAAAGGTATTTGCAATAAAGAAGTCATGGGTTTGGCAAAATTCTATCCTGTGATCTCTAGCCTAATTTCTATCACAAAGACCATATTTTCCAACTACTGATCCTTCAGCTTTGTTTCCAGCCTTCACATTCCAATTCCCCATAATTATCAATACCTCTTGTTTGCATGTTTAATCATTTCAGAATTAA
>NW_006408577.1:10916793-10918885 GCF_000296735.1 Chrysochloris asiatica
CACTACTATTCATAAGGATTTCAGTGACTAAATATTCAGAAGTAGTCCATTTCTCCTTCTTCCTAGTCTGTCTTTGTCTGGAAGCTCATCTGAAACCTGTCCCCCATGGTTGACTCTGCTGATATTTAAAATACAGGTTGTACATAGCTTCCAGATCCAAAGCAACACATAATCAATCATAGTACAAAAAACTGACAGACAAATGGTGGGTTTAGTAGGTAGAATTCTTCAATTTCATCATTGCTGGCTTTAGTGGTTGGTGTGTAAATCTGAATAATGTTGGTATTAACTGGTCTTCCTTGTTGTTGTGGTTGTTCTTCTGCCATACTTCCATCCAGGTCTCTCCAGGTAGGGTCAGTTCACACCTTTTGATAATTACACTGAATGTAAATAGATTAAATAAACCAGTTAAGTGACAGAGCAAGCAGAATGGATAAGAAAACAGGATCTATCAATATGTTGTTTACAGGAGACACCTAAAAAGATGGAGACCACATAAATGCCCATTAACAGAAGAATGGTTAAATAAACTTTGGTATATACACACAATGGAATACTATGCATTGCTGATGAATACAGATGAATATGCGAAACACCTCACACAACACAGATGTACCTGGAGGACATTATGCTGAGTGACATTCCTCAGTCACAAAGGATCTAATGTTTTATGAGTTCAGTTTTGTTAGAAGATAAGTAAAGGTTTACTTAATAAAAGAAACAATCTTTGATGGGTATGGTGCAAGATGGGAGGGAAATTTGTTCACAGGCTAGAGGGTAGACACATGTTACCATGGGTGAAAGGGCAGGCAAGATACAACAAGAGGGAGGTTAGCAGAGGAAAGACAGAGATAACGGGAGACACAGGGAGGAATGTAACAGTTAAAATTTATAGAAGTAAATCCTGGTAACTGTTGGTACATGAAGGGGATTGTAATCACTGTAAGGAAGCAAGGTATGTGATTTGTTGAGTGTAAAACTGATGATTGTCTCTGTAAACCTTCATTCAGTTTACAATAAAAAGTGTTTTGAAAAAGAACTAGTGAAAAATTGGATATTACTATCTAGAAGAATAGAGCAATAATATACTATAATTTTCTTAAATATTTTAACTTCTTTAGTTTATCTAAACCAAATGTGAACAAGAGAGAAAAGAGCGACATGTGGAGATAGAAATAGAAGAAATAGCTTCAGTTAGACTACCCAAAGGCATGTTCTAGCAAATGAGTTTCTGTTACTAGTGGTGCTTAAGACTGCAGGAGATGGATATCATGGGATTAAGAAAAACAGTGTCTCAATGGTGCATCCGTTTGACTTGATGGACCCCTAAGGGCTTTCTTGTTCTTGTATGAGAATGCATTTCTGTGTTTATTCATCAAAGGTAGTGCTATATTTTTTCATCATAACAGAAACTCATCATGTTTTTAAATTTTGCTCAATTGGAATCTGTTGTAAATGCTATCTTCATAAGGTACCTGTGACTTTATTTTTCTGATTCCAAGATGATCGTCTGTAGGTCAATTTTAATTTCCTTTACTTTACTGAATGAATCATAGTCACATAATATATGGAAGATTGCATACCAGAAAATATTTGCCCAATGAGGACACAAAACTATGAAGCCTTCTAGCCAATAATGACATTTTGCTTCCAAATCTAAATACAGGAAATGTTTTTTTTTCAAAATTAAAAAAAAAAAAGAGATAATAGTCTAATTTTGCCTCCTTTCATTTCTTCTTTCTTTTCCTCTCTCACTTTATTATTTATTGAAAAAACTTTTTTTGACAAAGTCCTATTGTAGGAAATTCAAATAATAAAAATAAAGTTACACAAGCAAGATTTTAGCCTGTGTGTAGAGAATTTGGACAAACACAAAAACTATTGTGTTAGGTGCTGTCGAGTAGGCTGCTACTTTCAAAGCGACCTTATGTACAACAGAATGAAACACTGCCTGGGCCTGCACCAACCTCACAGTCATTCTTATGATTGAACCCATTGCTGCTGCCACTGTGCCAATCCATCTCATTTTTGGTCTTCCTCTTTTTCACTGACCCTCCACTTTACCAAGCATGATGTCCTTCTCCAGGGAATT
>NW_006408577.1:10920700-10923946 GCF_000296735.1 Chrysochloris asiatica
TAAAGCTTTTATTATAAATTGAGTGAAGGTTTACAGAGCAGTTCATCAGTTTTACATTCAACAAATCATTGCAATGATTCCAGTCCCCTCCAAGCACATTCAGCTAACAGTATTTGCCTCTATTACTTTTTTTTTTTTTTTTTAATGTACACATACCAGATTGAAAATCTATATTCATTTAAATGTCCAAAGGGGACATTTTTCAAGTCAGCTTCCTGCCTGCAGGTATAATGCCTTTCTTAGTTCATGGGTCTACAGTCCTCTGTTGCTCTGTTTTCTATGCCATCATCTGTGCTACTATCTCTGTTGTCTCCGCTTTTACGGTTAGGACTCCATGTTCCTCTCATGTTCTTGATGGTTCTAGGGTCCTCTGCTTCTGAAATGACAGGTGAACTGCTCCCCCAGTATCCAGGATAATATTTTTTCCTGACTTGCTTAGGTGCAACTAGTTAACCCTTCTCTACATTTTGAATTATGGTGTTGGAGGAGAATACTGAAAGTGCCATGGACTGCCAAAAGAACCAATAGATCTGTTTTGGAAGAAGTGCAGCCAGAGTGCTCCTTGGAGGCCAGGATGGCTAAGCTTCGTCTCTCATACTTTGGACATATTGTCCGGAGGAAACAGTCACTGGAGAAGGATGTCATGCTTGGTAAAGATGGAGGGTCAGAGAAAAAGAGGAAGACCCCTAACAAGATGGATTGGCCAGATGACATCATTGATGGACTCAAGTGTGGCAGCGGTAGTGAGGTTGGCCCAGGACCGGACATTGTTTCGTTCTGTTGTGCATGGGGTCACTAAGAGTTGGTTCCGACTCGATGGCACCTGACAACAACATTTTTTTCACCTGTCTCTATTGGTGTTTCTTTTGAAGCAGAGGACAGGTGTTTCTTTTTCACTAGACTGTAAGGTCTCTGAATAATGATGTTACCTACTACAGGATAATAGCAAGCACATGTTGTTGTTAGTGGCCATCAAGAAGGGTCTGACTCATAGTGACCCTATATAGAGAGAGTTACGGAGGCTGTAAATCTTTACAGAAGCAGACCGACTCATCTTTCTCCCACAGAGTGTGTGGAGGGTTTGAACTGCTGACCTTGTGGCTAGCAGTCCAATGCTTTAATTTTTGCTGAGTGGCTGAATGAATAAATTATACATTCTACAGGATAGTTGTTGCTGTCATTTCAGACTCATAGTGAATGCTGTACAACAGAATAAAACACTCTGCAGTCCTGGGTCATCACAACTGTTTCTGCTTGAACTCATTGTTGCAACCACTTTATCAATACATCTCATTGAGGGTATCTGTATTATTTGTTCACACTTATCAGAACATCGACAGGGATCTGCCAGAAATTCAGAAGAGGACTTGTAATGAGGTATATCACTGCTGATATCAGACGAGTTTTGACTGATAACAGAGTATATCGGAGAAATGTTTTCCTGTGTTTCATTATATATATGCAAAGGCATTTGACTGTGTGGATCATTACAAATTATGGGTAACAATGCAAAGAATGTGAATTCCAGAACTCATCATTTTGTTCATGTAGAACCAAAAGGCAGCCATTCATATAAAACAAGAGGATAGTGTATGGTTTAAATCAAGAAAGGCATATATCATGGTTGTATCCTTTTACAATATTCAATCTGTGTATTGAGCCAAGAATCCCAGAAACTGGCCTATACGAAGAAAAATGCAGCATCAAGATTAGAGGAAAACTCACTAACAACCTTCAGTCTGCAGATTATAATATGCTTTCTTGCTGAAAGCAAAGAAAGTTTGAAGTACTTGCTTATAAAGATCAAAAACTACAACCTTCATATGGATTATACTTCAAAATAAAGACAACAAAAATCTTCACAATAAGCAGAGTAAAGATTAAAGTTGCCAAGGATTTCATTTAACCTGAATTCACAATCAACACCCGTGGAAGCAGTGATCAGGAATGAAACAGTGGGAACAATGGCCAACTCAGCAAATGTTCTCTTTAAAGTGTGAAAAAGCAAAGATGTCACTTTGAAGACTAAGGACCCAAGCCATAGTATTATCAAATGCTTCATATACATGTGAAAGCTTGACAGTGAACCAGGAAGACTGAAGAAGAAATGATGCATTGGAGTTGTGGTGCTGGCATAGAATATTGAATATATCATTGACTTGCAGAATGAACAAATCTGTCTTGGAAAAAGTACAGCCAGATTTCTCTTTAGAAGGAAGGGCAGTAAGACTTTGTCTTCGTACTTTATACATGCTATTAGGAAGGACCTGGTATGGTACAGTGGGTTAATGCACTGGACTGCAAAGTCAGTTTGAACTGCAAGGTTCACAGTTCAGGAGAAGGACTCTGTGGCAACTAACAGCAACTATACCATTCTCACAGTCATTGCTATATTGAGCTTATTGTTGCAGCCACTATATATATTTATCTCCTTGAAATTCTTTCTTTTTTTTTTTTTTTCACTCAACATCTACTTTACCAAGCATGATGTTTTTCTTCCCTGGAAAAATGTAAAACTCTCATAGACAAGGAGTCCTAGTATGGTGCTGTAGACTACTGGACTGCTAACCTCAAAGTTGGTGGTTTAAACCCACCAATCACTCCTTGGAAACCCTATACAGGGTTGCTGTGTGAGTCAAAACTAACCCTTATAAACAACATAGGAAAGCAAAATTGTACTGCATAGTACGTAAGTGGGATGTAAGTGCTGCTATATATTCAAATAAGTTAAGTATTGTAAAATAAAAATTAAACAAAAATTCAAGCATTCCTTTAAGGGAATTTGACACTGAAAACTAAATGTATTTTATTAGTCTAAATCAAAGGAGCTCTGGTAGCATACTGGTTACATATCGGGCTGCTAACCTCAGGGTCAGCAGTTCGAAATTACCAACTGTTACCTGGGAGAAAGATGAGGCTTTCTGCTCCTGTAAAGATTTACAGCCTTGGAAACTCTGTATAGGGTCGCTATGATTCAGAAGAAGTAATAGAACATGGATACAATAGATGGAGTTGCAGGAAGCCAAGAACGAGGAGTAGCAGGAGCTCCAACTGTCACAGATCATGATGGTCTGACGTGGTTAGGAGGCAGACAAGGCGGGAGGAAGGCATACTGACTTTCACCTTGTGGGAATAGATAAATTGGTATAGTCTCACATATGGATGGGAGCAGCTCTCGCTACAATTGGAGGGAGGGCTGGGTGAAGATAATGCAGGATAGTTGTTGTTGTTGTTGTTAGGAACCAT
>NW_006408577.1:10924581-10931432 GCF_000296735.1 Chrysochloris asiatica
AATGTTGTTTACTGGTCCAGTAGTGGGGATTTTTGTTTTCTTGACATTGAGATGTAATCCACACCGAAGGCTGTGCTCTTTGATCTTCATCAGTAAATGTTTTAAGTCCTCTTCACTTTCAGGAGAGAGTACATAATCAACATCTACTGAATGGATGAAGTATATCCATCAAAGACTAACTTAAGAAATTGATATTTGAATATTATAATTAATTCATGTTAGTTATGCTTTTATCTTGAATCCTCATTTAATTACAGTTTATGTCTAATAAATTGACATATTGAGCTGATCATGGAAAAAGGTTAACTTTTATTGCCACCATTAATTTAGATGTAGATAATTACAGTTCTTCATTCAGTAATTATATAAATTCAGCCTTCTTAAATATGATGGAAATAGATTTTATTATTCTAGATATGGATCTAAGAAATAGCAGTAATAGAATCATAAAAAGAATGAATTCCAGAGAGTATTGATGAATTTTTGCCAGATCACCACCATGATTGTGGGTCAGAAGAGGGCAGCAAAGTGCAACCTAAGCCAGAAACCTGACCTGACAAACTGACCTGTGAGGCAGTGAAGACTAAGACTGAGAAAGCCCTGCAGGATGAATGCAGAATTTCTCAATGAAGAGTTGTAGGCAACCCAAGAAACCAATCCACTGACTTTGTACCAGCAGGTGTAGCCAGTTTAATAGATAAAATAAAAAGAATACGAAAACAAATTTGTTTTTGTTACCATTATCATATTATTGTTGCTAAGTGCTGTCCAGTAGGTTCAGACTCATAGCAACCTTGTATAGGGTTTCGCAGCAGCAACTGTTGACTTTGAACCGCTGACTTTAAGATTCAAACCAACCTTGTTTCTAGTGCCTATCCTACAGTGCCACACCAGGACTCCATTATCATATTATTAACCTTTAAAACTATTGTCTGTGGTATGTTATTGCTGTTATGCTATTGAGTCAGTTCGAAATCATAGCAACCCTGTCTAGGGTTTCCAAGGAGAGGCTGGTGGATTTAAACTGCCAACCTTTTGGTTAGCAGTCCAGTGCTTATCCTACAGTGCAACACCAGGACTCCTATCTGTAATATAGACTCTAGCTAACTCCTGAGGGAAATAGTACCCCAAAAGTGTTTGGCATTTACCCAAGGGGGAAACTACAAGGGAAGAACAGAGCCAAGACTTCTCTGAGATAATATGTTATGAACTGAATTGTGGCACCCCAAAATATGTGTTTCAATCCCAAACCTTTATGACTGAGGAGTCCTGGTGTGGAGCTTCAGGATAATGTACTGGTCTGCAACGGCCATTTCAACAGCAAGGTTGGCAGTTCAAACTCACGAGCTGTTCCTTGGAAACTCTGTAGAGGGTTGCTATGAATCAGAAATGACTTGAAAGCATTTAACAACAACAATAATGTGATTGAGGTTATAATCCTATTTGTGAATGAGTTGTTTTTGTCATGTTAATGAATAGGATTTGTATAGGGTAGGCCTTAAATCACTTTTGAAATACAAAAGAGATTAAAACAGGCAAACAAAAGTAGCAGAGATGGGGGAGAGAAATGCCAGGCCATATGAAGATGACTCAGGAGTAGAAACTCAGAAGATAGGGAATAATCCTTCATAGTCCACAGAGAAATAAAGCCTTCCCCTAGAGTTAGTAGGAGCCATGGTGGCACAGTGGGTTAGGCACTAGCTGCTATCAGAAGTTGGCAGTTATAATTCACCAGCAACTTCACAGGAGGAAATGAGGCAGTCAGCTTTGGTAAAGATTTATAGCCTTGGGAACCCTATGCAGCAGTTTGACTCTGTTCTCCAGGCTCATTTTGGAGTCCTGGTGTGGCGCTGTGGGTTAATATGCTGGGCTGCAAAGTCAGTTTGAAATGCAAGGTCGGCAGTTCAAGCTTACCAGCCACTCCTCAGAAACCCTATACATGGTTGCTATGGGTCAGAATGGACTCGACAACACTTAACAACAACAACAACAACACAGTGTCATTGTGAGTACGAATTGACTCAACTCAACAGCAGTGTGTTTTGGGAGCTGGAACTGGCAATCTGAATTTGAACTTCTAACATCCTAAACTATGAGAAAGTAAAATTCTGTTTATTAAAGCCATTTACCTGTGACATTTCTGTTATAATAGCAGTTATTCACTAATGTACCAGCTAACATGAATATGAGGATATCAATTTGATAAAAGGCAGAACCATTAAAATTTCAAACTAGCAAGCCAAACACAAAAAAACAGGGTTCAAGTATCAGAAACAAAATAAGAATGACTGGAGGCTGAAATGAGGAGGCAGATTACAAATTTAGATACATGAGCTCTTCCCTAGGAGCTGGTGGGAATTGACTGAAGTCTTGAATTATATTCTTCCTGGTTAAAGATGATTTGCCTTGTTGGCCAAAGTTAGTATGGAGAAAAAGAGAGAAAGGAGTCCTGGAGTGACATAGGATAAGCACTGGACTGCTAATTGCAAGGCCAGCAGTTCAAGCCCACCTACTGTTCCTTGGAAACCCTATACAATGTTGCTATGAGTTGGAACTGACTTGATGGCACTTACCAATAACAGAGGGAGCGAAGATTTTCCTATCAAATGCGATTACCAACTTTCCTGTTTTTTGAACACATTTTTCCTTGACTTATACACAAAATAAATATGTTCTTTATTCATCACTCCGTGGTTTCTAATTATTATATTTGTTCCCATTTTTTCTGGTTTTTATTTTTAGTTTTTATAAATGTGTATTGTATTCAACAAGGCAACATATCTAAAACGCATTGAAGCAAAGATAAATGCAATTTGATTTTGCTCAATAAAGAGAATTAACTACTTGATAGATGCTTTATTCAACCCATTGTCTATTTAAACAGATTTAATAGTGAAGTCAATTCATACAGGTTCACTGTGAGTCAGAAGAAATTTGAATGCACTGGGTTTGGTTTTTTTGTTTTTTAAATAGTAAAGTCAATATAACAATATCATGGTTGACAGGTTTATCTTTGAAGCATTATTTTAATCACTTCAGTAAAAATAACAAACCTTCTGAGGTCATTGTCTAAATTCATGTTTACATTTTTAAGGCATATAATAAAATAATTTATTTAGGGGAATTTTGTTTATTTTCTCTTCAGACGCTGACTAAGATTACAAATTCTAAGATTACTAAAAGGTAATTATTGCAGCAGAGTTTAACCCTGTGATGAATAACAAAATTGGTGTCTAAATATTTCAATATTAACTCAATCTATAATACTTTTATTAGTCATTATCTAGACAATGGCCAGGAAATTAAGATTTTGACAAACATAACAAAAATCAGATGCATCAAAGAAGGATTTTCAGTTGTACTAGCAAATTATAAATATAGATTTAAGTATGAAATATTCAAGCATAATATTGCTACAATTTAGCTGGTTTATATAAGGACACATATAGCCTATAATGCTTCTTACCACAATAACATTTCAACTTCTAGCATATAAATGTTCGAAAAGAGTATTTCAAACTGGTATGAAAATTTTGTAGAATTGATCCCTTACTTTTCTACAGAGCATCATTTAATGAGACCATCTTTTCGATTAATTTCAGCAATATATTTTTTAACATGGTAAAATAATTTTGGTTTGAAAATAAAAAAATTGACTTGAGGAAAGAAAAACATTTTTCTTAGCTTTCTTTCCATTAACAACTTTCATAGGAATGTTTCTTTTAGTACAAAAAAAAAAAAAAAGTAAATATTGCAGATGTCATGCTGATATTGAAACAAACACCCATTCACTACAATTTGTATTATTTTTAGAGCTTAGAATTGGCAAGACTTCTTTAATTTTTCATAAAAAGCAAAAATCATTTAGAATATGCATCTGGATAACAGCACCTCCATTTAGAAAAACATAAACAACTAACCATAGAAGAGTGCTTTTCTGTGTATACTAACTTTGCAGGGCTAAAGTTCAAAAGCAGCAGGAGTTTCTAATTTGTTTGCAAGCTGCCTTGAATCATTTGGATTCACAACTGTTCCATTTTCTCTTTCTAAAGAGCACAACTCTATCTCTTTAAGACGTAAAGAGCAATTTTTGTAGTGCCCTAAAGGAGAATTTTGGAATCCTGGTGTATCACTGGATCAGCACTGGACTATGAACCACAAAGTCCTCAGTTAAAATCTACCAGCACCTCCTTGGAAACCATATACAGGGTCGATATGAGTCAGAATCGACTCAACGGCACTTAACAACAACAACAAAAGGAAAACTGGGTGCGCAACAATGTACCAAATACTTCACCTTTTGAAAATAATGAGAATTTTACTTTGGCAACCAAATGCAAAAACTGGTGTAGTGCTGTAGAGTAAGCATTTATTGCTAACCACAAGGTTGGCGATTCAAACAACTACTAGCTGCTCCTTGAAAACCCTATACAGGGCCATTATCTGTTGGAACCAACTTGATTGCCCTTACCAACAACAATATGTAGTGTTATTTACTGAAGCACCCAAAACAAGCACACAACGCAAGATATAGAATAATTTGAAAGCATAGTGTTCTTGCTATAATATGGTTTGTAAAATAGTTAGAGAATTCAATCAGTCATTGACAGTTTTTTTTGGAGAGGTATTGCACACACACACACACACACACACACACACGCACGCACACACACACATTTTCCTTTTCACAGTGGAAATATTGCCCTTATATTTAGTACCCAGTTTTAGCCCATTGTTTTTGAAGACCAGGATGTGATTCACTCTAAAAATAGCTTTCTCCAGTATAAAATGTCTGAACTAAAATAGTTTGTTGTTGTAGTGTTCAGGAAAGCCTCAAGACCTTGTGTGTGTGTGTGTGCGTGTGTGTGTGTGTCTTTGCCACTTAACAACCTCACAGTATTGCTCAAGTGTCACCCTGGAATTGAATACATAGAATTGTTCAGTGCTTGAGATGTTAAGGACATGAAATAGTATTATTGGTTCTTAGGCATAATGTTTATCTAATTTGAATGGCAATCTTTTCTATTTAATAAGTAAAGATATTTCTCTTGATTTTGATTTTGATCAGGTGGTCAGATCCCTAAATAAACTTTGAATGCTCTTAAATTTTTTCTCACTTTTAATATTTGCTGCATTCTGCAGGTTTTAGAATCAACAGCCCAGTTGGGAATGTTTCTGCATATAAGGTTTCTCATTATTGTTTTTCATTTTACTATTTTGTAAGGATTATTTACTTTGAACACTTTTTAAATAAAAAAAGAAAAAGAGTTGATGGGGAAAAAAAACAGACATAAAATGAGAAACTGTTCATATTTGTAAATACTTGTTTTCTTGTCATTGTTGTTGTTTTTCTTTTCACAGAATTATACTTAATTTTATGTGATAGTCATAGAGGTTTTTTTAACCATCATTTTTGAATTCAACAATATTGTTAGCTAAAAGCCTCAGTGCTGCTGGATGGCATATCCACATGGTGCAAGTTGGCAAAAAAAAGTTTAATCTCACAACAATAATCATAATTTACCTAGGAAAGACTCGTCAGCAAGGCAAATGAGAAATTTATAGAATATCATTGTGAACTAACAGGAAAATGAAATTTAATTCTCAATAATTGTTGTTGTTTACTGCTATTGAGTCAGTTCCAACTCCTGGCAACTCTGTATAGCATTTCTGAAGAGTAGGCTGGTGAATTTGAACCACCAACCTTGCAGTTCAAACCCACCTTGGGGTCCAGTGCTTATCCTACTGTACTTCACCAGGATGAGTATACTATTCTGGTCATTTCTTTTTCTGGAGTCCAAAGTGACCATTTCTTTAGCCCATTTCAAAATGCATTCAACTAACTTTAATACAACTAACTGCTTCTTGGAAGCCATACACAGTGTTGCTATGAGTCAGAAGCACTAAACAACAACTTACTAATATGGAGTCTTGGTGTGGCGCTGTATGATAAACACTGCACTGCAAGGTCATTTTCAACGGCAAAATTGGTGGTTCAAACTTACCAACAGCTTCTGGTAAACATTATAGAGGGTCACTATGAGTTAGAAATGATTGCACGGCACTTAATAACAGCAATAACCTACTAATATAAGAAACCGTGGTAGCATAGTGGACTATGAGTTGAACTGCTAGCTACTGCAAGGTCTTTCTGCGAGTGAGAAAGATGAGGCTTTCTTCTCCTGTAAAGATTTACAACCTCAGCAACCCTATGCAAGTCTATGAGTCAGACCAACTCAATAGCACACGACCACCACCGCTACCAACTAATATGAATTCTCTAAATTATATTCATGAATTACAATGTAATTCTGAAGTAATATTTAAAACTCATAATTTTTTTAAAAAACTTCTTAAATTTTTATAAATTCACCAGTTTATGCTCCTCCAGCTTTTTTTCTCCCTCCCTTTCTCAGGTAAGCTTCTTTTCTATGATTTCCCCATTAGTGTACAAAAACAGGAAGCCATCCCTAAGGGTGGACCAAACTCTTTTGTAGATTAAAAGAACTGAGGGTTTTCCTTGTCGGGCTGACTTTGCCAATTGTGATGAATATTCATTAAGCTAGAGAAACAACCATCTGCAAATCTGTGCAAGATGCCCTAATTCTCGAAGCCAAAGGGATTTGAATAATAATAATAAAAAAATTATAAAGCCTCTATGTGCATCATAAGGATAAAGAAGAAAAGCTAGCAAAAAATATTCCCAGAAAAAGGAAAGATTCTTTCTCATAAATTTAGGAGTATATATCACTTTTGTAAACTGTTATCTTCAGATATTTTTCCAAAATCATCTTAAAATAACAAAAAGGAAGATATCTCAAAGATATCTCATTGTTAAACTAACCCTTTAT
>NW_006408577.1:10931538-10942031 GCF_000296735.1 Chrysochloris asiatica
ATATATATTTTTTTTTTTTTTAAATAAGAATCATCTACTGTATCAGCCCCAAATGCAAAATTGGAAAGGTTTACCTCCCTTTTTTAAGACTATTATTGCTGCTGTTGTTAAACACTTTCTGGCTGGTTCCGAGTCTTAGCAATCCTGTTTTCAGAGGACTAGCTATTGGATTCGAACTGCTGACCTTGCAGTTACGAGTCCAGCGCTGTAGAATCACTACAGCATCATACCAGTACTCATAACACTTTATAATAAAGATTATTTGAAACCTGTATTAATTGTAATACAGGAGTGATGCACTTACTCACATTAAGTCACAATTAGGAATAACAACACTTTTATTTTGTTTCCAAAATATTTATGTTTTCATAAGAAGAATTTCCTTTAGACAGAGAGCATAAAGAGAGTTTGTCTGCATTGCCAGTATTCATTTGCTGGTTACTGAAAGCCATTTGTTATAGAAAGGACTTACTTGAATCAGTTCAGACCATGGCCCATTTTTTTGGCAATTTGTGCTAAGATCCTTACATAAAATAGCAGTGTCTATCTTCTTAAACAGAGACCTGGTGTGGTGGAGTAGGCTAAGCACTGGATTGCTAACCACAAGCTAACTGCAAGGTTGATAATTCACACTCACTTGTAGCTTTCCAGAAACTCTATACAAGGTCACTATGAGTTGGAACCATCTCCAAAGCACTTAACAACAACATCTTCTTAAATCAGGTTATTCAAATGGTTATTTTTATAAATTTCTGTTTTAATGTGAATTCTTTATCTTCCTATAATTTAGGGAAATCTAAGTATCAACATTCTCCTTTCATGAAAAGTAAAAACAGATTCATTTTTTAAAGAGATGTCCTGTTTGTGAAAGTATGCTGGATATTCTAACGCGATACTGCTAGATGATCCTTTGGCTATAAATTCTTCATAGTACAATTAAGTGAATAGGGCTGTTATTTCAAACTTCCATACTTCTTTCTTTTAGAAGATATTTGGAAGACAATACTACTGACACATTTCTTGAATTCTCTGATGTATTCTTTTGTAGTTGTATTTATACATGAAGATTAGAGAAGCCATTTTTTCCCCCTAAATAGTACGTTATTGACTCTTTGTTAAAAATGTACACAGCAAATTAAGCTCCCATTTGATGATTTCTGCACAAATTGTTCATGATGTTGTTACCTGAGTCACAATATGTCAGCATTCTCTTTTATTGTGTTGTGTGTGTTCCATTTCTGGTACTGTAGTTCTCCCCATTATCTTTTCATTTCTGCTTTTGAGGAATTGCTGATCTTGTGGTCTGATACTGATGGTTTTTTAAGTACAACACTGATCTTATGGGTAATAACCTTTACTTTGTGTGTTATTTACCCTATTGTTTCACTAATGGGTAATCTCATGGGATGGACCAAGTTCTAGGTTCAAAGATTATCCAAATAAACTATGTGGGGACCATGTCTGACTTCCCCTGGCTTCACAAATGGGGAAGAAAATCAAAGTCAAAATCAAAATCAGACAAAGGCTGATTCCTATGACATGCCTGCATCCTACAATCTTTGTTACCCTATTCTGACACCAATCATCCCTCCCACAGCACTCTCTGCTTCACATCTGGGTTCGATAATCCATTGCAATGACCACACAGAATTCGTAATAATGCTCACCATTATGGACTTTACTAGGGAAATGAACTGGTTACAGTTTAGAATAAAAAAAAAAAACAACTAAGGATGCATCCACTTTATAATCAGGAATGCCTCTTCTCTGGCAAACTGCAGATAGTCCTCACTCTTTGTTTTTTCAAACTGTTTTATTGTGAATTATGTGATAGTTTACATGGGAGAACATTAGCTTTACATTCATCCTATTGTATATTGTTACATTGCCATGGTTACATCATCAAATAATTGCCATGGTTGCATCATCAAATAATCAAAGGATACACCCCACAAGCCCACCCCCGAGTTGTCAGCTCAAAGCCCCTCTCCCTCTCTGAGTCTAGAGTTCCCAGACGCTCCATCTCTCCACATCATCGTACTTCTCACTCTTGACCTCAGCTTCTCAGCTATGTGGTCCTTTGGCCTCTACCCTGCTCTGACAAGTTTTTTAAAAGTTCTTTTAGCCTGTTATGAATGCCCAAAGAGCGCGTTCTGCAAGCCAGCATTCTGCCCCTAGGCACCCTGAGCTGCTCCGTTTCTCCAGGCCACCACCGTTGCCACCACCTCTGCTGTCATGCTTTTCTAGGCAGGGATCTCAAGTTCCACCCAGGCTCTTTTTAATTGATAGTGCCAGGATCATCTGTTCCTGCTTTTGCAATTGCTGCTTTTAAACCCAGCTGGATGACAAAATGAACTTATCTCAGCCTTAGAGTCCTGTACATCTTATTTGCATGGTCCTACCCAATCACTTGGAGTCCTGGTGTGGCGCTGTGGGTTAATGCACCAGATAGCAAAGCCATTTGAACCTCAAAGTTGGCAGTTCAAACTCACCAGCTGCTCCTCGGAAACCCTATACAGGGTAGCTATGGGTTGGAAGCAACTCGACGGCATTTAACAACAACAACAACAACAACATAACCCAATCACTTGGTGGGAGTTAAGAAGACATTGGATAGAAAAGCCATATCAAGTAAATTTAAGGTACCACAGTATCTCAGAGCAATAGGCTCAGGGAGCCCTCTTTTCTTTACTGTTCTTGTTTGTTTGGCTTTTTTTGTTTTTAAAGTTTTTAAATAAGAATTTTAGTTCTGCTCTACATTTTTCTCCAATGTCATCAGAACGATTTATTGTGAGCCTGGTCTGAACAGTCAGTGATGATTGTTGGGTACCATTGAGTTCTTCTGGTAGAGAAATCATTTTTAATGCTGTACAGGATATACAGTAAGCTGTTTAATTATTCATGATATATTTGTTAGTTGTTGTTGTTAAGTACTGTGGAGTCGGTTCTGACTCATAGTGACCCTGTATAGGGTTTCCGACGCTGTAAATCTTTACGGAAGCAGAAAGCCTCAACTTTCTTCCACGGAACAGCTGGTAGTTTTGAACTGCTGACCCCGAGGGTAGCAGCCTGATTCGTAACCACCATGCTACCAGTGCTCCTTATATTTGTTAGTAGATTTCAAATTTAACTAACTTTTCAAATCTGAACCATTCTTTTGAAACACTCTCCCCGCCTGCCTCTTGCCTGTTGTGTGTTTGACTGTCTAAAGCCCACTCATAGCATAATTTCATCTGAAAGACTTTGCAGGAATCTTTCCTCTTTCCCCTGAATATAGTCCCCCTTTCATAATACACTGTACAATTTGAATTACTTGGCTAGTAGTCGTATACTACTCCCATAAGCAAATTGTAAATTCTATAAAGGCACAGATTATATACATCCTTACTGACTTTAGTTGTTCTGCATCCTAACACCTAGCGAGTTAACGAATGTGAAGTAGAGAATAAATAAATGAAGTTGACTCAGAGACTAATAAAATGAAGTTTTAAATCTTCTCCATTAGAATAATTCAATACATTTTATTCATTTTTTTTATCATCTTCATATACATCTTACCTGACAGATGCTAGAATATCTTTATAAGTGTGCCTCAATATTCAGTAAAACTGAAAAAAATAGGCGGAAAATTGTAAGCACACACAGCAAACTAGAATTTCTGGTGCTTAAAATGAATGAGGGGAGAACACAGCAGGATGGAGGAGAGTGCAGATCTATGTTATTCGAGATGGAGTGGAGAAGTACAACTCTAGTGGAGTTAATGCCCTGCATATGAATCCAGCATTAAGCAGACTCTTCACAGTCAGATGAGACTCCATCATAAGAATACGGAGAGTAAATCAGCACAAACAAGATCCATATATAGTATTTATGGAGCACAATACTGATTAGGTAAATGATATTGTAGTCTGTTGTAATGGGAAAACATTAATATCAGCTTCTTCTGACACAACAGTAAAAGTATGGAATGCACATAAGGATTTTGCATGTCAACATTAAGGACACATAAAGATTATGTAAAACCCTTGTTTTTGTTGTTGTTGTTAAGTGCTGTTGAGTCGGTTCTGACCCATAACAAAACTGTATAGGGTTTCCAAGGAGAGTATTGTGAGCATGAACCATCTACCTTGAGGTTCAAATGACTTTGCAGTCTGACGCATTAGCCCAAGATGCCATGTAAAAGCCTTAGCATATTCCAAAGATAAAGAACTGGTAGCATTAGCTGGATTGGATAGACAAATATTCCTTTGGGATATGAATACTCTAACAGCATTGACTGCCTCCAATAACACCGTCACAACTTCTTCATTAAGTGGAAACAAAGATTCTATTTATAGCCTAGCAATGAATCAACTGGGAACAGTCATTGTATCAGGGTTCACTGAAAAGGTTTTAAGAGTGTGGAATCCAAAAACATGTGCAAAACTAATGAATTGTATAGGGCACACAGATAATGTAAAATGTTACTATTGAACAGAGATGGCACAAAATGCCTTTCCAGCAGTTCCAATGGGACAATTTACCTGTGGTCCTTTGACCAACAGAGATTTATAGCAACATACTGAATTCATGATGAAGGTGTTTGGACTTTGCTAGTCAATGATGCCTTCACACATGTGTATTCTGGTGGAGGGGACAGGAAGATTATTGTACAGATCTAAGAAATCCTGACATTCGGATGCTAATTTGTGGGGAAAAAAAGCCACCAGTTGTCAAGCTGGAGCTTGGTAGATTGACTGATCCCCCTCCTTCATTTTAGGTTGCAACAACTAAGTCTTCAGCAAGTAAATGGACACTGAAGGGAATTCATAATTTTAGAGACTTTAGAGATTATGACAATGACTGCACAAATCCTAAACACTTCTTTGTACTCAACCTGACCAAGTTATTAAAGTGTGGCACTGTGGGCTAATGCATCAGACTGCAGCCGCTTGAACTGCAAGGTCAGTGGCTCAAGCTCACCAGCTGCTCCTTGGAAACCCTATACAAGGTTGCTATGGGTCGGAATCGACTTGACGGCACTTAACAACAACAACAACAGTATTATTCAGTGCCACATTCTTAATGATAAGAGACATATATTAACCAAAGATGCCAATAATAATGTGGCATATTGGCATATACTGAAGGCATGTAACGTTGAAGATCTGGGTAAAGTGGATTTTGAAGATGAAATTAAGAAAAGATTTTAAATGGTTTATGTGCCAAATTGGTTCTCAGTAGACTTAAAAACAGGGATGTTGACTATCACTTTGGATGAGAGTGACCTTTTTGCTGCCTGGGTTTCTGGCTACAGCAGCCTTGATGAGTCAGATCCAAAATTGAACTTAGGAGGACTTTTACTTCAGGCACTCCTAGAATATTGGCCAAGAACACATGTGAATCCAATAGATGAAGAAGAAAATGAAGTAAATCATGTAACTACTGAGCAAGAGATCCGAGTGCATAAGGGAAATGAATATTTCCAAGTGCTCCCCCCATGCCCTTGTTATCTTTGGTGAAGCTGGAGGACTGCACAGTATTCAAGCTGTTCTGTCAAGGTTCCGGGGGCGAGATTGAGTCCATACTTCTTAATGAGACGGTGCCCCAATGGGCAATTGACATCACTGTGGATAAAAATATTCCCAGATTTTTTAAAAATGCCTTTCTACCTCCAACCTCATGCACCTTCTGGCACAAAAACCTTGGAAAAAAACAGACTCTCTGCTAGAGACATGCTCCAAGTTCAGAAAGTAATGGAACATACTTATGAGAAAATCATCAACTTGGATAACGAGTCTCACACCACTAGCTCTTCAAATAATGTAAAAGCAATAGAACGGGAAAAAGAATAGGATATTGCTGTGTTGGTAGAGGAGAAAATTGAACTTTGGTGCCAGGACCAGGTTTAAGACCCAAATATGAACCTTTGAACCATGAAACACTTCACCTGTATCTTACCGTTCATTACCATCAGAAATCATTGTGAAGGGTGGCAAGTGTTGCCGGGTATTCTTTTACTGACCTTCCTCTATGGCCCAAAGACTAGTCCTAGGAAATCCACTGAGGGCCCAAGGGAGCAAGATGTCTAACGGCAGACTTGGTATGGACCAGGATTCTCTTTCAATTCAAGTGACTAATTGAGATGTACTATAGAAACCAGTCTCTATGTGTAAATTAAGCTATCCCCAGAGAGGCAGAATATGAGAGCAAAGGATCCCCTTCAAGTAGACTTGTCTTGAAAGCTATACAGAGAACCGATGTCAGGCCGGTGCAGACTTTGCTTCCTCCTATTGTTTCAAAGGACCTTATCTTTGTCTGTCAGCTCGTGCTAAAGACACATTGATCAGACCACATTTGTCATTGTTTCAAGCATACTTCCAACCTACACGTTCTGTAGCTTTTCTAAAAGTACTTTCCATTCATACAGTACCTATGAAGGTTTTTTCATAGTTTGTCATAAAAAAAAGGGAAAAAAATGTTCTCATCATTTAAAGACACTTATTTTAACAGGAATTTGCTGCGTCACGATTTGAGAGCCAGGCCATTTTAGCCCATTTCATAAGTGATTAATATTGGGCTTCTTTTCAATATTGCATCTCAGATGTGTTCTTCTAGGAAGAGCTATTATATTTCCAGGTGCTGAATCACAGCACACTGCCTGCCTGGTTGGAGTGTGTCCTGCCTGGGTCCCACTAGGCTATCACCCACATGATGCCCTGGACTGTGTGTCAGCCACAGGGAAGCACAGCCTACTCGCTCCTCCTGCACTATGTCCAACTTTATTTATGGGCAAAACCATTGCTCAGGTCACAGGCCTGAGACTGTCAAAACTTCAGACCATAATGGAATTTTCATTTCATTGGAATGCTACCCTAATATATGGTGTCAGAGTAGAGATATCATAGTGACATGGTTTGATATTCATATCCTGGAAGTATATATATATTTGTTTTTCCAAAGGTTTATCTGCAGGTTTTCATTGTTGTACCTGTATCCAGATCTTCTTTTCAATGTTCTAACAATTTAAAGCTTTCATAGAGTCACTTGGATCTTATACAGACAATAACTTATTGGGGATACACATTTTCACTTTTGGCAAAACAAATAAGAAGTACTGGTGTGGTACTATAGAATAAGTATTAGATGGCTAATCTCAAGATCAGTGGCTTAAACCTGCTAACCACTCCTCAGAAACTCTATGTAGAGGTCGCTGTGTTTCAGAACCAACTTGATGGCACTTAACAACAAAGCAAATAAAAGATTCCTGGTGGTGCCGTGGGTTAAGCTTTGGACTACGAACCCTGGTGTCAGAGGTTCCAACGCACCTGCTATTCCACAGGAAAAAGATGAGGGCATCTGCTCCTGTCAAGATTTTTAGACTTGGAAAGCCAGCAGGTTTGGTTTGGTCTGGGCATTAAAATAAATAAACCATAGCATCATAATATCATAACTTGTCTGATGCTCTTTAGAAGCCAGGATGGGAGACTTTATCTCTCATACTTCAGACATATTATTAGCAAGGACCAGTCCATGGAGAACAACAAAATGCTTGGTAAAGTGGAGGGTCAGTGAAAAAGAGAAAGACCCTCCCCCCCTCCCCAATGAGATGGATTGGTACAGTGGCAGCAACAAAGGACTCAATATTTCCTTGGAAACATTTCCATGGAAATCCAATCCGGATTGCTATGAGTTGGAACCAACTTGACCAGCACTTAACAACAACAACAACAGTCATTAATATTTATATTCATTCATTTGTTCAAAAAATGTTAATTGAGGACCTGTTATTTCTCATTCACTGCAGCAGTAGGCATTGGGAGAAAGTAGAAAGCAAGGCAAAATATATCCCTGCTCTTACAGATCCTGAAAGAGCACTGGTAGCAATTGTCAAATCCTAGACTGCTACTTGACTTATTTGAAACTACCATCACATCAGTGGAAGAAAAGAACTGGCAATGTGTTCCCATAGATTGTTGTTGTTGTTGTTAAGTACAGTCAAGTCAGTTCTAACCCTGTATAGGGTTTCCAAGGAGCAGCTGGTGAGCTTGAACCACTGAATTTGTGGTTCAAAGTGACTTTGCAGTCCAGTGCATTAATCCACAACACCACACCAGGAGTCCTGGAATCCCAAGATTACAACCTAGGAAATCCTCTGGGGTGGTTTTACTCTATCTTATAGGGGTGCTAGGAGTTGGAACTAACTCGATGGCACACAACAACATGGAACCCATACAGACCTTTAACATGTAATCAAATCACAAGATAGTTGCAAACTGTGATATCTATGATGAAAAAAAAATAAACCCAATTAGGTTAATAGAATGAAAAGTAATTGGCTGTGGAAGACAACTGGGAGAAAACATTAGAAAAGATGTTTAAGAAGATTGATCTGAGAAAGTGAAGTTTACAAGGACCCAGCTAATGAATTAGGTATATCAGAAAAATTCCACTATTTCCCCAAAGATATTCATGAAACTGATTAGCTGCATGCCAAGGTTGTTTTTAACCTTAGGAAAATTCCTGAAGGATATACTTCCATCACTCATTTCACTACAAATTATGGCTTGTCATAAGGAACCCTAATAAACCATAGAGCAAACTCTTAGAGCTGATTCCAATCATAGTGTTAACCTAGAGGACAGAGAAGAACAGCTCTCTACGATTTTCAAGCCTGTAGAATCTTTGCTGGAGAAGACAGCCTCATCTTTTCCCCCGAGTAGCTGGAAGGTTTGTATTGCCAATCTCTCAGTACAAACCAGGACTACTAAAACTCTGATTGCAATATATTATGAATTTAAATGGATAAAACAATTTATGGATAAGACTATAAATTAAAATAAGCAAAGGATAATTCTATTTTCCAAGAATATTAGTAGAGAATATGAAAGGTCTTCTTGGGATTGTTTTCTAAATCCAATACTGACGAATTGTCAGATTTATATAACTATAAATTTCATCAGAGAAAAAGGGAAACAGAGAGACAGAAACTCTACCCAAACTCTGCTTCTCCTAAAATTTAGATACTGCTGTCAGTTTCTTGACAGATTTTGGTTTTTAGTATTACCTTGAAAACCTGTAATCAAGCATAGAAAAGTTATGTTTTGTTTTGTTTTCTACACAAAGGCAACTGTGCATAAGGATACCATTATTTCTGGAATTTGCTTTTTTATGTTCATATGCAAAGATAGGAGATGGAAAGATAGCTTAGTTTAGATTGCTGTGGTTAAGTGCCTTCAGAGTTACAGAGACCCTGTAAAAGAGTCCTGGTGTGGTGCTGTGGGTTAATGTGCTGCACTGCAAAGTCAATTAGAACTGCAAAGGTCAGCATTCAAGTTTACCAGCTGCTAGTTGGAAACCCCATACAGGGTGGGAAACCCCACACAGGAAACCCCATATGGAACAGAACCGACTAGACGACACTGAACAACAACAACAACAGCAATAGGAATACCAAAATGGTGGTGGTGGGTTCAAACTGCTGACCTTGCTGCTAGCAATCTAGTGTTTATCTTTTAGCACCACAACAAAACCCGTGTTAAAAGAATTAGGGAGTCAAATGAAGTTTTCATGTTTTTTTTTTTGTGTGTGTGTGTGAGAACATGAATTTAAATAAGTTTGAAGCACAAAAACCGTCCAGGAGGTGGCTAAATAGGATCTAAAACCCAAAGCAAATTAGATAAGGAGATAGGATTTGGCAGACCCTGAATCCTGGTGTGGTACTGTAGATAAGCATTGGACAGCTAACAGAAAGGTCAGTGGTTGAAATTCATCAGCTAAAATTCAGAAATCCTGTGTTTTTGCTGTTAAGTACTGTCTTGTCAGTTCCAATACATACTGACTTTTCCGAGGAGCTGCTGGTGAATTTGAACCATTAACCTTATGGTTAGGAACCAGTACTTATCGGTTAGCAGTCCAGTGCTTATCCTACAGTGTCACACTAGGACTCCCAACAATCTAATCAGAGTCACTATAATCAGAATTTGCTTCAAGGCACTTAGTAACAACAACGGCAATCTAAACTTAGCTATCTTGTCATTTTATATGGACTCCTGGTGTGGTATAGTAGGATAAACACTGGACCATTCACTACAAGGTTGGATTCAAACCCACCAGCTGCTCCTTGAAAATCCTATACAGAGTTGCTATGAGTGGAACCAACTCAAAGGCACTGCATATGAACACAAAAACAAAGCATATTCCATGTCCTTTCTGAATCTAGTTTAAATTTCTGGAAGTCCCCTGTTGATGTACTATTGTAACCATTTTTAAATTATCTTCAATAAAATGGCTATGTTGTTGTTGTTGTTGTTAGGTGCCATCGAGTTGGTACCAACTTATATAGAGACCCTATGTACAACAGAACAAAACTCTGGTCTTGGGCCAACTTCACAATTGTTCCCACTGATGCTGTCACTTTGTCAATCCATCTCACTGGGGGTCTTCTTCTTTTTGTCTGACCCTCCACCTTACCAAACATGATAGCCTTCTCCAGGGACTGGTCTCTCCTGACA
>NW_006408577.1:10947158-10962518 GCF_000296735.1 Chrysochloris asiatica
GAGCAAATCTGGGCAACCAACAAACGTATGAAGAAATGTTCACAATCACTAGCCATCAGAGAGATGCAAATCAAAACAACAATGGGATATCATCTCACACCAGCAATAACAGCAAAGATCAAAAAAGTAGAGGACAATAAATGCTGGTGAGGAAGTGGAGAGTTGGAACGCTTCTGCATTGCTGGTGAGATTGTAAAATAGTCCAAACTCTCTGGAAAGCAGTATGGCGCTTCCTCAGAAGGTTGGAAATAGAAATACCTTATGATCAAGCAATTCCTCTACTTGGTATTTACCCACAAGAAATACGAACCATAACACAAGTAGATATATGCACACCAATGTTCATAGCAGTACTATTCACAAGAGCAAAAAGATGGAGACAGCCAACCTGTGCCCATCAACTGAAGAATGGATAAACAAACTGTGGTTCATACACGCAATGGAATAACAAGGAAGCTGCAAGCCACCATATAACATGGATGAACCTTGAGAACATTATGTTGAGTGAAATTAGTCAGTCACAAAAAGAGAAATACTGCATAGGAACACTACTGTGAAAGACTAAGAAAAAGAACCCATACTAAAGGAGGGGGTCATTTGCATGTTACCAGGATGTGGGGGGTAGGGTGAGGGAAGGGAAGGGAAGGTAGGGCACAGGGTAGAGAATAGACGCAGGATACTTTGGGTATTAGGGAGGGTGGCAATACTCAAGAAGGGGGAGAGAAATGGAAGAACAAGGCAGAGGGGAAAAAAATTTGGCAGGTTTGCATGGGCTAAGTGAGACAGAGCTAAATAATGATGTATGCACAAGCTTGGAACAACATTGCTCTGGGATACAGGGATTGAGACATGGTTGGAATGGACAGAATGTGGGAAATAATGTTACGATGCTTAGCTGTCTTTTGAATATTGGTTTCCCCTGCATACCATACCATTATAAAATAGACACTGGGAATGGGAGGGGGAGAGAAAGAAATAGCCAGAAATATCACGATAAAAAGCTTGTAAATTCATCTTCTACCTATAACTGATTGGAATACCTAAAATGGGGCTATAACGTGCCCAGTGAAGGAGGCTCCCTGCAGAGCCTCTGCATTACATAAGACCATAGATGGAATCCTGAACAGCATCCAGACTCTTCAGAGGTGGGAAATTTCCACTTGAAAGGACGGGCAGACCAGCCTGGAGTGGTTAGAAGAACAGAAGATACTTCTTGAAAGAAAGGAAAACTACAAAACAATATAGACAAACCTACTGACTACTACAAGAACAAGTAAGTTGCTCACCCAGGAGACATCAAGGCAAGTGTTTAGGTCCCCTCAAAACGAACCCCCTTCCATGACTAAGACATGCTCTAATTGGTGACAACGTTCGTCACCGATAAAGGGAAGTGAAGGAAAAACAGCAATGAAGCTGTGAGCTAAGCCCTACAACGTTCAATAGACTCTTGTGAAACCAGGTGGAAACCTGGTTGGCCAGCAGTGTGGCAAGACCTGGGGACTCTTGGGCCCAGAGTCAGTGACATACCCACAGATGACTAGAGTGGAGAGTGAAGCATGCAGCTGATAAGAAGAGAGGGCATATACATAAGAACACCCACACTTGCAGATATACCCACCTGACCTGGCTTCAATGACTAGATGATCAGAGCTCAACCAGAAGAAGACAGAAGAGAAAAACAAGAGTAATCTGATACAATTTGATGAACTTGACCTACACCTATGAATGCAGCAGTTCAAAAGAGGGAACAAATCTTTACAGCGAGGATCATTCTCACCCCCTCCATACACAGCGTAGACAGGGATGGGCAACAAGGACACTGGATACCCTAAGTAGGGGGGATACAAAGGCAAGTAGTGACTGGCTTACAAGTTTTCAAGAGGGAACCTAGATCCAGAGGGCATGGAGGAAGGTAGAATCTCCAGTGAGTAGTATCATCTGTCTAGCCAGGGCTGATGAAAGGAAATGTAGATAGGTCTCATGTGATACAATAGCGAATAATTGTTATCAGGACTGATTGTGAGGGTTGGAAATGTTAAGGTAGACGTTTTTTAGCAAGGAGGGGAGTAATTAATTTTTCAGTCTAGGAGCGGAGGTCCCTGGGACCATCAAGGAGAAGAGAGGAGAGCGGGACCCTACCCAAAGAATCAGTGATGCCAGAGATGGAGGCAGAGATGATGACGTGGAGAGACGGAGCAGCTGGGGACTTTAGACCCAGAGAGGGAGAGGGGCTGTGTGCTGACAACCAGGGGCAGGCTTGCAGTGTATACCCTTTGGTTGGTTGATGATGCATGGAGGTGATTGTAACCATGGCAATGAAACTGTATATACGATAGGATGAATGTAAAACTAATGTTCTTCCATGTAAACTATCACATAATTCTCAATAAAACTTTTTAAAAAGACAAAAAAAATTAAAAATAATAGTGGAATTGTGTAGACTAAAATGGAAAGAACTTAGAAGTTGTTGTTGTTAAGTTCCCTGGAGTTAGTTCCGACCCACAGCAACCCTATATAGGGTTTCCCAGATGCGAATAGTGTACTTGAATGAAGACTTTGCAGTTCAAACGGACTTCGCAGTCCAACGCATTAACCCACAGTGCCACATCGGGACTCCATACTTTTGTTGTTGTTACGTGCTGTGGAGTCATTTCCTACTTATAATGACCTTGTATAGGGTTTCCAAGGCTCTAAATCTTCCGTGGAACAGAGTCTCATCTTTCTCCCACAGAGCAACTTATGAGCTCCAACCGCAGTCCTTGTTATTAGAAGTCCAGTGCTTATACATGGAGTATGCATATATAATATATATAATAGAATATACAATAGATGTATTCTCTTACCTGTTACGTTTCCATTGAAGCATAGAATTTAAAACTTATTTTGTATCCATTTACTTTTGAACACATAGAGCACAGTTCTGACCTGGGAAATAGGGGCTAAGAAATGGGAATTTTGTCAGTATTTCGGAAAGTTCTTTCAGTTTATATTGAGCTACGTTTTTGTGATTGCTGTTGTTGTTAAATACCGTGGAGTCGGTTCCGACTCATAGTGACCCTGCACAGGGTTTGCGAGGCTGTAAATCTTTACAGGAGCAGAAAGCCTCATCTTTCTCCTGTGGAACGTCTGGTAGTTTCGAACTGATGACCTTGAGGTTAGCAGCCCGATTTGTAACCACTACGCTACCAGAGCTCCTTTTTTGTGATTAACTGGTCTATATTTTCCTTCTTGTTTTTTGACCACCATTCCTGTTTCCTATCAATTCAGATAAAGCTTGGTATATATGAAAACACTGGTGACACAAAGCATAGGACATACATGTTATAACTTTATAATTCACATCAATAACTTCTCTACTACACTTAATATCAATGTTTGACCTTAGACCATCTGTTTTCCTTTAAATGTTCCCTTGCTGTCCTTCCTCTTGTATGACTTCAACAATCGTCTTTCCAGGCCCTTGGGCATGAAATTTCAGTGTTCTACAGCTTCTCCTTCTCTTGCTTTTTACATAATCAAATTCTTGCAAAATATCCCTCTGTGTTCCTTGGAGAAGAAATTGATTTCATTTGTCCCTTCTTATCTATCCCATTAGACTAATCCCTGGTGAGAACTTTAGTCCCATCATGCGGTTTTTCCACATCAATGCGCCTTCGTCTCCACCTGACCTCCATATTCTCTAATATTTGCATTTTGCATCTCATTGCCAAGGACCTCAAGCTCCTTGTATATAATTTTTCTGTCTACTTTAGCAGTGACACCAATTTTTTTCTCAATTTTCTTCTATAAATTAAACAATTTTAAGATTCATTAAGACTGACACTCATTATTGGATAGTAACAAATACTGTGACTATGATATTTAATTTGCATTACTATGTTAATGGTTTTGAAAATAGAGCAATATAAAAATCAATGATTTTATTTGTTCAAACCTAGCAAAAATCTAACTGAAGGACATTCATTTTAATACCATTTAAACATGTTTTAGAATTGTTTTGCAGAATAAATGTACATACATATACTTACAATGAGGCAAAGCCCATAGTTTTTAAAGCAAAAAATAATCATGTTATTTTAATACACATAAAATGCCACATATACAAAAGGAGACATGATGTTTTCTAACTACATATGTGTTTGCTTAACTTCCTGGACAAACAGTGGCTGGGAAAGTACAATTCACTCTGTGATTCCTTTAAAGTTGGGAGTGATTCCAATTTGATGAAACAAGAAAAACGGTGAGGGGAAAGCAAAGATTTAAAAATTTTTAATTTCAGTGGCATTTGTCTCTTTTGTTAATCTTAATTTTTGCTAAAACAGACCCGTACACTTACGACATTTTGAGTTGGATTAAATTCAGTTGTTTAGAAAAAACTAATTATGATTACTGTCCCTAAGCCAAGATAACAACACACCAATTGTGACTAGCCAAGAAGCCTGGAATTCACAAAGTGCTTTATATTTATTTATTTATTCACATTGGCTGTTTATCAGGAAGTGACTTTAGTAAAGAATAGCTGTAATTCATTTATTAAGTAAACTCTCACAGCCCTGAAAAGGATGACACAGAACCTATATTCAAACCTAACCTTTTAAAAACCATATGCAAACATTGATTGCATTCAATTTGACTAGCACTTTTTCCAATCATTTGGAAAAATGAGGTCATTAGTACATGGGTTAATTTGGTTTAAAATCTCTTTGCTTGTCTTTCAGAAATATTTAATTTATTTATATATAATATCTAAGAAATACAATATCTAAGAGCAAATTTATGTTAAAATTTCTGCCATCTGTTAAAGAAGACTTACCTGTGAAGTCACCATGAATAAAAAGTCTTCATGGAAGCGATTTTCATAGTTGTAAATTTAAAAAATCTTTTCCCAAAGTCATTTTCAGCAAATACCAGAACATCTAAAAGATAGGCAAAGGCTCTCTGTTTCAATTACCCCTTTTATCTTTTTTCCAAATACTAAACAAACATCTCAGCAAAGTTTTTAAAGAGCTAATTAACTGTTTTTATGCAGTATTTTATTCTAGAATTTTTGGCTTTGAAAACATTTTCAAATATTTCTATGGAAATATTTAATTCATGGCTTTAGTCTTTCTTTCTTTTGCTTCTCCTTCTCTTTGGGATCTTTAACTTTTGGGTATTTATGAGTCCCTTTGAGGATTTAATGAACGTTATTGACTTTCTCCCCATTAAAAAAGTACTGAAAATCATTCAATGTCTTAAGCTCATTCATGGCTTCCACACTTTAAAGAATGTTGGTTATTTTCACTCTGTCTTTCCTGTCATACATTACACTTACATACATATTACTAGAAAAAGTAATGTCAGTCCTACGGTGAAAGAGAATATTAATCTATTTCAAAGGAATTTACCTGAAAATTATGTTTTTGGTTCAGAGGTTTGGTATTATAATCCTAAGAGGAGGTTTTTATTATTTTGAGGTAAAGAATAAGGAAAACCCCTTTCCTTTTATACATTTCAAATAAAAGTTTATTGAATTTGTGAAATTTGCACTTTCTTCAAGTAGACAATCTGGGAGAATAACTTCATTAATAATATATTTTTAAATAACTTCATATACTCCTTTAAAACATCCACGACCCACTCATTTATTAGCTGTTTTAATTACTGAATTATCTGCCTTTTTTCTTTTTTATGATACATACATAGCATATTGACTTACCTCTTTATTTAAATCATTTTTTACTAGAGAAATTCATTCATGAGTTCTTAGTAAGTCAATGGTTTTCAAACACACTGTCTAATGTTTTTGTTGTTAGGTGCTGTCAAGTCAATTTTCAACGGATAGTGACCTCAGTATATGTTATTCTGAGCTGAACTTTTCAAAGCAGCAGATCACCAGTTCTTTATTTCATCAAGCTGCTGGCTAGAGTTGAACTGTCAACTTTTTTTGGTATAAGTCAAACACTTAAACATTGTGTTATCAAAGAACAAATAATAGAAGACTGCAAATACTGTGAAGATAAGCATACTGTCTGCCTTTATTCACCATTGATTGCAACTCTGGCACAGCACCTTGTACAGAATTGTTGTTGTTGTGAAGTACGGTCGAGTTGGTTCCCACCCATAGCAACCCTGTATAGGGTTTCTGAGGAGCTACTGGTGAACTTGAACCGCCTACCTTGCAGTTCAAACGGCTTTGCAGTCTGGTGCATTGACCCACAGCGCCACACCAGGACTCCACTGAACAGAATAGGTACTGAATAAAAAAATCAGTGAATGAGTGAATGAAAAGAACCAGACAGAATGTTGTAATTGATACTGGCTAAGACTGTTAAGGAGTCTTGGAGTCACAGTGGATGCTAACCAAAAGGTTGCCAGTTCTAACCCATCAGCTACTCTGCAAGAGAAAAATGTGGCAGTCTACTTCTGTAAAGATTACAACTTTGTTAACTCTATGAGGCAATTCTACTTTGTCCCTAGAATCTCTATGAGTCAGAATCCAATCCAGTGCAATGAACAAAAGTCTATTATAGTAGTTCATAACATTTTTCAATCGCATGCTTACAACTCTCTACCCTTCAAGGAAGTAAAGCAGATATTTGAAATATCAACAATAAAATTTTCACAAAACTGTCACTGAAGCCATAGATTGTAATCACTAAGATAAGCCAATAGAGTATTCTGATGCTCTTGTTGTTGTTAAGTATCATTGACTCTTAGTGATCCTATAGAGGGTTCCTAAGGAGCACCTGGTAGGTTTGAACTGCTGACCTTGTCATTAGCAGTCCACAGCAGGACTTACAATGCTACACCAGCAGTCCATCCTAGGGACATATTTAGAGTATTATAGGGGCATATCTTCTCCAGTGACTAGTCTCTCCTGACAATATGACCAAAGTATGAGAGAAGAAATCTGGCCATCCACACTTTGGTATATCACTGTACCAAAAGGAAATGGTTAATGTTCAACAATTTCAAGAGGTAGCATATGATCAAGAGCCAGTGATAATGAAGGAGGAAGTCCAAGGTGCATTGAAGGAATTGGCAAAGAACAAAGAACCAGGAATTGATGGAATAAAAATTGAAATCTTTCAAGAAAGTGAGGCAGCACAGGAGGCACTCACTCATCTCTACCAAGAAATTTGGAAGACAACTATCTGGCCAACTGATTGGAAGAGATCCATATTTGTGCCCATTCCAAAGAGAGGTGACCTAAAGAAATGCGGAAATCATTGGACAATCTCTTTGATATCCCATGTAATTACTAAAGGTACTACAGAAACAGCTACAATCATATGTTGACAGAGAACATCCAGAGGTTCAAGCCAGATTCAGAAGAGGCTGTGGAACAAGGGATATCATTGCTGATGTCCAATGGATCTTGGCTAAAAGCAGAGAATATCAGAAAGATGTTTACCTTTGCTTATCGATTGTGTGGGTCATGACAAGCTATGGACATTGCGAAGTATGAGTATTCCAGAACACTTAATTTTGCTCATGAGGAATCTGTACCTGGACCAAGAAGCAGTTGTTCGAACAGAACATGAGAACACCGAATGTTTAAAAACTAAAAAAGGTGTGCGACAAGGTTGTATTCTTTCACCATACTTATTCAACCTGTATGCTGAACAAATAATCTGAGAAGCTGGGTTATGTGAAAAAAAACATGGCATGAGGATTGAACGAAGACTTATTAACAACTTGCAATATGCAGATGATACAACCTTGCTTTCTGAAAGTGAAGGAGACTTTAAACATTACTGATGAAGATCAAAGAGCACAACCTTCGGTATGGATTACATGTCATTATAAAGAAAACAAAAATCCTCATCACTGGACCAATAAACAACATTTTTATAAATGGAGAAAAGATTGAAGTTGTCAAGGACTTCATTCTTCTTGGATCAACTATCAACACTCATGGAAGCAGCAGTCAAGAGAACAGATGACGTATTTCATTAGGTGCGCCTGACCCAAGCCATGGTATTTTCAATAACCTCATATACATGTGAAAGCTAGACAGTGAATAAGGGAGACCATAGAAGAATTGATGCTTTTGAGTTATGGGGTTGGAGTGCCATGGGCTGCCAAAAGAGCCAATAGATCCGTTTTGGAAGAAGTGCAGCCAGAGTGCTCCTTGGAGGCCAAGATGGTCAAACTACGTCTCTAATACTTTGGACATATTGTCAGAAGGGACCTGCCGCTAGAGAAGGACATCATGTTTGGTAAGGTGGAGGGCCAGAGAGAAAGAGGAAGACCCCCAATGATATGGATTGTCCAAGTGGCAACATCGATGGACTAAAGTGTGGCAACAGTAGTGAGGTTGTCCCAGGATTGGGCAGTGTTTCGTTCTGCTGTGTATAAGGTCACTATGAGTCAGTACCAACTATAGGGCACCTAACAACAACAACAAGGGGCATATCTTCTTCAGTGATTGGTCCCTTATATGCCCAAAGGATGAGAGATTAGTCTGGCCATCCTGGCCTCCAAGGAGTACTCTTGCTGCACTTCTTCCAACACGGATCTGTTTGTCCTTTGGGCAGCCCATGGTACTTTCAATATTCTTTTACAATACCATAACTCAAATGCATCAATTCTTCTATGGTATTACTTAACACTGTCCAGCTTTCGCATGCATATGAGGTTATTGAAAATACCATGGCTTGGGTCAGGTGCACCTTAGTCCTCAAGCTGACATCTTTGCTCTTCAACACTTTGAAAAGGTCTTGTGTAGTAGAGTTGCCTAATGCAATATGTCATTTGATTTCTTGACTGCTGCTTCTGTGAGTGTTGACAGTTGATCCAAGAAGAATGAAGTCCTTGACAACTTCAATCTTTTCTCCGTTTATAAGAATGCTGTTTATTGATCTAGTGATGAGGATTTTTGTTTTCTTTACGTTGAGATGCAATCCATACAGGAGGCTGTGGTCTTTGATATTCATCAGTAAGTATTTTAAGCCCTCTTCACTTTCAGCAAGCAAGGTTGCATCATCTGCATATTGCAGGTTGTTAATGAGTCTTCCTCCAATCCTCATGCCATGTTTTTCTTCATGAAACACAGCTTCTCAGATTATTCTCCAGCTTCTCAGACCAGTCACTGGAGAAGGATATCATGCTTTGTAAAGTGGAGGGTCAGAGAAAAAGATGAAGACCTCCAGCTATATGGATTAGCAAAGTGGCAGCATCAATGGGCTCAAGCGTGGCAACAATTGTGAAGTTGGCTCAGGATTGGGTCATGTTTTGTTCTCTTGTGTATAGGGTCCCTATAAATTGGTACCAACTTGATGGCACCTAACAACAACAATAAGGAGCATATCTAGACATATATTTTTTTTTATCGTAATGATTAATGTACTTCAAATCCTAAAGCCAAATCATTCAATAGGAAAAATTACACATAAGTCTATCATTTGTAGACTTAGCCATCACAAGGTAATGATGGATAGAATTCTTATTTAAAAATCTTAATGCTATAAGCCTGTAAAGTGGCATGTAGATTATAGTAATGATCATCATTTTAAAAGACATAAGATATTTAAATTTATAATTTATTTTAAGTTATTAAAAATACACAAAGGTTAACCAAATTTTGAACTAGTGCCAATTCGTTGTTACATTGACCATTGTAATATTAAGCTTTTTGTTTTGTTAAGTACCGTGGAGTTGGTTCTGACTCATAGTGACCCTCCACAGGGTTTCTGAGGCTGTAAATCTTTACCGGAACAGAGAGCCTCATCCTTCTTCCATGGAACGGCTGGTAGTTTTGAACTGCTGACCTTGAGTTTAGCAGCCAGATTTGTAACCACTACACTACCAGAGCTCTTTATTAAGCTAAAAGGAGACATGAAAATTTTTTTAAAAACACCAAGTTTCCTGCATATATTTTTAAAGCTTTTTGTTGTGAATTGAGTGAAAGTTTGCAGGGCAGGTCATCAATTTTACATTCAACAAATCATATTTTGTTTCATTGCAATGATTACACTCCCCTCCATGCACTATCAGTTAACAGTATTTATCTCTCCCCCCTCCCCCCTCCTCCCCATGTCATCACGTCTGCCTCCATCTGTGCTGTCTCTGTTTTTCTGGGTAGGATCCCATGATCCACTTATACTCTTCCTTCTTAATGGTTCTAGAACCCTCTGTTCCTGAAATGAAAGATTAACTACTCCATTTTTTCAGTTTCACATTTACATTTACAGTTGTGACAATCACAATTAGTCATGAAACCAATTACTCACTATCAAATCATAAAATCCTGTTTTAAATAGCGAATCTTACAAGTAAATGCATTCAGTTGTAATCAATATAAAAATCTGACTCTACATACACTATAGGCAAATGGCCTAATCTTATTCAATTTCATAATTAAGTGAACAAAGGAGAATCACAGTACCACCTTACAGAGTAAATGAATATAAAGGAAATAATAAGACTATAATACAATGCAGAGTAATACATGAGAAACAGCTAAAAAATGTGTGATTTGAAATTTCAATAAATAATCATCAATAATATAACACAGTATCCAGCAAAATATATGATGCATCATAGCTATTTAACAAACCTAATCCTAAATTGTGTTCTGCACAATGACCTCTAATAGTCATCCCACTTGGCATTACAAATATTTTAACTTGTTAAATTATTACAAAATGTCTTATTGCTCTGTACTGTGTAGTCAATTCCAGCACATTGTTGTTGCTGTAAAGTGCTGTCTAGTCAGTTCCAACTCACAGCAACCCTCCCTATATAGGGTTTCTGAGTGGTCACTGGTGACTTTGAACCACTGAACTTTTGGTTCTTTCTGTGGAGTCATTTCCAACACATGGTGACCCTATAATTTTTAAATTGCTGTTCTTTCCTCTTTGATGAGGGACAAATTTAATTTGTTTATTATTTTTACTATACTTTAAACATATCAGAAAAGACCAATCACTAGAAAGGATTCTAGTAGAGGATAATGAAAACGAAGAAAACTCTCAATTAAGTGGATTGGCATAATAGCTTCCACAATAAACAAACATCCAAGTTAGCAACTTGGCTAAGGTAAAGTATGGCCGAACTAATATTTGTATACTGACCTTCTAACTCATAAGCCTATGTCCATAAATACCATATGACCCAGACTTCTTTCCATTTACACTCTATTTCCACTTTCACCCATTACTCCACCGTCTGCCTTATTTTCTTGTTGCGTTTTGCGTTTTCTATAAGTTGGTAGGTATCAGGCAATGAGAAAAGTATTGGTTTTCTAAAACTCCTTTAACATGCTTGCTCCCAAAATCAGTCACTTAGGACATCCAAGCTTACAGTTTACACCAAGATAACCCATTGCCATCAAATCAGTCAAATAGAACCAAGTTGAACTCTTCCGTAGGGATTCCAAGGCTATAATCTTTTCAGAAGCAAACTGCTTCACCTTTCTCACACAGAATCACTATCAAACTTTTGGTTTGTAGCTGAAAACTTAACTTCTGTGACACTAAAGAGTATAAAATCCATTCACAGTAATTGCCATCTAGGAGTGACTGTGAGGTTTGGAAATATAGAGGTAGATGTTTTTTGACAAAAGGAGGAGAGTGATTGATTCTGCAGCCCAGGAGCGGAGGTCACTGGGACCATCAAGTGAGAAGAACAGAGAGCAGGACCCTACTCCAAGAGGCAGTGATGCCAGGGACAGAGACAGAGACAATGATGTGGACAGATAGAGCAGCTGGGGACACTGGACTCAGGGAGGGAGAATGGCTGAGTGCTGGCAGCCTGGGGGCGGGCCTGTGTGGTGTACCCTTTGGTTGTTTGATGATGCATGGAGGAGATTGTAATCATTGCAATGAAATGAAATATGATAGGATGAGTACAAAGCTGATGTTCTTCCATGTAAACCTCACAATAAAAACTTAAAAAAAAAATCCATTCAGAGGTCTTAATGATGTTTATTAGATTTATTAACATTTCACTTATCTACATTGTGCTTATTGACAATGCAAATGTTTTGACTGTGTGGATTATGACAAACTATGGATAACATTGTAAAGAATGTGTGTTTCAGAACACTTAATTGTGATCATGAGGAACCTGAATAGACCAACAGGCAGTTGTTAAGACAGAACAAGGAGATAGATACTAACTGGTTTGAAACCAGGAAAGTGTGTGTCTGAGTTGCAGCCTTTCACTATACTTATTCATTCTATATGCTAGGCAAATAATCTGAGAAGCTGGATTTTATGAAGAAGAACATGGCATCAGGATTGGAGGAAGACTCGTTTACAACCTGCCATATGCATATGATACAGCCTCGCTTGCTACAAGGACTTGAAATTCTTACTGGTGAAAATCAAAAACAACAGTCTTCAGTATGGATTACACCTCAATGTAAATAAAACAAAAATCCTTACAAATGGGCCAATAAATAACATGATAAATGGAAAAAAAGATTAATGTTATCAAAGATTTAATTTTGTTTGGATCCACAATCAACACTCATATAAGCAGCAGTCAAGAAATTGATGTATTGCACTAGGCAAATATGCTTCAAAAGATCTCCTGAAAGTGTGGGAGAGCATATATATCAGTTTGAGAACTCATGTATACCTGACCCAAGCCATGGTATTTTTAATGGCATCACATACATGTGAAATCTGGACAATAAATCAGGAAGACAAGAGAAGAATTAATACTTTTGGTTACAGTGTTGGAAGCAAATATTAATAGCACCATGGACTACCAGAGCACAAACAAATCTGTGTTGAAAGAAGTACAGCCAGAATGCTCCTTATAAGCCACGGTAATGAGATTTTGTTTCTCATACTTCAGACATGAAGTCTGTGGTGAAGGACATCATGCTTGGTAAAGTGGATGGTCAGCAAAAAAGAGGAAGACCCCAATTAGATGGATTGACATAGTAGCAGCAGGAATGGACTCAAATATGACAATTGTGAGATGGCACCCCCATAAATCCAAAACTTTTTTCCCTGTTCTGACAAATCCATGTAGTTATCTCTTTATTAGACATCTTGGTGGCCTGTAGGATAAACAGTGGACCTCAAGGTCAATTTAAACCACAAACTCACTAACCGCTCCTTGGAAACTCTATACAATACTGCTATGAGTAGGCGCTGACTTGATGACACCTAACAAGAACAACATCTTTTTACTGGACTGAAAGGAATCACTTTCAAAAACTGATATCATGGACAGGGAAAATAATAAAATGTTTTCATAAATTGCTATTCACAATTACTTCAACTACAGATAATTAAAATAATAATTGGTAATATGTTTTAGAACTATATTATATATACTTTTTACTTTTACTCTTTAAAAAAAAATTAAGTGTTAGGGGGAGCATATGGATATTACTTGGAAAAGGTATACAATGACAAAGAACAGTAACAGATTTATCAAATTGTTATATAATAAAAAGTGTTCATTTTTCCTTGATTGCTGGAAAAGGTCAGAAATGATGATTCTATTAATATTTTCTCAATTTCTCTTTCTCTGAACTAGAAAAAAATCTTGAAATGTGTAGAAAATATTGAATGCTAATGAATGTTTACAATTATTTTGGTAGAAAGGAAATTGAAAATCATTTTCTTTTATTGTTTAGCGTCTGTATTTCATTCTCCCTGCTACTTTTTTTTGTCAGTAAAAAAAATAATAATAATTCTCAGCAATGGAGTGATCCAGATTTTATCCTTGGAGAAATCAAAGTAGCTTTTTACTAGCAATTCTTAAATTAAAAATTCCTGCAATCAAATTTGGCAAAACTTACTTAAATTTACTAAGTTTACTTGATTGCTAAGTTTCCCACATGCTTAGCAATGTAATGAGTCCTGACTCTGAGCTCTGTTGGAATAATCAAATCTCCTTTTATATAACAAACATCCATATTCCAGTCCTTATACTTTTTCTCACTTTGGCTCCCTTTGTGTACAATGAATGGTGAGCTCTTCCTTTTAAACTGTAAGTTAGGCTTGAATGCAATGGCTACATAGACACAGAAAGTATGTACATTGCTTCCAAGAGAATGAAAAGATGCTAGAACTTTGAGCTGGATATCAATTTCTAGAACATAATGTATAGAGAGGATCATGAATGTTGATTCACAGACTATCTCTTTTTTCTTTGAACTTTGTCTGTGGTCATTTTCTTCCTTTTGCTAGGAATACATACACTAATTTATTAACATTCACATATATAACTCAGTACCTAATGTTAATTTGGAAGAAGTGCAGCCAGAGTACTCCTTGGAGGCCAAGATGGCTAAACTTCATCTCTCAAACGTTGGACATGTTGTCAGGAGGGAACAGTCGCTGCAGAAGTATGTCATGCTGGGTAAGATGGAGAGTCAGAGAAAAAGAGGAAGACCACCCAATGAGATGGGTCAGCCAGGTGGCATCATTGATGGACTCAAGTGTGGCAGTGGTAGTGAGGTTGGCCCAGGATGGGACATTGTTTTGTTCTGCTGTGCATGGGGTCACTATGAGTCGGTTCCGACTTGATGGCACCTGACAACAACAACAACAACAATGTTAATTTAAAAATTTATAACCACAAGAGTGAGAAAGCAATCTGCAAAACAAGAATGTTGGATACCATACGACTTTTTAAAATACTTTTTTAAAGAAGAAATAGACAAGTCAAGTAGAAAGTAAAGATTTCAGAGGTAGCTAATCTAATTTGAACAAAGAGAGCCAGACTAACTATGATTTTTAAATGCAAAATTAATCTTTAGAATTTAAATAAATTATAGATACAAATAATCACTTGTCTATTTGCCAAACTGTTGTAGCTTGCATGTTGTTGTTTTGTGGGAAGATATGTTACCAGTATTTCAAATACCAACAGGTTTCAGTGGAGCTTCCAGTCTAAGACAGACTAAGTAGAAGATCTAGTGATTTATTTCTGAAAAAAATTGGACAGTGAAACCCTTATGAATAGTAGCAAAACATTGTCTGATACAATACCAGAGTATGAGCCTTTCAAGTTTGAAGGCACTCAAAATACAACTTGGGAAAATCTGTCTCCTCAAACTAGTCAGTCTTAATGGTGAAGAAGGAGTAAAGCTTTCAAGATCTTCATTAGCTAATGTGGCATGACTCAAAAAGAGAAGAAACAGCTGGAAATATCCGTTAATAATCAAAATAAGGAATGTTTAAAGCATTAATATAGGAATATTAAAAGTTATCAAAAATGAAATGGGATGCTTGAAGATTTGAAGATTGATATCCAAGATATTAGTGAATTGAAATGAACTGGTTTTGGCCAATTTGAATCAGAAAATCAAATGATCTACTATTTCAGGAATGAAAAATTAAAGAGGAATGGCATTGTATACATTGTTTTAAATATATATATATATTCAAGTTCTATCCTGGGATA
>NW_006408577.1:10962779-10969672 GCF_000296735.1 Chrysochloris asiatica
AAAATGATCAAACATACAATCAAGATGCACTGGTGACTGAAATGTGAAAATTGGGGAAAGTAAGATGAGCAGTTAGAAAATGTCGCCTCAGTGATAGAAATGATGCTGTATATTGCATGATAGAATTTTGCAGACCAACAATCTATTCATTGGAAATATCTTTTCTTTCAACAACAGAAACAATGAGTATACACATGAACCTCACAGAATATACATGAAATACACAGAAACTGACTACATCTGTGTAAAAGGTGATGAGTAAGCTCAGCAACATCATAGCAGATTGCTAGGGGCCAATAGCAAAACAGACCCATCAACTGCACAATTGGAAGCTCAGTTTGCAGGTAGAGAAAATTAAAACAAGTGAGAGCTGAAGTACGTACAACCTGAGTATATCCCTCCTGAATTTAGAACCTGTCTCATGAATAGATTTGATATACTGAGCACTAATGACCAAAAACCAGATGATTGTGGGATGATATCAGGAACAACAGGCATTTGTTCAAACAGGACTAGGGGATACTGTATGATTTAAAATCAAGCAAGATATAAGTCAGGGTGATATCCTGTCACCATACTCATTCAATTTGTATTTAAGTAAATAATCTAAGATATTGAACTATATCAAGAAAAATGCAACAATGAGATTGGAGAAAAACTCATTAACAACTTGTGATATGCAGATGACACAACCTTCCTTGCTGAAAGCAAAGAGGACTTGAAGCATTTACTGATGAAGATAAATGATTATAGTCTTGAATATGAATCACACCTTAATTTAAAGACAGCAAAACCCTCAGAATTGGAGCAATGTGAAACATCATAATTAACAGAAGTAACACTGACGTTGACAAATATTTCACTTGACTTGGATCCACAATCAACACCCATGGAAGCAGGAGTCAAGAAATGAAACAATATATTGGATAAAACTACAAAACACCTCTTTAAAGTGTGAACAAGCAAAGATGTCATTTTGAGAACTAAGGTTCATATGACCCAAAATAGTATTTGCGATTGCTTCAAATGCATGTGATAGCATCAGCAATTGAGTTAGTCATTTCTGGACTTGAGTTAGTGACCTACTTTATTATCTGTATAACTCAAGTTCAAAGAAACAGAGGTTGATGGATGAGCCAGATGCCAGATCCAAATCCAAAGAGAGCAAACAAGTTTTGTCTGAGTGTCCAATATATTAGAAGCAGGTCACACCAGAGGAAATTCTTTTAGAAGATTGGGTGTTTGTAGTAGACCTCATCATAAAGTCTAGTACATTATATTAGATCTTATCATAGGGGATAGTTACATGTCAACTGCCAAGACACTAAGAATCCTGACCTACTCAAGTTGACACAAAACCTTGACAATCACAGTCACTATGAGTTAGAACTGACTCATCAGCACCTAAAAATAACCACAACATAGATTTAATTGTTCTTGAATGCTCACCAGTTCACATTAAGATCCACACAATTGGATTGAAATATTTTCTATCTTGAACAGATTTCTGAAGTGTCATGAACAGGACACCAGAAGTTCTCTATGAGGAAAATCAATCACTCACTAGTCAGAAGTTTGGCTTTACACCATAGTGCACATTGAGTTGCTGAGTTTTGAAGGGTGCACTTTGAAAACACCAAAACTAGGCACATGTTTTCTTTTTTGGATTCTTGAATATCGTTTTGGGTTTTCTCCGATTATTGTAAAAATTTGTTAATCTTTGCTACTCTTGTGTACTTATTTTGTATTGATTTGTATTATTGTCTTTCTGAGAGGAAACCAGCTGTTTAGGATATAAATATGCATATAGTGAATTTACTATACCACATAGCAATGAATGGCATCCTGGTTAGGCACTATAGGATAAGTACTGGATCTTAAGGTCAGTTTAAACTGCAAGGTCACTGGTTCAAACCCACCAGCTGCTCTTCAGAAATCCTCTACAGGTTTGCTATGAGTTGGAGCCAGTTCAATGGAACTTAACAACAACAGCAATTAATCATTTGAACATTTCTTTCATTTTAATGTACATGATATCCCGTGTCTTCCAAACTATGACTTTCCAACCTTCTTATAATATGTTTAAATGACTCTAGCTTTTGTTGTAAGGAGCTGCTCATTCTTTCTTCTATGCAATGTTGCTTCAGGGTTTTCAAGGGAGTTACTGGACCAATGCCAGCATCGTTTGGGAACTTTTTCAAAATGATAGTCCTCGGGCCTTTCAGACTGACTAATGCAGAAACTCTCAGGGTGGAACTCAGCAATGTATGTCTTAACCACCTCTACAGGTGATTCTGTTTCACCCTCATGTTTGAGAATAACTATGCTTCTAACTTATGGGCTTTTCACTGACTTATGTGTCTTGAATTCTTTGGCAAATTTGTCATGACCTATAGATCTTCTGTTAGGAAATGTTTTTAATATCTAAAACAAAATATACAGGTTTAAAATGAAGATGTTTTATTGAAATTCAGTTATCCAAATATTAAAAACACATGTACTTCTTATTAACACCCAGTTAAAAAGGATGAATCTCATACACCACGTGTCTATCAGTTTGTCAAATGGTGGTGATTTGTGGGTTGCTGAAGTGTTGGAAGTTATGCCAGCAATCTATTAAATACCAGCAGGGTCAGTCATGGTGGACAGGTTTCACTGGAGCTTCTTGACTAAAACAGACTAGGAATAAAGAGAGACAGACTAATTTTTAAGGGTTAGCCACTGAAACATTTATGACTAGCATTGGAACATATAATGTTGGAATATGTGTCCCTCAAGTTGGAAAACACTCAAAATACAACTGGAGAAGAGCTACATCATCAAAGTAGAATTGAAGTTAATGACATAGATGGTGCAAAGTTTCAGGGCTTTAATTTGTTGATGGGGTCTAACTCAAAATGAGAAGAAACAGCTACATAAATCATCAGAATGTGGAATGTACAAAGTATGGACCTAGGAAAACTGAAGCCATCACAATGAAATGGAAACATAAAGATCAATATCCTAAGCATTAGTAAGGTGAAATGGACCAGCATTGATTATTTGAATCATATAGCATACTGTACTGGGAATAACAAATAGAAGTATACCATTCATTGTCAAAACAGTATTTCAAGATTATCTTGAAGTGTAATACTGTCTGTGATATGATCATATCTATATACCTACAAGGAAAACTAGTTAATACAACTATTATTCAAATTTATACACTAAAGACAAAAATGATGAAATTGGAGAATTCTGAGAACTTCTGTCAAGACGGTGGACTGGGCACATACACTATACAGATCCTCTTCAACATAGATTGGGAAACCAAATGAGACAGACACAGAGAACAATCCTGAAACTCTGAGCTTCAGAGGAAAGGTTAGAGAAGAGGATTGAATCTCTCCTGGGAGGAGAAGTTGAGCAGGGAAGAAAAGGAGATTGACTTGTGAATGGATTTCAGGTCAGAAAAAGTACGGCCATCTTGAACTTTTGCCAGCACCATGAAGGAGAGAGATAGATGGCAGCCTGACAGCACAGATTCGTACAGGCAATGGAAAAATTAGGATTCCTTCTTGCTCCCCACACTCTCCTGGATAATAGAAGTTAGTCCATCCCCCTTCTTTATTTACCCCCAGCACACACCCTGCTCTCCAACATCCAATGTGAGGTGGCTTACCACTGCACCACATTGGTGCCTGAATTTAGGCAGGCTCTGCTCCAGATCTTCAGAACTTGCAGAGCTTCCAGGCCATAATTAAACTCACAGGAATCTTCATCTCCCTGCTTCCAGCTGTCCTCTGGTTGGACAGAAACTGAAACAACCTGAAGGACCTTCACAAACTACTTCTGGATTGGGTGCTCAGAACACATACACAACACCTAGGCCTATAGAAACTCCATCTAGGAGGAAGAATTCAGTTGTCACATCTCCCCCACCCCCGACCCATTTTGTGAGTTACTTAGTCAACAGGTGCCTCCCAGAGTTTTCTCCTCTGTGAGTTCAATAACTGTACTGGATTTTTGTTTGTTTATTTTTTCTTTCACTGTTTTGTTTGTTTATTCTTTCTTCTCCCTCTTCCTTTCTTTCTCTTCCCTTGATGTTTATTTTCTCTATCAACACTTTTGTTTTATCGTTTTCTCATTTCTATCATCTTCTTTTGCTCTTCTTGTATTTCCTTTATTACACTCCAGGCTCTTTTTTCATTTTCTCTTTCTCTGTTTTTCTGTTTTATTTTGTTAGTGTATTTTTTTTTCTCTTCCCTTTATTTTATCTTGTTTTTCTCTTGTACAGTTGTGTTGTCCTGTCCCTCTTTTCTTTATTAAGTTACTATATTCCTTTTGTCCTGGTGCTGCCTATTTTTTATTCTCTTTTTTCCTTTATTATACTCTGTTTTTGCTGTTGTCTGCTTGCATGTTTTTCTGTTTTGTTTTCTCCTCTTTCCACACCTGGTGGGAGACAGCCACTGTGCCCATACAGCTCAGCCACAACCACATCATCTGCAGTACCACCCACTGTACAAGAGTCAATACCAGTTCCTATGCTATCGGATCAATGATAGACATCAACCAATACCAGCCAAACAGATCTGAAACTGAGTTGCATGAACAGCCAGTGTAAAGTGGTATATAAGGTTCTACACTCTAATCACACCTACCAGGAGAAAGTAAGGCTCTAGAACACACCAATGTACAATCATCAATTAAAAACAAACACAACTGCACCACAAAGTTTCAAAGACAACAAAGACTTTAGCTTACACAGGAAACAAATTACCATGATGCTGAGCCAGAAACATTTCTGAAGAAGAAAAGGTAATGGAATTACCTGGGAAATAATTTTAAAAATGATATTTAGGTATCTTCAGTGGTTTGACAGAAAGATTGAGGAAAGCAGGCAGAACTCACACACACAAATTAGAAGACCTTAGGATACCATTGCAAAAACAAACAGACAAAATAAATGTAAATTTTGAAATAATACAACACATGCAAATAGAAATCCAGAGGATTAATATATATTAATATCTCAGAAATGGATAATACATTGAAAGGGTGAAGGAATAGATTTGAATCAATGGAAATCCAAATTAGTGACCTTTCAGATAAATCTCTCAATACTAGTAATCTAGAATAACAATCTGGAAAAAAAAATAATGAAAGAATCAGAAGAAAGCCTGAGTTTATATGGAATACAATGAGAGGAATAACTTTTGGGTGATCAGAATTGCAGAACAGAAAGAGACAGTAAAAAGCACAGATAAAATTTTCAGAGTTGCTGAAAGACAACTTCCCTAACATCATGAAATATGAGAAGATACCCATTTAAGAAGTTGAACAAATACCAAACAGGACTGACCTGAAAAGAAAACCACCAAGACATTTCATAATCACACTTTCTAAAACCTGAGTAAATTTCCTGAAAGCAGCTCAGCAAAAATGAAAAGCTACCTACAAAGGAGAACCAATAAGATCAAGTTTGAGTTTTCAGCAGAAAACTTGCAGGCAACAAGAAAATTGGATGAACTATAAAATTCTGAAAGAAAAATGTTGCCAACCAGGAATCATATACCCAGCAAAGCTGTCTCTCAAATGAGATAGTGAAATTAGGTATTTTTTAGATAAACAGAAATTAAGGCATTTGTAATACACATACCAACTGTACAAAAAAAATGCTAAAGGATGTTCTTTGAACTAAGAACCAGCAACAGCAGATAACAACTTGAAATTAGCATACATGACAACATCACCCAAAGCTCAATCCAGGTTTAGAAATACTCCCCCCACCTCCCACAAGAAAACATTCCTACAAGATAGAAAATAAGGAGCCAAAGATATCAAAGATACCAAAGTCAACTACAAAGCAAAAAGAAGGAATGGTGTATATACAGAACCTCCAAATGGCAAGGAAATCAAGTAGATTTTGAGATAAACCAGATTGTTTTCAACAGGGGAAAAACCAATTATAGTATAATTTCAAAGAAAAATAACACACCTTTACATCAAAATAAAAAGGAGAAAAATCAGAAAGGCTTAGTAACATTAACATTTAACAACATTAGAACAACAATGATGAAGAAAATGAAAAGAAAATCCATAAACAAAATAAACACAGAACAAAATTTATGTGGAAAAAAGAAACTAGCAACACCACACAAAAAAACAGACAGCAAAATGATAGCAATTGATTAGTGCATATAGATAATCACAGTGTTTGAAAATGTTTAAGTGTACCAGTCAAGAGACAGAAAATAGCAGAATGGATACTTGAATGTAGCAACCATCTCAAGAACAGATTCGATGCATTAGACACTAATGACCAAAGACGAGAAGAATTGTTGGATGACATCAAGAATATCAGACATGAAGAAAGCAAAAAGCTCATTAAAAAGACAGGTAAAAAGAAAAGATCAAGGTGGATGTCAGAACAGACTATGAAATTTGCACTTGAACTTAGACAAGCTAGAGCCACTGGAATAAATGAGGAAGTAAAAGGAGTCCTGGTGTGGCGCTGTGGGTGAATGTGCCAGATTGCAAAGCCATTTGAATTGCAAGGTTGGCAGTTCAAGCTCACCAGCTGCTCCTCGGAAATCCTATCCAGGGTCACTATGGGTTGGAACCAACTAGATGGCACTTAACAACAACAACAAAAGAACTAAACAGAAAATTTCAAAGGGCAGCTTAAGAAGACAAAGTCAAGTATTATAATGAAATGTGCTAAGACTTGGAGTTAGAAAACCAATAGGGAAGAATATGCTCAGCATTTCTCAAACTGAAAGAACTGAAGAAAAAAATCAAGCCTTGACGTGCCCTATTGAAGGATTCTATAGCAGTTGTGGTGTGGAGCTGCAGGTTAATATGCTGGACTGCAAGGTTAGGACCACAAAGTCAGCAGTTCAAGCTCAACA
>NW_006408577.1:10973252-10975435 GCF_000296735.1 Chrysochloris asiatica
AAATCAAAATAAAAAACAAAAGCGGAGTCCTCTGATAGCAGAAGGGAGGCTATGTGACAGCCGAGCAACACCAGTCGGGTAGAAAACAAAACCAATGCAAAATAAAAAACAAAAGCGATAATGAGAGGAATACAACAGCAACACAAAATAAAAGAGATAAAAAAACGATGGGGGAAAAAGAAAAAAGGGGGGGAGGGGCAGAAGAAAGGAAAAAAGCGTAGCTTAATGTAAGTAAGTCTTTAATGTTATAACTCTCTTTCAGTCCCTTCTGAGCTCTTCTCCTTGTTGGTATGCGGTGGATTCGATTGTGACCACCAAAGAGCAGCTGGTGAGCTCGAACCACAATCCTTGCAGTTCAAAAGGCTTTGCAGTCAGCCTCAGCAGGACTGATTTGTTATTGGTGGTAAACAACGACTCAGGGGTGTCTCAATTTGCGCTGGCCTGTGCTCTTGAATAAGGCAGGCTCTAATCACAAAAAAAAAAGGGGGGGGAGGAGGAGGGACAGAAGAGAGAGGAAAAAAGCATAGCTTAATGTAAGTAAGTCTTTAGTGTCCTAACTCTCTTTCAGACCCTTCTGAGCTCTTCTCCTTGTTGATATGCTGTGCGGTTGATCATAACCCACAGCGACCCAGTATAGGGTTTCGAAGGGGCAGCTGGTGAGCTCGAATTGCATTCCTTGCAGTGCAAAAGGCTTTGCAGTCTGGCGTATTAACCCACAGAACCACAGCAGGACTGCTTTGTTATTGGTGGTAAACAACTAGTCAAGGGAGTCTCAGCTTGGGCTGGCCTGCGCCTTGATGGGCGGACCTGAGACTCAGAGGCTGGGCAGAGGGCTGGCCTAGGCCGAAGAAGTGGAGGGCGGGGGTAGTGGCCACAAGCAGATGGTGCAGCTGTGTCTGATGATGTCTACAATGCCTCTTTCTGTCTTCCTGTGCTGTGAGCACCCCAATTTGCCCTATATCCACACCTACAATGCCCAACGTGGCAATGAGGACCCCCTGGGATGGACCACACTAGTTCCTGTGGCCCCACTAGCTCTCCAGGAGCGTCCACCCTCTGAACGGGTCCGCTCAAGCCCTGCGCTACAAGCTCTGCATTGGGCGGGGCAGTCCCCAGGGTGGGAGTCGAGTGCAGGAGGGTGAAAGCTCAAAATGCTTGTAACTCCTCAGCAGTTTGATTTTTTAAAAAAGCAAGCTCATAATGTTAAAGCCTAATGTTTTATGTTTGCCCAAAGGCTGTTTGTCTACCAGGCGGGGGCCTCCCCTGTGCGATACCACCCCCGTATTCTCTGGAGCCCACGTATCTGTGCTGCTTTGTCAGGGAAGTGCTGGAAGTCTCTAAACTTAAACATTTTAAAGAAGTCTTATGCAGCAGATTTTCCTAATGCAATAATAAGCAGAAAGCCTCATCCCTTTCTCAAGGGTTGCTTGAGAAACAACAGTAGGAACAAAAATCATAAAAAAATAAACAACAACAACTAATATTTTACTAGTCATATTCTAATAACTCTACAGAGCAAATACACATTCATGGACATTTGAAGAATGAAGCACTCCAGAAAGGAACTGTTAGTTTTTCCTTGAATTACTAAGTGGACTTTCATTTTAGTAAGCTGTAAGTTTTTATATTGATTCATTTTTACTTCCATATTTAATGTTCCTCTAAGGATACCTGATATGCTGTAGAAAAAACATTGGACTACTATGCAAGTTGTGAGTGACAAGACCCCTTTACACATAGACCTCACCAGATGGAATACATAGAAATCAAATTGACCAAATCTGTGGAAAGAGACCATGGAAAAGTTCCATATCATCAGTCAAAACAAGGCCAGGGGCAGACTGTGGAACAGACCATTGATTACTCATATTCAAATTCAAACTGAAGCTGAAGAGCATAGAAACAAGTCCACGAGAGCCAAAATATGACCTTGAATATACCCCACCTGAATTTAGGGATCATCTGAAGAACAGATTTGATACTAAACACTAAAGACTAAAGACCAGAAGAGTTGTGAGATGACAACAAGAACATCATACATGAAGAAAACAAAAAGTCATTAAGAAGACAAGAAAGAAAAGGTCAAAGTAGATGGCAGAAGAAACTGAAGCTTGCTCTCCAGCATAGAGATGCTAAAGCAAATGGAAGAAATGAGGAAGTAAAAGAGCTGAACAGAAAATTTC
>NW_006408577.1:10976643-10978173 GCF_000296735.1 Chrysochloris asiatica
GATCATAGAGCACAGCCTTCGGTATGGATTACATCTCAATATCAAGAAAACAAAAATCCTCACCACTAGACCAATAAACAACATTCTTATCAATGGGGAAAAGATTTAAGTTGTCAAGGACTTCATTTTTCTTGGATCAACTATCAACACTAATGGAAGCAGCAGTCAAGCAATCAAACAGCGTATTGCATTAGGCAAATCTGCTGCACAAGACCTTTTTAAAGTGTCAAAGAACAAAGATGTCAGCTTGAGGACTAAGGTGCACCTGACCCAAACCATGGTATTTTCGATATCCTCATATGCATGCAAAAGCTGAACAGTAAATAAAGAAGACTTTAGAAGAACTGATGCTTTTGAGTTATGGTTTTGGAGGAGAATATTGAATATGCTATGGACTGCCCAAAGAACTAATAGATCCGTTTTGGAAGAAGTGCAGCCAGAGTGCTCCTTGGAGGCCAAGATGGCCAAACTTCGTTTCTCATACTTTGGACATATTGTCAGAAGGGACCAATCACTGGAGAAGGATATCCTGTTTGATAAGGTGGAGGGTCAGAGAAAAATAGGCAGACCCCAAGGAGATGGAGTGTCCAAGTGGCAGCATCAGTGGGCTCAAGCGTGGCAACGATAGTGAGGTTGACCCAGGATTGGGCAATGTTTCATTCTGCTGTGCATAAGGTCGCTATAAGTTGGCACCGACTTGATGGCACCTAATAACAACAACTATGTAAGGTCTTCAGCTCAAACCTACCAGTTTCTCTATGGAGAAAGATGACGCTTTCTGTTCCTGTAAATATTTATAATCTCGGAAACCCTCTATATAGAGTGACTATGCACAGGGCTCCTGGTGTGGAGCTGTAGGGAAAGCACTGAACTGCTGACTGCAGGTCGTGAGTTCAACCCCCTAGCCACTCCTCAGAAACCTACTCGGATGGTATTGTGTCTAAATCAACTCAATAGCAGAGGTTTGGGGTTTACTGAACAGCCTTCCCCATTTAAGACTGGTTAGTTCTCAGAAAGGAGCTCTGGTAGCATAGTGGTTATGAATCAGGCTGAGAACTGCAAGGTCAACAGCTCGAAACTACCAGCTGCTGCACGGGATAAAAATGAGGGTTTCTGCTCCCGTAAAGATTTACATCCTCGGAAACCCTGTACAGGGTCTCTGTGAGTCAGAACCGACTCCACGGCTCATAACCACCACCACCAGTTCTCAGAAAGTTCCTCCCTTAAAGACTCTCCCACTTCCTGCACACAGAAACTGTTCAAGTCTATCTGTCTCCTTTCCTCCCATTGTCTCTCCTTATGTAAGCATTATGTAGATGTGAAACTAACAGAAAACGGTGCTTCTGCTCCTCAGTCCTCTGCAAATGTGCTGTCACTTTTGTTCTACACTAGAATAGTTTGTGTTGTCTTCCATCTTTTTATAGTTTCCATCTGCAACTGTCTGCAGACATTTATTTTACATCCCTGACAAAAAACAAACACGAAAATTCAGCACTGTGTATAACCAAAACCTTTTGTTTTTTTCCTGCT
>NW_006408577.1:10978961-10981000 GCF_000296735.1 Chrysochloris asiatica
CCTTGTATAGTTAGTAGACTAAATGTAGGTCCCTACAAGGCACAAGCAGTTTACCTTAGACTGCTAAATTATGGTTGGTGACTTGAACCCACTCAGGAGTATCAGTCTAGCAATACTGTAGAGTATATGCCTGGCGATCTCATTATAGCCAAGAAAATACTATGGGAAAGTTCTACTCTGTAACACATGAGGTCTTCTTGCTTTAGAAATGGACTCCACAGCAGCTAACAACACAACATATAGTGAAACAGAGCCTTTGAAACTGTGTGTTAATTGTCACACTGTTACCTAATTATAATGCTAAGACTAGAAATCAGTGTTCTTTTCAGTTTTTCAAACTCTTTATAACAAAGAGACAATATAGAAGAAAATGTTTGAGAAGAAAATGCCTCCAACAGAACTTTTTCTGCTGTTTGATAATCAGAGGTTTGGAGAAGAATCTAACAAATAGAAGACAAACTTATGGCTTTAAAATGACTTCTGAAAGAACAAATTGGCAAGAATTATAGTATAAAGCCTGTAAAATGAAAATGTATTCCTTATCTGACAGTTAGTTGTCTCTTCTGTCTCATGATGAAAGTAGAGTCAACATTTTTACTTTGATTGTTTCCTGTTTGAATAGTCTGTCAGCAGTAGCTAAAATGGTCTCCCTTTTTTTATCCCTTCCATTCAACTCAAATCTCCACTCGGCTCTCTCAAATGGTGGCCAAGTCACATTGGCTCCCTGCCTCTCTGTACCGTGGCCACTCAGGCCAGAACAGAGAACCATTAAGCACGAAACTGAGCAGGAGTACTGACCCTGAATTGTGCTCCATGACCTTGAGTTGTTTATGTGATCTTTGATATCCGTTTCCTCAAATGGGTCTGGCAGTGACAATTTGAAGAGAGGAGCTGAAAATTCACTGTTTCTTAGTGGTTTTGAAGAAATGAGATGTGTGATTTTATGCAAAAGTGACAGAGAAAGATATCCAAAACCTGGGAACAGAAATTTCAACCTATACTAAATACAAAGATGTGTTTAATGAAGGAAAATTTATAGCTCTGCTAGAAATTCCCCCCAAACTAATACCGCAGCCATGCTTTAAATGTCCCAGGTGTTAGATCATAGGGTGCCCTGAGAAAGAACAATTTTTTTCTATGACTTCCAGAACACAGTTGATTCATATCCTGTCTCCAGTGTTATTTTACAATGTATCATATTTATCATATTACAAACTAAGCACCTTTTTGAGGGGCTCAAAAGCACTTATTTTGCCTGGGTATTTTACCCAAAAGGGGTTTGAGGATGTAATTCAGGGGTCATCAGTTTGAATGTTGTTTTTAAGTGCTTAGTGACTCAGTATAGGGTTTCCAAGGAACATCTACTGAATTTGAGTCTCTGACCTTATGGTTAGCAGTCCACTGATTATGCTGTAGGGTCACACCAGGACCTGGATCTTATAGTCATTAACTTCTGATTAAAATTCAATATCTCTTTCAATTATAGTTGTAAGCACAAACAACAATAGTATTAGTAATATATGCACCTTTTCCATCAGTATAAATCACAGAAATACATGGAGTTCTGGTGTGGTGCTGTGGGTTAATGTTCTAGACTGAAAAAGTCAGTTTGAACTGCAAAGTCGATGGTTCAAGCTCACCAACTGTTCTTCAAAAACCCTATACAGAGTTCCCATGTGTCAGAACAAGCTCGATGTCACTTAACAATAATAACAACATATCTTTATCTATATATCATTATAATTACTGCAGAAACCTGGAAACAACATTTTTGCTCATGAATATTACAAAACTATAATAGTATGTTGCTGTTGTTAGATACCATTAAGTTGGTTCAGACTTATAGCCACCTTACATACAACAGAACAAAACACTGCCCGGTCAAGTGCCAACCTCACCATTGTTATGTTTGAGCTCATTGTTGTTGCCACTGAGTCAGTCCATCTTGTTGAGAGTCTTCCACTTTTCCACTGACCCTATACTTTATCAAGTATGATGTCTTTCTTCAGGGACTGATCCTTCCTGACAACGTATCCAAA
>NW_006408577.1:10981316-10985316 GCF_000296735.1 Chrysochloris asiatica
AGGCAGTTAAAAATACTTTGGTTTTGTTCAGGTGCACTTTAGTCCTCAAAGTAAGTAGCATCTTTTGTTATTTAAAACTTTAAAGAAGTCTTTTGCAGAAAATTTGCCAAATGCAATAAGTCATTTGATTTCTTGACTACTGCTTCCATGAGTGCTTATTGTGAACACAAGTAAAATTATATTTTTGACAATTTCTATCTTTTCTCCACTTTTCATTATATTACTTATTGCTCCAGTTGTGAGGATTTTTGTTTTATTTATATTCAGGTATAATCCATACAAAAGGCTGTATTCTTTGAACTTCATCAACAAGTACTTCAGATCTACTTTGCCTTCAACAAATAGGGTTGTGTCATCTGCATAACAGAAGTTATTAATGAGTCTTCCTGCAATCCTGATGCCACATTCTTCTTCATATAATCCAACTTCTCAGATTATTTGCTCAGAATACATTTTGATTATGTGGATCATAACAAGCTCTGCACAACATTGCAAAGAATGGGTATTCCAGAACATTAGATTGTGCTCATGAGGAACCTGGACACAGGCCAAGAGGCAGTCATTCCAACAGAAAAATGATACACTGAAGGGTTTAAAATAAGACACAAAATATTTACTGATGATGATCAAAGACCACAGCCTTCAGTATGGATTACACCTCAATGTAAAGAAAACAAAAATCCTCACCACTGGAACAATCATGATAAATGGAGAAAAAATTGAAGTTGTCAAATACTTCATTTTTCTTGGTTCTACTATCAACACTCATAGAAGTTGTTGTTGTTGTTGTTATGTGCCATGGAGTCAGTTCTGACTCATAGCGACCCTGTACAGGGTTTCCGAGGCTGTAAATCTTTACAGGAGCAGAAAGCTTCATCTTTTTCGTGTGGAACAGCTGGTAGTTTCAAACTGCTGAACTTGTGGTTCGCAGCCCGATTCGTAACTACTAAGCTACCAGAGCTCCAGTAGCAGTCAAGAAATTAAAGGATGTCTTTATAGCAAGGGTCAAAGCAGGGTGGAAATGAGGAGGAAGCAGGTAGGTCAATTAGAAGGCTGTTGCAGCTGTCTAGACAAGAGATGTTGATGACTTGAAATATCATGTTAGTAGCAGAGATAGCAAGAAATTACACAATTCCTGATATATTTAGAAATGGAGCCAACATGGAGCCAACAGGATATTATATTTTAGTGACTATTAATTTAAGGTGGAAAAAAGAGTCAAAGGTAACATCAGTTTTATTTTTGTTTGTTTTCTGGGGTTTTTTTTTTTGTGTGTGTGTGTGTGTGTGAGAGAGAGAGAGTCATGAGGAGAATTAAGTCACATTTCTTGTTGCTGTTGTTAAGTGCTGCCTAGTAGGTTTTGATTCAAAATTACCCTGTATAGGGTTTTCAAGGAGTAGATGGTGGGTTTGAACCACCAACCTTTTGGTTAGCAGTCCAGTGCTTATCCTACAGTGCCACACCAGCATTCGAAGCCACACTTACTATTTACTGAAAGAGAATGGAATGAGGGAAGGACACATTGGTAATCAAGAGTTCAGTGTTAATCATAAAGAGACTAGGTTTCTTATTAGGTATCCTAGTAAACATACAGAGTAGGATGTTAGGTTTGAATCTGACAACAAGGGGAAAGATGTGAGATCGAGATATAAACATGGGAGTTACCATAGAAGGTGTTGAAAAAATTGAAATAAGATGAGGTCACTTAGGGAATAAAACTAAATAGGGAAGAAAAGTACAGAGCCTTGGTTGGCAGTTTTTTTTCTTTTAGGGTTTTGTATATGTCTCCCCATTGCCTTCCTGCCTGCATGGTCTGTGCTGAATAGTCAGAGCTTTATCTGATTTGCTTGCCTTTGTAAGTGGCACTTCTTTTCTCCCTGGCCACTTTTAGGATTCTCTCCTTGTCTTTGATTTTGGAGAACTTGATTATTATATGTCTTGGTGATTTTCTTTTGAGATCCATCCTTCCTGGGGTATGGTCTGCTTCTTGAATGTTTATCTCCTCATCTTTCAAGATGTTAGGGAAATTTTCTTCCAGAAGCTCTACAACTATCTCCTCTGTGGACTTCTCTGATTCTTCCAATTCTGGAATGCCAATAATTCTTAAGTTGTTCCTCTTCACGTTATCCCGCATGAATCTTAGACTCTTCAGATTTTTTTATCCTTTTTTCTGCTTGCTCTTCTATCTTAGCAATATTGAGAGATTTGTCTTCCAGCTAACTTGTTCTTGCTTCCATTTCTTCTATTCTTCTCCTTTCCCCATTCAGTGTATTGTCCATTTCTGATATTTTATTATTAATCATCTGGACCTCTTTTTATAGGTTTTGAATTGTTTCAAATGTTGCATCAATCTTGTTTGATTGCTCTTGTAGTACTTTCCTGACTTCTTCCGTGTTTTCCTACACCCCTTTTCGAAGCATTTGAATTTGTTTCCATATCATTCTTCTGAATTCTTTCTCAGGCAAATCCAAAAGCTGCTCTTCTGGGGAGCCTTTGTCTGCCTCCAGCTCATTTGTCACAGTTTCTCTTTTCTGTTTTGGGACATGTTTTGGGATCTTTTGTTGTGTTTTGTTTGTCATTTCCAGTAGTTGTGTGGGTTTTTTAATGCTTAAATGGCTGTTTTTTGTGGTGTTATTAAGCTTACTGGGTGTCTCCAGGTGGATATGATCAGAAGATAAGCTTCCCTTTTTGCATGTAATGCTTAGCAGCTGTTATTGGCTCTTGTCTCAATGTTGGAATATTATAGGGTATGCTTGTAGCTTAGCTATATGGCCATGATTGCTGTCTCTTCTTGGGTAATGTAGGGAGAAAAAGCTCCCATCTTTAGGAAAAACATATGATAAAAAGTACCAAAAGCAGAAGCAATATAAAAGCAGAAACAGAAAAACACCACTCTGAAACAAAAATAAAACTGTGGCCGATTGTCCAGTCACCTTGCTACACAGGCAGCATGTGTGTACCATAGAAGTCTCTAGCAGTGGGTGGGGGTGTCCACTTGCTCAGGCCCCTCCTCTAGTCACCACTGCAGAGGTGCACAGATAGATATTGTGAAGTTAATGAGAGAAAGATTGTCTACTATTTTTGTCTCTGAAGGTCAGTTAGGTATCTGCATGTGCACAGAATAATTCTCGAGATAGCTGTGTCCTTTTGTTTTGGGATTTTACAGGTTGTTCATATAGTTTGTCTGTCAAGCCTGATGGACCTGCTTTTTTCTGGTTAGATAGGCTGGAGTAAAGGGTCCTGCACAAGTTAATCTTAGGGCTGCGACCCTGAGTCATCATAAGTAGCTGCCAAACTCTTTCTCTCTGCACCATGGGAAAACTGTGGGGTCAGTGTTGGATTTTTTTGTGTGTGGGGAGGGGGAGGGTGTATGCACCCACCCACCTGAAAGTGTCCAGGCTGGGCAAAGAAAGCGTGACAGGGAAGAGGAGGAAAAAATGAATAGAATCCCCCACCTTTTGCAAATGTCACTGAACCAGTTCCCTGTGCAGGTCTGGCTGTAACCCTGCCCTCTGAGCTCCACCCCAGCAGGGTGGCTGCGAAGGGAGTCCCATATCAAGCAATACCTAACTCTCATTATTTCCCTTTATATTGTGATTTTTATACTTGTGTGTGAGGGAAACTAATGCCCTGGGCCTTATGCTAGATCCAGAGCTCTGATGTTGTTCCATGAGTACAGCTTCTCTGGATTTTCAATCCCTCCTCCACAGAGCCTTTCCTACCTGGCTGTCTCTGCTGCTGCCAAAACTGCTTCCTCTCATCAATACTTCAAGTACAGAGTCTTGGGACATTTTTTTCCCTAATATTAAATTAGAGGAATATGGCAGACCAACCATCAGAAAAGATTAAGGTACAACAGCAAGCATGATGTTGTTGTTGTTGTTGTTGTTAAGTTCTGTCGAGTTGATTCCAACCCATAGCGACCCTGTATAGGGTTTCCAAGGAGCAGCTGGTGAGCTTGAACCGCTGACCTTGCAGTTCAAATGGCTTTGCAGTCTGG
>NW_006408577.1:10986271-10991171 GCF_000296735.1 Chrysochloris asiatica
CAAGGGAGAAGAGTGGAGAGCCGGACCCTACCCAAAGAAATAGTGATGATGGAGGCAGAGACAAATATGTGGAGAGATGGAGCTGCTGGAGACTCTAGACCAAGAGAGGGAGAGGGACTGTGTGCTGACGACTGAGGGGCAGGCTTGCAGGATATAGCCTTTGGTTGTTTATTGATGCATGGAGAGGGTCATAACCTCAGCAATGAAACGATATATGTCAGAATGAATGTAAAGCTAATGTTCTTCCATGTAAACTATCACATAATTCACAATAAAACTGGAAAAAAAAAAAAAAAAAGATTTAAAGTCTTGGAAACCCTCTACAGGATCTCTATGAGTTGAAACCAACTCAATGACACATAACAGCAACAACATAGGAAGAGTACTACAAAGACTTTATTTGGTCTGGCTTTTTTCACTAATTACTGACACATAATTATTTTGAGATTCATCCATGTGTCCTGTGGATTAATACTGCTTTCATATTGTTGAGTAGTTTTCCACTGTAGGGACATACCACAATTTGTCTATCTAGTCATCATCTGATGGGACTTCGGGGTTGTTACCACTTTTGGGCCATTACAAATGAAGTTGTTATGAACCTTCATGTAAAAAAAAAAAAAAAAAGGACAGGCACATGTAGGATTAAAGGAAACTCCAAATAAACAAAGGGAGGGAAAGCTTTGGCCCTGATCTTAATATCAGACCATGAGAATTCAGATTTTAAAAAGCATTATTTGAGAAAAAGAGGACCAGTTTGTAATAGTAAAGGTAAAATTCCTAAAGGCAGCATAACATTTATGCATATCTGTGTGCAAGTATGAATGTTGTTGTTGTTGAGTGCCGTCGAGTCAGTTTCGACCCATAGCGACCCTGTACAGGGTTTCCGAGGGTGTAAATCTTTACGGGAGTAGAAAGCCTCATCTTTCTCCTGCAGAGTGGCTGGTAGTTTCGAACCGCTGACCTTAAGGTTCGCAGCCCGATTCGTAACCACTACGCTACCAGAGTTATATGCCCCAAATTATAGAAGCTATACGGTTAAGCACCAAGTTACTAAACAAAAGACTGATGGTTCCAGCTCACCCAGGGGAGTCTCAGCAGACAGGACTGGTGACCTGGTTCCAGAAACTCTGAACTGATTCTTTAGTATCTAACTACAGGAGAACTAAGGGTCCTTCCCTGTCTGTAACATAAAGTACATATCAAATTGTTAAGCCTGTTATTTCTCTTCCCCCACCCCCCACCCCCCATTGATATATTTCATGCTTTGTGAATAATGGCACTGAAGGATAAGTACTGGACTGCTAGTTTCAAGGTCAGTGATTCAAGCCTACCAGTCATTCCTTGGACACCATACACAGGGTTGTTTCAGTTGTGGTGGTGGTTGTGTGCATTTGATTCAGTACTGAACAATTGCCGTTTGCTCTATGTACAACTGTTGTGAGGATGACACAGGACCAAGCAGTGTTTCATTCTGTTGTGTACAAGGTCATTATGAGTCAGAACCTACTCGATGCCAGCTAACAACAACAACAACCAGTAAAGATATCACCTATGACTTAAGTGTACCTGACAAAGACATGGCCTTTTCAATGATCTTATATGCATGCAAAAACAGGACAATACAAATAGCACACAGAAGAATTAATACATTGAATTGTAGTGTTGGCAAAGAGTATTGTATATGCCATGGATTACCAGAAAAACTGTAGGATAAGCACCTGACTCCTACCAACTGCTTCTTGGAAATCTTATACAGGGTCACTATGAGTAAGAACTGACTTGATGGCCCTTAACAAGAGCAACAACATCAGAAGAACAAACAAATCAGTTTTAGAAAAAATACTCCTTAGAAGCTAGGATAGCATGACTTTAGTTCACTTACATTGGACACATAGTTAGGAAAGACCAATCACTACAAAAGGACATTATATATGGTAAAGTAGAAGGTTAGGAAAACTAGGGAAACCCTGTGTGATAAAACTACACACAATAGCTGCAACAATGGACTCAAACACACCTAAGATCATGAAGGTGGTATAGAATTGGCCAACTTTTTTTGTTTTTCTGTTATACGTAAGGTTGCAAAGAGTGAGAACCAACTTGATGGCAACTAACAAAAACCTATGGTTTATTCTTTACTCATCAGTCAAAATACATGCTTTAAAATTAACCTGAGCATTAGATTATGTAAATACACTCCCTCTATCTCTCCTGTTGGCCTAAGAATAAAAGCCAAAATTAACACCACAGATTTAAAGGTCTGGGATGACATGGTTACTTGTGACTATATAGTCTAATTCCTCCTACTCTCTTCCTGTCTCCACCATACACTCTCCTTGTGATTCTTCAAATTCTTAAACACATTTTTTGCCACAGAATTTTTGTACTTATTGTTCATGGTGCAAATAATGCCCTCCCACCCCAGCCTCCCAAATCACATGGCAGGTTATCTTATTCTTTTTATTTCAGTCTGTGCTCAAATGTCACCCCCTCAGAGAAACTTCCTGATCACCTGATCCCAAACAATACTTGGTCTGTACAATAAATGTTTGCTAAATGATTGAATGAATACCTAGGAAAGTTATTTACCTATACTACATTGTACTTTTAAAAACAAGAGTAAGAAATAAAACACAGAAGTTAAAATCCCCTGGTGTTTGAGTTAAGATAAATTATTTATTTTCTCCATGTGTCCTGTTTTTGTGTAGCATGGATGTGCTTCAAGAAATACGGAGTTTGTGAAATTCTTTGCAGAGATATGATGGCACTGAGAGTATGGTAGTGTCCTGGCCACAGGCATAGCAAGTGGAACATAGAGAAAGAAGTGAACTTCTTTCAGATTTGGTTTTGGGTTTTTGTTTTGTTTTTTTCTACTCATAACTTCTGTTCTTTGTGTGCTGCAAGCAATAGTAAATGTTGCTAGCAATTTAGCAAATTTTTCTAATACATTCAGAATATAGAATTTTGGTCCAAGCAAGGACTTATCTCTGGATGAAGCACTGAGAATACAGAAACTTTGATTTAGCACTAGGAAACAATGACACGAAAATTAATTCAAATTTTTTTTTTAAATAACTGCATCTGCTTCTGTGAGCTATGTTGTAAAATTACTTGTGTAGTTCAAATTGTAGCTTTCCTAGATTCAAAGCTAAGTTGCACAGCTCAAAACATTTCAAAATTTCAAAACTATTGGTTTGAAAGTAAACAGAATAATTTAATTACAAAATTCCATTCAGGTTGTAAAATAATCACTACTAAGTAAAATATATTGAAATTTTTATTTTTAAGTATATTGAAAGAAAAAAAATCCTAATTGCATCAGTTCTAACTCATGGAGACCCCTTGTGCTGCAGAGGAGAGCTCTGCTTCATAGGATTTTCAAGGCTAGAGATCTTCAGACCTTTCTTTGGAGGTACCTCTGGGCACCTCAAACTGCTACCCTTTTAGTTGTTAAGGGTTTCTGAGGAGTGGATAGTAAACTTGAACCACTAAGTTTGTGGTTCAAACCAACTTTACGGTCCAGTGCATTAATCCACAATAGCACACCAGGACTCCAACCTTTTGATTAGCAATGGAATATTTAACCATTTGTCCCATTTAGATTCATATATTTTTTATTTAGTTTTACACACTATTTCTATTGTTGTTAAGTCCTGTGCAGCAGTTTCTGACTCATAATGATCCTGTTACGATTTCTGAGGAGAGGCTGGAGGATTTGAACTGTTGATCTTGTGATTCAAAGCGACTTTGTAGCCCAGTACATTATCTTGCAGCGCCATAGCAGGATTCCATTATGCACACTATAGGAATGCTGTATCTTTAGTTTGTGCTCATTTATGCTATTTTGTGTAATTATAGAACAGAACAGGAATGTGTGTAACTGTGAAAAGTTTTTACTTTAGTTTGAGTCTTATTTATCTGCTAAAATCTTGGATATAACAAGACTTCTTTTCTGAAATAAAAGTTAGTTATAATTCAGTTACAAATTATACTTTGAAAGAATGGCTGAGACTACACTTAGGATCCATAATGACAGAGAAATTCAACTTCATGTGCTTTGTTCTGATACATCAGTTCTTGGGTTTCTGTTTTACTCAGGACTGGAGATATATTGAGGACTTCAAGAGTTTGTAAGTTAAAATTATTAGCATTTACTGTATTTGATTCTCCTACAAATTTGTAGAAGAATCCAGAAATCCATTGTTTTCTAATTCAAGACACTCAGCTACTCCCGGAGCCGCCATCTTGGGAGAGAACATCTTGATTGTATCTGAGTTGATACTGAAATTTAAAGTGACAGTTTCTACATAAACCAAATGGCCACCACTCATCTGTCTGTCATGCTATGGTGGATTGAGTTGCTAAGATTCTGAGGGCTATGCAACCGGTATTTTAAATAATCAGCAGGGTCACCCATGGTGGACAGGTTTCAGATGACCTTCCAGACAAAGACAAACTAGGAAAAAAGAGTGAAAAACTACTTACAAATCGCTAGTCACTGAAAACCTTATGAATAGCAGAGAAACACTGTAAGTTACAAGGCTGGAAAATGACCCTCTCAGGTTGGAAGACACTCAAAATGTGATTGGGGAAGAGATGCCTCCTCAAAGTAAAGTTGACCATGATGATGTGAATGGAGTTAAGCTCGTGGGAGAAAAGCCCACAGAACTTAAATTGCTGAGGGGGCACAACTCAAAATGAAGAGAAGCAGCTGTAAACATCCACTGAAAATCAGAGCATGGAATGTATGAAGTATGAATCTGGGAAAATTGGAAGTTGTCAAAAATGAAATGGAATGCATCAACATCGATATCTTAGGCATTAGTGAGCTGAAATGGACTGGTACTGGCCATTTTGAATCTGACAACCACATGGTTTATTATGCAGGGAATGACAA
>NW_006408577.1:10993536-10999023 GCF_000296735.1 Chrysochloris asiatica
ATGGGCTGTCAAAAGGACCAATAGATCTGTTTTGGAAGAAGTGAAGCCAGAGTGCTTCTAAGAGGCCAAGATGGCCAAACTTAGTCTCTCATACTTTGGACATATTGTCAGAAGGGAACAGTTGTTTGAGAAGGATATCATGCTTGGTAAGATGAAGGGTCAGAGAAAAAGAGGAAGACCTCCAACGAGATTGATTGGCCAGGTGGCAGCACTGATGGACTCAAGTGTGGCAGCTGTAGTGAGGTTGGCCCAGGATCAGACATTGTTTCATTCTGCTGTGCATGGGGTCGCTATGGGTCGGTTCCAACTCGAAGGCACCTGACAACAACAACATCAACTGTATTTGAAATTGCAAAGTAGAAATTTTAAACATATTTATTTTTGATCCATTTGAAGATAGTAATGTATGCTTAAACAAATAATGACTTTGTATTAATTTGAAATTAATTTTTACCTCATGCATCTCTTAAGATTTCTTCTGAGCTGTTCATTTATTTACAATATAAAAGAACATAACGTTGTAAAGTAAATTACATTTCCGTTGGTTTATGACACTTGAGTCTGAAAAGAGGTTGTGAAATGTGTAAAAAACTTAGCATTATTTGTTTAATCATCATAGTGCGAAGGCTTGGTTTCTTGGTTTATTGATAAAATATTCTTTGCTTTTGATGTAAACTGTCTACATAACATAGAGTTTTACCAAATTAGTTTTCTGTGCTTTATGCTTATTTTGCTCATTTCCTTGGGGAAAAAAAAGATACAAAAGCAAAATAAAGCAAGTACTAAAAACAAAATTTCTTCACTTATTAAAGAACTAAACTCTTAAAGATATGTTACCATGTATACACATATATTTAAATGGGTAGTGTCAGTTTGAAGGAGCTCCAATAGCACGGTGGTTATGAGTCAGGCTGCTAACCACAAAGCCAGCAATTTAAAATTACCAGCTGTTCCTCTGGAGAAAGATGAGGCTTTCTGCTTCCGTAAAGATTTGCAGCCTCGGAAACCCCATAAGGGTCACTATCAGTCAGAATCGACTACAGCACATAACCACTGTCACCATCCGTACCACTTTGATTAAATAGAAAACCAGGCATTGTTTTTCAAAAACCCAAAATTTTACACCTAAAATTATCTAATTTTCCCAGAGAACAGTGTAAAACCTCAAAATTTTATTCTTATGCTTTATGAAAAAAAGAAACTAGAATCAATTATGTTTGTTTAATGTGTTACAATTGAAATAGATGCATAGAAAGAGCTGTCAAATCAAGAGATAGCACGTCTTCTCTAGCTTAAATTTCTTTAGATAAAAAATTTATAAACATTTCAGAAGTTGTATGTTTTGTGAAAACTCTCTGCAAGTCTTCTACAAGTCATGCTTATCCCATGATAGGATTTGAACTTAGGGAAATATCGATTAAGAACCTGCCAAATTTTCAATAATTACTAGTGTTCTAGCAGTGTTTTACTGAATCAGATTAAACAAAAGTGCAGTGTTATCATCATGATTTCAGTCACTATTTAAAATGCTGATTGGTCATAAACTTATTTCTTTAATTTGAACCTAGCAGCTTCTAGATTAGTGATTCTTAATTGAGAATACAAATTCAACTTATCCCTGAAGTTGTTTAAAAATACAGAAATCTAAAATATTTTGATAATAAATTTACTGAATCTCAGACTTCTGGCAAAAATAGTAAACTAGGAAGACACACTACACAAATGCTCTACAACAAAAATTGTTGTTAAGTGCGGTCGAGTTGGTTCTGACTCATAGTAAACCTGTAAAGGGTTTCCAAGGAGCTGCTGGTGAGTTCTAACCACCGACTTTGTGGTTCAACCTGACCTTGCAGTCTAGTGCATTGTCCTGCAGAGCCAAATGAAACAAACACAGGTAATAATCTGAAATTCTGAACTTCAGTGGAAAGGACAGTTAAGAAGTTGAACAGGGGTGATAAAAAAAAGTATACAGACAAGGGAGCTATCAGCTGGCCTGACTTGGTGAGACTGACCTTTTTTGAGCAGTTTTGGAAACACACTGTGACCAGATGGCACAGATACACACCAGTGACTAGCTATGAGGAAGGTGTGATTCTTTCTTGCTCCTCACACTCTCCTAGTGACCAGAAGCTAGAAGTCTACTAGAAGACCAATCAGAATAAAGAAGACAAAATGCATAGAAAGCCCTAAGATTTATGTGGGACACCATGAAAAGGACTAACTTACAGGTGATCAGCATTCCAGAACAGGAAAAGACCAAAGAAAGCACAGAGAAAATTGTTGAAAGTTATTGGAAGAAAATATTCTTAACATCATGGAAGATGAGAAAATAAGAGTTCAAAAAACTTAACGAAACTTCAAAAGCAGATCTCAAAACAGTATCACCTAGATATATCATAATCAAATTTTGTAAAACCAAAGATAAAGAAAGAAGCATGAAAAACAAAAAGGTACCTATAAAGGAGAACAGTAAGATTAATCTTGTTTCAACAGACACCATGCAAGCAAGAAGAATGACATATGACAAAGAAAAAATTGTCACTCAAGATTCATTGTTGTTATTAGATGCTCTTGAGTCAGCTCTGACTTAAAATACTGATGAAAATCAGAGACCACAGCCTTTGGTATGGGTTGCACATCAATGTAAAGGAAACAAAAATCCTAACCACTAAACCAATAAATAACATCATGATAAATGGAGAAAAGTTTGAAGTTTTCAAAGACTTAATTTTTCTCAGATCACCTATCAATACTTATGGAAGCAATAGTCAAGAAATCAAATGACATACTGTATTAGGCAAACCTGCTGCACAGTGCTTCATTCTGTTGTGCATAAGGTTGCTATGCATCAATTCCAACTTGACAGCACCTAAAAATAACACAATACCTAGGATATCTATCTTTATATGTTCCATTTCATTTTTGGCAACTTCCAACTTGTTTAGATTCATATTTCATACACATATTCAGATTGTTAATGGGTGTTTGTAGCTGTTTCTCTTTGTTTTGAGTTGTGCCCCAACAGCAAATAAAGATCCCAGAAGCTTTATTACATTAACAGCATCATGATTAACTCTACTTTAAGAAAGCAGCTCTTCCTCACTCATATTTTGATTCCCTTCCAACCTGAGGGGCTCATCTTTGGACATTATATCTAATGCTATTCTGCTGATATTCATAATGTTTTCAGTGGCTGATCATTCAGAAGCAGATTGTCTCTCTTTCTGGAAGCTCAGCTAAAACCCGTCTACTATGGGTTTAAATACTTGGTGGTATTTAAAATGCTGGTGGCATAGCTTCCAGCAACACAGTAACACACAAATCATCAGAGTACAACAAACTAACAGATGAATGGTGGCCAAGAATCATATTCCCAGCGAAACTGTCCCTCAGATATGATGGCAAAATTAAGACATTGGACGTTAATAGACAGAAATTAAAGGAATTTGTAATAATACAACCAACTTTACAAAAATACTAAAGGGAATTCTTGGGACAATGAAATAATAACAGCCAACAACAATCTGAGGTTAATATACATGACAACACCACCAAGAACACAATACAGACATAGAAATGTCCAAAGTAAAGCAAACTTACAACACTGAAAATAAGGAACCTGATATATCAATTTATAATGATGATAACTACAAAGCAAACAGAGAGAAGAATGTAATTATAGACTGCCAAATTGTGAGGATTCAAGTAGATTTCAAGATATAGCAGACTGTTTTAAACTGGAGACGTAAATAATTTCTGGGGTAAATTAAAATACATTGTACACCTACATGGAAGACACTTACATACAAAGACAAAAATACACTAAAAATCAAAGGATGGAAAAATATATCAAACTAACAGCAATTAAAAGTGAGCATTTATGGCAATAGTAATTGGTGGTAAAATCGACTTTGAGTCAAAAATCATCACAGGAGATGAAGAAGATCATTATATAATGTTTAAAGTTTCAACTACACAAGATGACATAACCATAGTAATATCTATGCCCCCAATTAAATAACCACAAAACATACACATATCTAACTGTAATAGAATTGAAGAAATAAATAGAAAAGTCTAATAGTAATTGTTGTTTTGCCATTGTTAGGTGGTGTCAAATCTGTACTTTAATAGTTGTTGTTGTTAAATGCCATCAAGTTGGTTCTCACCCATAGCAATCAACCCTGTACACGGTTTCCAAGGAGCAGCTGGTAAGCTTGAGCCCCTGACTTTGTGGTTCAAATCAACTGTACAGTCCAGTGCATTAATTCACAGCACCACACCAGGACTTCAATAGTATGATACTTTAACACTTCACTTTTGATGAAGGACTAGACAATTAGAAACGAACTCAACAAAGACGAAAAAGAACTAAACAACCCAATCATCCAATTTGACTTCATGGACTAATACAGAGCATTCAATTGAACAATATCACAATATGTATGCTTTTCCAGTGCTCATGGAACGTTATCCATTATGTTAGGTGAGAAAATAAGCCTCAGTAAATATTAAAACATCAAAATACTACAAAATATTGTATCAGATCACAATATTACAAAATTAAAAACCAACAATAGGAAGGCCAAGGTAGGGGAAAAAACATTAAAATTAAATAGCACTCTGCTTAAAAACTTCTAGGTAATAGAAGAAAAAAAAAAGAAAGAAATTAGGGATTTCTGGCAAGATGATGGACTAAGCACAGACACCACAAAGATTTCTTGTTGTTCTTAAGTGCCCTTGAGTTGATTCTGACTCATAGCACTTACGAGGATATGAAAGATCAAATGAAACAGACACAGATGAAAAACCTAGAACCCTTAACTTCAGAGAAAAGGTTAGAGAATTGGACTGAGTGCATTCTGGGAGGAGATGCTGAGCAGGGAAATTAAAGAGGGAGACTGACTGGTGAATGCCAGGTCAGACACAGCATGACCATCATCTTTGGAAATAGAATCTGGCCTAGCCAAACAGATTCACACATGAAAAAGGAAAGGTGTGAATCCTTCTTTTCCTAGATGTTTCCCTGATGACCAGAGGTGTGGTCACTTCCTACCCTCATCCACTCACAGCTCAGATCCTGCTCTTCAGGAATTTGGAGCCACATGGTCAAGAACCACACCAGTGTGAGGTGGGGGTCAGCTTCAGTTCACTGCTTTGGAGACTGGATTCAGGCAGGCTCAGCTCCAGACCTACAGAACCCTCAGAGCCACCAGACCAGCATTTAACCAGTTACCCTGCTCTGTGTGAACCTAACAGACACTGAAACCACCTCCATCAAGGGTCTTCAGGAACTCCTTCAAGACTGAGTGCTCTGAGCATAGATAAGGATATCGATAGGAACTCCATCTAGGGTCAGGAACTCTGCTGTCATTACCCCTCCATATCCATCTCTTAATGAAAAAAAATTCTAAGGAAGTCTAAGAGTTATGAGGAAACCATGAAAAGGAACAACTTATGGGTGTTCAGAATTCCAGAACAGGAAAA
>NW_006408577.1:10999398-11000988 GCF_000296735.1 Chrysochloris asiatica
GGAATTCATAATAACAAGAACAACGTTACACAAAAGGCTGAAGGATGTTCTTTGGACTAAGAAACAACAGCACTAGACAACAACCAAACATGACATCACCAGCCAGGTCTCAGTCTAGATATGCTGTTGTTGTTGTTAAATGCCATTGAGTCAGTCCCTAGTCATAGCAGCCCTGCCTATACAGAGTTTCTTTGAGGGAGTCAAAATTTTCATCTTTCTGCTGAAGAATGGCTGGTGAGATTGAACCATGGACCTTGTGGTTCACAGTTCAGTGCTTATCATATAAAAGTATTAAAAGTGAAACAAACCTACAAGACTGAAAATGTGGAACCAGAGATACCAATTTGTAATGAAATTAACTACAAAGCATAAAGAGGAGATAGTGTAGACACAGAACTTCCAAAAGGCAAGAAGGTCAGTAGATTTCAAGATAAAACAGACTATGTTAAACAGGGAAACAATTAATAAATTGTCAAGTAACTACACAGAATATGAGTGTACCTGTACATCAAAATTTAAAAAGGGAAAAATCAGAAAGACTTGCTAAGCATTAATATAACAGAATTGAAAATACAAAGAAAACGCATGAACGAAATGAACTCAGAGCAGAAAATAATGTGGACTAAAGAAATTAGCAGCAACACACACGCACACAAGTTTTTAAAAAAACAGCGCTCAACTCATACACATTGATAATTACAATGAATGTCAATGGATTAAATGCACCAATCAAGAAATAGAGAATAGATAAGAAAACAAGATTCTTCAATATGCTGTCTACAAGAGACAGATCATACAGCTGGAAACAGCCTAAATGTCCATCAATAGAAGAATAGTTAAATAAACTTCAATACATACACACAATGGAATAATCTGCATTGTTGAAGAATAAGTATAAACTTGCAAAACACCTCATAACATAGATGAACCTGGAGGACATTTTGCTGAGTGAAATTAGTGAATCACTAAGGCACAGATACAATATGAGACAAATACTGTAAAAAGTCAAGAAAAGGTTTGCTTGATAAAAGAAAAACATATGATGGTTCCAGGGACAGGGTCAGGGGGCTGGAGAGGGAAGGGAAAGTTATTCATGCAGTAGAAGGTAGACTCATGTTAACATAGGTGGCAGAGCAGGCAATATACAACAAGAAGTTGATTAGCAGAGGAAAGATGAAAGTAGCAGAAAAGACAAGGAGGAAGGCAATGGTAAAGTGAATACTGTGCTCTTCCAGTTTTGGCAGAGGCAGAGGCAGAGGCAGGTAGGATAGGCTTTGTAGGGGAGGGACTGAAAACCCAGAGAAGCTGCTTTCATGGAATAGCACAAGAGCTCTTGATCAAGCATAAGGTGCAGTGCATAAGTTTCCAGCACCCACCAGTAGAAAAATCACGGTATAAAGGAAAATATCGCAATTTAGGAATCGATCCAGACACAAGACTCCCTCTGCAGTCACCCGCCCGGGTTGAGTTCAGAGGGTGGGTCCACAACCCAACCACCAGTACAGTGAACTGGCTTTAAAATCTGACGCAGGGACATTTGCAAAAGTAGGTGTGGGGGATTCTACACATTTCCTCATCCTTTTCCCTGTC
>NW_006408577.1:11001088-11001785 GCF_000296735.1 Chrysochloris asiatica
CCCCCAAAAGAATCCAGCATTAAATTCACAGTTTTCCCATGGTACAGAGAGGAAGACCCCTATTGGTCCCATAGCCAGATTCTTTGGTGCTGTTTATGAGGTCTGACTCTGGGTCCCAGCCCTAAAGTTAACTTGTGCGGTACCCTTTACTTCTGCCTACCAGCAAGAAAAAAGCAGGCCTGGCTTGACAGACAAACCAAATGAACAATCTTTAAAACCCCAACATAAAAGGACACAATGAGGTAGGGTAGAGCCACAGCCAAGAAGAGGCAGTGACCCAGCACTAGAAGATGCGGAGCTGCATGTCTGGAGGAAGCGGTATGACCGATGTTTCATCTTTCACTTTTCATTTTTCACAGATCTTTCTTCTTCAGTCCAACTACACCTTCATTGCCCAAGCCAGACACCTTCAGGTGGATGGGAGCACTCCCCTAAAATGGTCCAGCATTGCACCCACAGTTTTCCAATGGCACAGAGAGGAAACCCACAGACTGATTCTTATGACCTCTGACTCTGGGACCCAACCCCAAAGTTGACCTGGGTGGGACCCTTTATCCCTGCCTGCACAGCAAAGGCCAGGGGACAATCACAATTTTATTTTTGTTTTCAAATGGTGGTTCTCTCTCTGTCTATATTGTTTCTGTCTTTAGTCCTTTTGGTCTCACTCTTTCCCCAGGGGTTAGAGATTTTCCCCCCT
>NW_006408577.1:11005977-11008108 GCF_000296735.1 Chrysochloris asiatica
TAGAAGAAATTGATCAGGTCATCAAAAAACACCCAGCAAAAAGAAGTCCAGGCCCAGATGCCTTCATGGATGAGTTCTACCAGACACTCAGGGAAGAGTTGGCACCAATTCCACTCAAATTATTCCAGAATGTAAAGGCAGATGGAAAACTTCCTAATACATTTTATGAAGCAAGAATAACCATCATACCAAAACCAAGGAAGGACATCACTAAGAAAGAAAATTAAAACCAATATCCCTCATGAACATAGATGTAAAAATTCTCAACAAAATCCTAGCCAACAGAATCCAACAGCACATCAAAAAAATAATACATCATGACCAAGTGTGTTTCATAAAATGGATGCAAGGATGGCTCAACAATAAAAAAACAATCAATGTAATCCACCACATAAATAAGAAAAAGGAAAAGAACCACAGGATCATTCATATCAATTGATGCAGAAAAGACATTTGACAAAATCCAACATCCACTCCTGATAAAAACATTCAACAAAGTAGGAATTGAAGGGAAATTCCTTAGCATAATCAAGAGCATATACATATACACAAAACCAATGGAGAAATATTAAAAGGCTTCCCTCTGCAAATAGAAACCAGGTAAGGATGCCCTTTGTCACCACTCCTATTCAATATTGTGCTGGAAATCTTAGCCAGAGCTATACAGCAAGACAGAGAAATCAAGGGCATCCAAATTGACAAAGAGGAAGTAAAAACTCTCTCTATTTACAGACAATATGATCCTATACATAGAAAACCCCAAAGACTCAGTAAAAAAGCTATTATACCTCATTGGAGAATTCAGCAAAGTGGCAGAGTATAAGATTAACATCCAAAAATCAGTTGAATTCCTTTATACCAATAATGACAGTACTGAAAATGACATTAGGAAAGCAATACCATTTACAAAAGCCACCCAAAGGATGGAATATCTAGGATTAAATGTAACCAGAGAAACAAAGGACCTATACAAAGAAAACTACAAAACACTACTACAAGAAACCAAAAGAGACTTACAAAAATGGAAGAATGTACCATGCTCCTGGATAGGAAGACTCAACATCGTGAAATTGTCAATACTGCCCAAAGCAATTTACACATATAATGTGATTCCAATCCAGATTCCAACAACATTCTTCAAAGAGATGGAAAAAAACATTTACAAACTTTGTATGGAAAGGAAAGAAACCCAGGATAAGCAAAGCACTGTTTAAGAAGAAGAACAAGGTGGGAGGCCTTTCACTCCCTGATTTCAAATTTTCCTACATGGTTACAGTGGTCAAAACAGCCTGGTACTGGTATAATGAAAGATACATTGATCAATGGACAGAATTGAGACTCTAACATGAATTGGTACATGTACGGGATTGCCAACATTGTAATGAAGTAAAGTATATGATTTGTTGACTGTATAACTGATGACCTACTCTATAAACTTTCACTCAATTCACAACAAAAAATTAAAAGAAATTTTAAATTTCCTTGAATCAAATGAGAATGAAAACACAACCTACCAAAGCCTTTGGAATACAGCTAGGAATAAATGCACACATCCAGAAAGAAGAAGGAACCAAAACCAACACTTAGAAAAAGAACAGAAAGTAAATTTACAGCCATCAGATGAAAAAAATAATAGATGGGAGCAGAAAACATAAAAATAATAGAAAGAATCAAGACAAAACGATGGTTGTTTGGGAGAATTAATAAAACAGACAAAACAGCAAATTTAACTAAGGAAAAGAAAGATAAAATACAAATATCATGAATAAGAAATACAATGGGTGATGTCACAGCAAACTCAATGGAAATAAAAAGGATAGCAACAGAAAACTAAAAAGAATTTTCCTCCAACAAATTTGGAAATCTTGTAGAAATGGAAAAATTTCTAAGAACGCACTACATACCTAAATGAACACAGACTGAAGAAGAAAGCTTGAGCAAACCTATAACACAAGGAAAAATTGATCAGTTTTTTTTAACAATTCATAAGAAATTTATTTTACATAAAACAAAAAATTTGCCATTAGTGAAAAATTCAGTAGAAAACAGTTCTGCATTAAGTAGGGACTCAAAAGTGAAAGCTGTTAGTGAGACCTCAGTAGAAAGAATTTTGTAAGAAAACATGCTTGTC
>NW_006408577.1:11009068-11011706 GCF_000296735.1 Chrysochloris asiatica
TGAGTCGGAACTGACTCCACGGTACTTAACAACAACAACCACATTGTGCATAGTAAGTCATCTGGGCTTTTACAGAGTCATTCAGACAGCGGAGGTGATGTGTATACACTGCCGATTCCCTCTAGCACAAGTCTGGTAATCGCTGCTCGGCGATCAAATTTACTTTGAGTTATTAATTCCTGTTCAGATGAATCTCTAGTGTCTGCAGTTTTTTATTTTTTCAGTCTAATTTTTGCAGCATCCAAATCCAGTCTCTTATTTTGTGACAGTTTTCTTTCTTTAGCAATTGTTTTGTAATCTCCTTCTATAAAGTTTCTTAAAGGACTGAAACAATTTAAGGTTGATGTTTAAATTAGTTCTCTGTCTGCGGTTCCAATCCGTTTTTGTGTTTCTCCACACTTAATAAGGGCATTACCATAAGCTGTTCCAGGACCAAACTTAGTCCCTGTATTAATCATATATTGTCCCAAAAGTTCTGGGTTGTTTATAAGACTTGGGGCTTTCTCATAAACAAACTCCTCTATCATGGCATTTGGATTTGGCTGCAATAACAGTTTAGTTTGTTTCATTATTTTTTCTGTCCATATTTTGGTACATTCAGCTTTGCTAAGGTTCTCTAAGTGAGCATACAATTTTGTCTTATCTGCCTGGCCAAGCTTATCTTCTGTGAGTTCTGGTAGCGTAGTGGTTACGAATCGGGCTGTGAACCTCAAGGTTAGTAGTTCGAAACTACCAGCTGCTCTGCGGGAGAAAGATGAGGCTTTCTGCTCCCGTAAAGATTTACAGCCTCGGAAACCCTGTTCAGGGTCGCTATGGGTCGGAACCGACTCGATGGCACGTACCAACAACAACAACAAGGTTCTCTAAGTGAGCATACAATTTTGTCTTATCTGCCTGGCCAAGCTTATCTTCTGTGAACTGGACGGCACGGCTGAGGAAGGTGCCCGCACTGGCCGCCAGTTTATTCACGTTAAAGTCCATGATGTCCATTCTGGGCCGCAGTCGGCCGGAGCCGCCGGCTGACCTAGTTGAGGGGCAGAGGCGCCAGGTCCGGCTGGGGTGCCAGGCAAGAGTGGCCGGAGCAGACTTGGTAGATGGAGGGAGGCGGCCTGATCAGGTTTTTAAGAAACTCCCAACAACAACAAAAAGTCCAGGGTCAGATGCTTTACTGGAGACTTCTACCTAACATTCAGAGAAGACCTAACACTAATTTACTCAAACTAGTCCAGGACATAGAGAAGGATGGAAAATTCCTAAATTCATTTTATGAAGTGAGTATAATCCTGATACCAAAACTAAGCAAAAACATTACTAGAAAAAGAGCATTATAGGTCAACATCGCTCATGAACATAGGCGCAAAAAATTCTGAACAGATACATCTTGACCAAATAGGATTCATGTCAGATATTCAAGCAAAGTCTAGTCCTAGAAAATAATCAACATAATCTGCCACATAAATAAAACAAAGTAAAAGAACCACATGAGCATATAGATTGGCATAGAAAAGACATTTGACAAAATTGAGCACCCATATCTGATTAAAACACTCAAAAAATAGGAATAGAATGGGAATTCCTCAACATAATTAAGGGCATGTGTACAAATGCAACAGCCAACATTACTCTCAACAGAAAGAGACTGAAAGCATTTCCTTTGAGAAACAGAAGCCAGACAAGGATGCCCTTTATCAACACTCCTATTCAATATTGGGCTTAGCCAGAGCTATAAAGCAAGAAAGAGAAATTAAAAGCATACAAATTGGCAATGAAGAAGTAAAATTCTATTTGTAGACAACATGACCCTTTGCATAGAAAATCACAAAGACTTAGCCAGAAAATTATTGGAACTTATTGAATCTGCAAAGTTGCAGGGTACATGATCAACATACAAAAATCTTTATACTAATTTCTTTATACTAATAAAGAGAGCTCTGAAAAGGAAATTAAAACAAAAACAAAAACCAATACCATTTACAATAGCCACTCAAAAAATGAAATATTAGGAATAAATCTAACCAGAGAAACCAAAAACCTGTATAAGGAAAACTACAAAACATTACAAAGAAACCAAAAGAGTCCTACATAAATGGAAGAATACATGATGCACAAGACTACTTTAAAGTGTTCAAAAGCAAAGATGTCAATTTGAAGACTAAAGTGTACCTTACCCATATCATGGTATATTCAATAGCCTTGGAAACCTCATACAGGGCCACTATGGGTTGGAATCAACTTGACGGCACTTATAGAAACAACAACATATGCATGTGAGCATTGGACAATGAATAAGAAAGACTGTAGAAGAATTGATGCATTTGAGTTATGGTGTTGGAGAAGAATACCAAAGGTACCGTGGTGGTGGTTGTGTCCATGGAGTCAGTTTCAACTCACAGCGGCCCTGTACAGAGTTTTCCAGGCTGTAAATCTTAATGGGAGAAGAAAGCCTCATCTTTCCTCTGCAGAATGACTGATAGTTTACAACTGCTGACCTTGAGGTTAGCGGCCCGACTGGTAACCGCTATGCTACCAGAGTTCCTTAAATGTACCATGGACAGCTAGAAGAACAAACAAATCTGTGTTGGAAGAAGTGTAGACAGAATGCTCCTTAGAAGCCAGGATGGTGGCACTGTTTACAATA
>NW_006408577.1:11012274-11013753 GCF_000296735.1 Chrysochloris asiatica
CAAAGTAAATTATATATTATTTGATGGTTACCAGGGGCAGGAGGGAAGGGGTAGTAATTCACTACTTAAGTTGGATTATGGGGCAGGCAATATACAAGAGGGAAACTGGCTAAAGAATGTTGATGGCAGGGAGAGAGTTAAAGGAAGGAGTGCAAAATTTAAAGGGAATAGAGGTAAATAGTGTTATATACGCAATCCTGAATAACAGTGACTTATGGGTAGATATACAAACATATAAAGGTTTAACAGAGGTATTTGTACAAGGGTTTTTAACCTTTCCTACAAAGGGATCATGGTACTTCTCTGTAGGATAAATTCTGGAGTGCTAACCACAAGGTTGGTTGTTCAAGCTTACCAGAGCTCTGTAGGGAAAAGTTGAGGCTTTCTGCTTAAGCAGATTGACAGCTTTGGAAACCCTACATTGAGTTGCTTTGAGTGGGAACCAACTTGAAGACATGTAACAACACAAATATTTCCATGAATGTGGTGGAGTATGTTGTCGTTGCCAAGTGCTTTCAAGTCAGTTCATGGTGGAGCATACAGTGAGCTAAATTATGAAAACTTCTTAGGCATTACAAAACACCTTGAGCAAAATAGTTGCTGGAACATAGTTTTGGAAGACAACATGGTCACTCAACATAATTCCACAAACATTCTGTTTTATATTCTATTTTAGTGAGTAGTGACTGGAATCTTCAAAGTTCATGAGGAGCCTTCTAAGGTGCAACTATTGCCTCTCCTTGTGCAAAGGAAAGAAAAGTGAAAACATCAGGAAAAAATTAGCTCAACATGAGCTTCCATGACCCATACATACTAGCTAGATGTGTCCCCTTCCACTAACACCAGCTCTGAAACGGATGAAATTAGAAGGTCCTGGATAGAGTGGGAGAAAATGTGTGTGGGGAAATCAAAATCGTAACAAATATCAGGCGTATTGGTCAGAAAAAAACTGAAGGAACCCCAAGACAATGGCCCTTAGTCACCCTTCAGATCTAGAACTGAACTCACCTTTGTAGTTCATTTTCCGCCAAGCAGAAGGTAAGTATATAGGGAGGACTACTGGGAGCTCTGGTAGTGTAGTGGTTACGAATCGGGCTGTGAACCACAAGGTCAGCATTTCGAAACTACCAGCTGTTCCGCGGGCTTTCTGCTCCCGTAAAGATTTACAGCCTCAGAAACCCTATTCAAGGTCGCTATGGGTCAGAACCGACTCTATGGCACTTAACAATAACAACAACAACTAGTGAGGTATGACACCATAGAATGGTCAACCAGATGAAAAGGGCAGTGTTTACCTCAGGACAAATTCAGAAGTGTTGGGAAATAAAGAGGAATGGAAAGAAGAAACAAAGGGAGGACAAGTTCTGTGACATAGAAGGAGTCAAAATAATTAATGAAACCAAGTGCATGATCTGTTTAATGTATGATCTACTCTGTAAACCTTCTCTCAATAAAAAGTGAGAACAAAATGACTGGATC
>NW_006408577.1:11014039-11015204 GCF_000296735.1 Chrysochloris asiatica
AGCCTGGTCCCAACAGATTGGAAACTACTCTGTGGAGGTTCTAACTACCCCTGCCCTGTCTGGAACTAGGTTCCCTCTTGAAAGCTTGTAAGCCAAGCTTCTTGCCTTCGTTGCCCCCTCCCCCCATTTTGAGTAGCCAATGTCCAAGTTGCCCATCCCTGTCAAACCTGTGTACCAAGGGGGTGCGAGTGATCCTTGCTGTAAAGATTTTCTCCCTTTTTTGAGATACTACATCCATACGTATAAGGCAAAGTTCATCAAATTGTAGTGGGTTCCTCTTTGTTTTTTGTCTTCCCTCTTCTTTCTTCTTCTAGTCGAGTTCTGATCATCTAGCCTTTGAAGCCAAGTCAAGTGGGTACATTCTGCAAGTATGGGTGTTCTTGTGCATCTCCCCTCACTTCATATCAGCTGGATGTTTTACTTTCCGCTCTAGTCCTCTGTGGCCATGTCACTGCCTCTGGGCCCAGGAGTCCCCGGGTCTTGCTTTAACTGCTGGCCGTCCAGTCTCCACCCTGGTTCACAGGAGTCTATTGAATGTGGTTGGACTCAGATCCCAACTTCATTGCTGTTTTTTCCCCCTGCTCCCTTTATTGGTGACCAACATGGTCACTAGCCAGACCACATGTCTGTTCATATATCCCTCTTAAATCCCAGTCTTGGAAAGGAGATTGTTCTGAGGGGACCCGACCACTTGCATTGATGACTCCTGGGTTAACAGCTTACTTGTTCTTGTAATAATTCATCAGACTGCCATTATTGTTTCTGATTTTTCCTGCTGGTCTTTCTTCATGAAGTATCTTCTGTTCTTCTAGCCACTCCAAGCTGGTCTACCCCTCATTTCCAGTGGAAATTTCCCACCTCAGACAATTCTAGATAGGGTTCTGGTTTCCACCTATGGTCTTATGCAATGCAAAAGCTCCACAGGAGGCCTCTTTCACTGGGTAACTTCTAGCCCCCTTTAAGATATTCAGTTATAAGCTGAAGACGGACTGACAAGCTTCAATTGTGATATTTCTGGCTATTCTTTCTCCCCACCTCCCACCCCCATGTCATTGTTTCACAATGGTAGGTAAGGGAAACCAAGATTCAAAAGACAGCCAAGCATCTTAACATTATTTCCCTCTTTTACCCATTCAAATTATACCTCAATTCCTGTATCCCAAAC
>NW_006408577.1:11017951-11024718 GCF_000296735.1 Chrysochloris asiatica
CTATTAAACATTGTAGGACTTAGCTCGCAGCTTCATTGCTGTTTTTCCTTCACTTCCCCTTATCCATGATGAATGTGGTCACCAATCAGAGCATGTATTCTCATTGAGTCTTAGTCTTAGAAGGGAGTTTGCCCTGAGGGGACCCGACCGCTTTCCGTGATGTCCTCTGTGCGAGCAACCCTTTAGGATGTTTTAAAATGGTGGATTGTCTTTGACACAATCTCTTAGCTTCTGTTTATCCTGGAATGTTTTGATTGCACCATTGTATTTTATTGACAGATTTACTGGATAGATGATTCTTGGTTGGAAGTTTTTTTCTTTTAGGATTTTGTAAATGTCTCCCCTTTGCCTTCTTGCCTGCATCGTTTCTGCTGACTTGCAGGGTTGGTTGGTTGATGATGCATGGAGGAGATTGTAACCATGGCAAAACGATATATAATAGGATGAATGTAAAGCTAATGTTCTCCTGTGTCAGAGCTTAATCTGAGTTGCTTGCCTTTGTTAGTAACACTTCTCTTTTCCCTGGCAATTTTTAGGATTCTCTCCTTATCTTTGATTTTGGAGAGCTTGATTATTATATGTCTTCGTGATTTTCTTTTGGGGTTTATCCTTCCAGGGATATATTAGGCTTCTTGAATATTTATCTCCTCATCTTTCAAGATGTTAGGGAAGTTTTCTTCCAGAAGCTCTACAACTATCTCTTTTGTGAACTTCTCTGATTCTTCCAGTTCTAGAATGCCAATAATTCTTAATTTGTTCCTCTTCATGTTATCCAGCAGGAATTTTAGACTCTCTTCAGATTTTTTTAATCCTTTTTTTCTGCTTGCTCTTCTATCTTAGCCATATTGAGAGATTTGTCTTCCATCTTGCTGATTCTGGCTTCCATCTCTTCCATTCTGCTCCTTAAGGCTTTCAGCATATTGTCCATTTCTGATATTTTATTATTAATCATCTGGACCTCTTTGTGCAAGTTTTGAATTGTTTCCAGTGCTGTATTGATTTTGTTTGATTGTTCTTGTAGTACTTTCCTGACTTCTTTCTTGTTTTCCTCAACCCCTTTTCATAGCATTTAAACTTGTTTCCATATCATTCTTTTGAATTCCTTTTCAGACAAATACAAAACCTGCTCTTCCTCTTATGGGGAGCCTTTGTCTGTCTCCATCTCATTTGTCTCAGTTACTCTTTTCTACTTTTGGACATGTTTTGAGATCTTTGTTGTGTTTTGTTGGTCATTTCTAGTAGTTATGTGGGGTTTTAATGCTTAAATGGATGTTTGTTGCTGTATTATTAAGCTTCCTGGGTATCTCCTGGTGGATATGATCAGTAGATAGGCTTTCCTTTTCACATGAAATGCTTATCAGCTGTTATTGGCTCTTGTCTCAATGGTGGCATTTTATGGGGTATGTTTGTAGTTTGGCTATATGGCCATGATTGCAGACTCTTCTTGGGTAATATAGGGAGAAGAAGCTCCCACCTCCAGGAAAAATGTGTGTTCAAAAGGACCAAAAGCAGAAGTAATATAAAATCAGAGACAAAAAACCACCACTTTGAAACAAAATAAAATTGTGGCTGACTGGCCAGTTGCCTTGCTACACAGTGTATGCATTGTAGAAGCCTCCAATAGTGAGTGGGGGTGTCCACTCGCTCAGGCTCCTTCTGTAGTCTACATTGTAGAGGTGCGCAGATATTGAGAATTTAATGGGAGAAAGATTGTTTACTATTTTTGTTTCTGAAGGTCAGTTGGGTATCTGCATGTGCAGAGTATAATTTTTGAAATAGTTGTGTCTCTTTATGTTGGAGTTTTACAGATTGCTCATATGATTTGTCTGTCAGGTAAAAACCTGCTTTTATTCTTGCTGGATAGGAAGGAGTAAAGGGTCCCACACAAGTTAACTTTAGGGCTGGGACCCACAAGCAGAGGTCAAAAAGAGCAGCCAAAGAATTTGCCCTTGGATCGATGGGCTCTTTCTCTCTGTGCCATGGTAAAGTTGTGGTCTCAATGCTGGACTTTTTTGGGTGTGTGCACCCACCCACCTGAAGGCTGGGAAGAGGAGGAAAAAATCTGTAGAATCCTCCCACACCATCTTTTGCAAATGTCACTGTGCTGCTTTTAGCACTGGTTCCCTGTGCCTGTCTGGCTATAGCCCTGCCCTCTCTGACCTCCGCTGGGGCAGGATGGCTGCAAAAGGAGTCCTGTGTCTTGACCTATTCCTAAATTGCAATATTTTCCTTTATATCGTGATTTTTCCACTGGTGGTTGCAGGAAATTGATGCCCTGAACCTTATGCTAGATCCAGAGCTCTGGTGCTATACCATAAAAGGAGCTTCTCTGGGTTTTCAGCCCCTCCCCCTTGAGCCTGTCCTACCTGACTCTGCTCTGCCACTGCCCAAAGCGGAAGTTTTCTGAATCTCTTTTCTTGACATTTTTAATATAAATATATAAGACCTGGACTGTAAATACAGTCAAAGTCATTGGTTCAAACCACTAGCCGTTCCCTGGAAAACCTATATGGTCCTTTGTACATCAGAGCCAACTCTATGGCACATAATAGCAATAGCAATATATGTTAGAGAGAACATTGGAGTATTCTTTCATATTTAAGTGTAAATAAAAAAATATTTCTAGTAGGGTTCTAGTTCATAATTATATGTGATTACTATAAAAACAAAAGCTAAAAATGTGTTTAAATATGTCTCTGCATTCACTAAAGAGTCCTGGTTTGATGCTGTGGTTTAATAAATTGGGCTGTAAAGTTGGTTTGAACTAAAAGGTCAGCAGTTCAAGTTCACCAGCTGCTCTGTGGAAAACCAATACAGGGTTGCTACCAGCTGGTCCATGGGAGAAAGATGAGACTTTCTGTTCCTGTAAAGATTTATAGCCTTGTAAACCCTATACACGGTCACTATGAGTTGGAACCAACTCCACAGCACATAACCATCATCATCATGAGTGAAGCGACTCGTTAACAACAACAACACTATCAGTAAATGGCTACAGATAAATTATCTCATTAATTCACTTGTCTTAGTCTCAATTGTTGTTGCTAAGTGCCATTGCATTGGTTCTGACCCATAGTGAACCTGTATAGGGCTTCCGAGGAGTATGGCAGGTGAGCTTGAACCACCTATTTTACAATTCAAACCAACGTTGAAGTCCAGCGCAGTAACCCACAGCACCACACCAGGACTCCAAACCGACTTTGTTGTTGTTAAGCATCGTTGAGTTGGTTCCGGCCCACAGCAACCCTGTATTGGGTTTCTGAGAAGCAACTGGTAAGCTTGAATCATTGCCTTGCTGTTCAAACTGACTTTGCAGTCAGTGAATTAACCCACAGCACCATACCAGGACTCCAAACCAACTTTGCTGCTGTTGTTAAGTGCCATCATCAGTATTGACCCAAAATGCTGACCTTGAGATTAGCAGCCTGATTTGTAACCACTATGCTACCAGATTGTGTGGATCATGACAAGCTATGGACAACATTGCAAAGTATGAGTATTCCTGAACACTTAATTGTGCTCATGAGGAAGCTGCACCTGGACCAAGAAGCAGTAGTTCGAACAGAACATGGGAACACTGAATGTTTTAAAATAAAAAAAGTTGTATGACAAGGTTGTATTCTTTCACCATACTTATTCAAACTGTATGCTGAACAAATCATCTGAGAAGCTGGGTTCTATGAAGAAAAACATGGCATCAGGATTGGAGGAAGACTCATTAACAACCTGTGATATGCAGATGATACAACCTTGCTTGCTGAAAGTGAAGAGGACTTAAAACATTTACTGATGAAGATCGAAGAGCACTCCCTTTAGTATGGATTACATCTCAATGTAAAGAAAACAAAAATCCTCACCACTGGACCAATAAACAACATTCTTATCAATGGAGAAAAGATTGAAGTTGTCAAGAACTTCATTCTTCTTGGATCAGCTATCAACACTCATGGAAGCAGCAGTCAAGAGATCAGATGACGTATTGCATTGGGCAAATCTGCTGCACAAGACCTTTTTAAAGTGTTGAAACGCAAAGATGTCAGCTTGAGGACTAAGGTGCACCTGACCCAAGCCATGGTGTTTTCAATAACTTCATATGCATGTGAAAGCTGGACAGTGAATAAGGAAGACCGTAGAAGAATTGATGCCTTTAAGTTATGGTGTTGGAGGAGAATATTGAAAGTGCCATGGGTTGCCAAAAGAACCAATAGATGCGTTTTGGACGAAAGGCAGCCAGAGTGCTCCTTGGAGGCCAAGATGACCAAACTTCGTCTCTCATACTTTGGACATATTGTCAGTAGGGACCAGTCACTGGAGAAGGATATCATGTTTGGTAAGGTGGAGGGTGGGAGAAAAAGAGGAAGACTCCCAAAGAGATGGATTGGCCAAGTGGTAGCATCGATGGATTCAAGTGTGGCAACAATAGTGAGGCTGACTGAGGATTGGGCAGTGTTCCGTTTTGCTGTGCAAAAGGTTGCTATGAGTCAGTACTGACTTGATGACACCTAACGACAACAACAATGCTACCAGAACTCCTTAGGGGCTAATTATGTAGGAGTTTTAAGAAATTTATAATGTTTTAAGAAAGTTGTAATGGTGAGAAAAAAGCCAGAAAAGCTACATAGAGAAATTTTAATTTCCCATCCTAACAATGCACCTGCTCATTCTTCAGGCATATCACAGGCTGCCGTAAAACAAATTCATTGGGAAACCTTAGCAATGTATCTTACAGCCCTTAGCATGGCCCATCAAATTGCATTTTCCTCTCAAACTCAAAGACCATTCAAAAGGAACATGATTTGAGCCCCTTGAGGATGTCAAACCTGCCTTTTTAATATGATGCAAATTGAAGAGCACAGAATTGTTCCGGGAAGGATTAGAGAGATGGAAGCATTGCCTCCAGAAGTGTATGAACCATTCTGGAGGATATGTTAAGAAACAATAGTTTCACATTTTGATATTTTTGTTTAATAATTGTTTCTGTGGACTGCAAACTTGGTTTGAACTACAAGGTTGGAGGTTCAAGCTCACCAGCTGCTCCTCAGAGACCCTACACAGGGTCACTATGGCTCAAAACTGACTCAACAGCACTTAACAACAGCAACACGAACAATGCCATCTCACAATACCTTTTGACTTATTCTAGAATATGTATTACTCTGTATATGTAATATTGTTTAGTGGTTGGTGACCTTGAAGTTCAAACTGACCTTGCGGTCCAGTGCTTATCCTACAGTGCCACAAATGAGTAAATTAGAATGTATTTTCTTGTGTACCAATGTTGGTTATTTCTTCATTTTTTAGCTATTTGCAACTATGTAGCTTATAGAAAACTGATGTTGTTGTTGTTGTTTAAGTGCCGTTGAGTCGGTTCCGACCCATAGCGACCCTGTACAGGGTTTCCGAGGGTGTAAATCTTTACGGGAGTAGAAAGCCTCATCTTATTAGTCTTTGTCATAGAAATGTAATTACATAGTGGTTACCAATCGGGCTGCTAATCTCACGGTCAACAGTTCCAAACTACCAGCTGTTCCACGAGAGAAAGATGAGGTTTTCTGCTACCATTAATTAAGAGTTACAGCCTCAGAAACCCTGTACAGCGTCACTATGAGTCGGAACTGACTCCACGGCACATAACAACAACAACAACAGCAACATGTTCAGTGGAATTAACATGATTATGTTCTGAGGATAGAACTATTTTGCATCTATTTACAAATTCATGTCAGCATTTCTTATATTCTTGTGTGATTATTTGAATTTTTTTGATCAATTATAACTAATTGTTTCTGGCTTTTTCATTATTTAATAACCTAAAATAACAGACAGCGTATGTTTTATATATTTATGAGAGTCATAATTTCTTTATAAAATTATCTGTAAACTCTTACTTTTCATCTTTACCTTTCAACCACACAACACAAAATGACACAATAGAATCCATAATAGAGAAAAGAAAAGAACCTGTATGTTTACATGTTACTGGGGATCTTTTCTCTTCTTTTGACATAACAAACAGTGTGCATAACTTACTTGGATTTTTCTAATATATATAAAAAAAAAGTTCATAGCTTCTTCTAAATTGGTTTATAGAATTGATTTACTGGTTTATTGAATATTTGTAAGAGGATAGTAAGCTATACTGATTTTAAGATCTCTTATACTGATTACTGTAAAAATGTTTTCATAAATTAGACTAATCAGCAATCCATTAAATTTGAATAAAAATCAATGTCAACTTTAAGATTTTCATACAATCAAAACTCAACACTTTAAATAGATATAACAAGAGTTGTTTTAATTGATAAGAATATCTTAAGTATGTTTTACAGATTAAAGAAGTAGTGGTTTCTATTAGCAGATTAAAATCAGGAGAAAATTAAAATAAATTCACATTTTAAAAAAACATTATGATCGATAAACACAGTGCCGTAGCTACAACTAGCTCTATGTACATTGGATTATATTTGAACAAACAATACATTTTAGTACAGATTTTTAATAACAAAAAGGACTGGAAAAGACTCTAAGGAAAAAAAAATAATAAAAATTTTCACTAGTAATTTTATAAAAATATCAGACTTATATATTAAAAGCCAGTAATCCCCCAAATTAGTTTTTGATATCAAAGAAGTTGTTTTAAATGTATATAAAATTCTGCTTCTTCTTTATGAATAAGATACAAAGAAGATATTAATTAGCAATTCAGTTTAAGGGACGTCTAAGACTTTAAAATATTTTTTTAAAATACTGCATATATATGTGTGTAT
>NW_006408577.1:11024818-11027111 GCF_000296735.1 Chrysochloris asiatica
TATATGTCTAGAACTAACACTGATTAATAATGGACTGCCTATACCTAAAGACTGTATAATAAACATTGTCCATTTAAGAAATCTGATCTAAATGTAACATTGATAAAAGTACAATTGAAAAAAACTTGAAATTACAGTATTGTTTTAACATAACACTTTGATAATTCAACATTTTGCACTGTCTTTTAGAGTTGACTTGACAGCTTGTCTAGAATAATACTGAAATATTTGCACACTAGTAAAGCATCTGAACCTCTGCCTTTGAATAATAAGTAGCAAAAAAAGTGAGTTTATTTTAAAGGAAATTTTGTATGACTAGGCAATGAAAAAGTCCAGAATAGTCTGTGTTCCTTTTTATTACAGCTACTACAAAATCTGTAAATAAGAAACTATAGTAATTTTGCATGTAGAGATCAATTATAAATTCATTGATTAGATCATTTAAAATATACTGATTCCTACTGATTCAGATAATTATCCTAGGTGATTTCAAATAACATCTGAAGTCATAACCTATGCTGACTAAATCATTACTTTAATCTGTTTTGTCATATTAATATAATTCAAAACCACATAAAAAATGACTTTTCCTCCTCAAACTGACTTTTACTAACTAAAGACAGTTTGCTTCTTCACGTAAGCAGAAATTAACCTAGGGAAATAAATCTGAATCCCATCTAAGTATCACTTAAATTTCAATTTCATTCCAGTAATATATTCAATTTTTCACTGATTTATACTATCAAATACATTAGTTCTATTAAAAAAAATTATTTGTTTCAAAAACAAACATTACAAATTATGTATATATAGCTTTTTAATTTTTTTTTAAATTAGATTTGAGCATTTCCAAATGATGTTTCTGTATTAAAAATCAGAAAATAATATTTAATGGGGTTAAAACCACAAGTAACACATCAGCATTTTTTACATTAGGAATTGTTTGTTTTTCTGGATTAGAATGTAAATTCATCATCAAAATAAAAGGAAAATATTTCAAGCACACCTATATTGCAGTGTGAATCATCAGTTTAATATATTTAACAAAACAATGGTCTTGAGTTTATTAAATAAATATTTTATATTTTATCATATATAAGTCTGCTCTCTTAGATGTCAAATTTCTGATCCTGGCATTTGGTTGTCTTTAAAATATTTACCAAATATAGAATTCCAGACCCTATTTTCAGCCCAAGCTCAGTATCAGACATTGAAATGTGTACAATGTTGTATTACATATTTGCATTTAAAAAAATACTTACCTATGTGGTATGTATTTGATTTGAGACTATAAAATAGAACAACAGTATTTACAAGCTCATTTTCACAACAAACTTTTTACAAACTCCCAAGAAAATAAGAAATTCTTAATTGATTTCCTTCATATAAAATGATTGCTAATATGTTTACACAGTAAAAATGGAAGGGACAAAGTTTCTATATACAGATACAAGGAAACGATTTATCCCCCACCTGTGTAATAAAAGAGGAAAGTAGTTGACAAGAGGTTTTATAGCATCTACCAAGATGTTTCCCTTATGATACAAAAGTACTATTGCATCTCAGACGTCCTGATCACCAAGTCTCAAAGGCAAATATGACACAGGGTATAACCATGATGTATCAGCAAGTGAGACGCTGATAGCCATTCTACTCCATTACCTTTCTTGAGGAGAAGAAGGCAAACCAGGAGGGCTAATCTGTTCCATTTGAGAAGACTAGAAAACTTTCTGAGCAAAAAATCAACTCTACCAAGCATTGGACTGCTAATCACAAGGTCGGCAGTTCAAATCCACCAGCTGCTCCTCAGAAACCCTACACAGGATCACTATGAGTTGGAACCAACTTTATGGCATTTAAGAACAATGTGAGTCAGAACCAACGAGACAGCACTTAAGAACAACGACCAAGACTAATGAATATGGGATAAAATTTTTGTTTGTTTCCTCTCAGTGTTTACCGGCTTTAGATAAGGTTAAAATTATGCCTAATGTGTATAATGAACTTTTGCAGTCGTAGTCATTTGTGAAGTCATTCAGTGGTGTGCTGGAGCTGTCTCAAACCAGTTCACAAGAGTTGTGTTTATTTCTTCTCAATCCCACATTCAGTGATGTCAAGTTGGTAGCATGAAATTGGTCACAGTGGCAGTATTTACCCCATGGAAATTGGCAAATGCTGCAAATCAGTGTTGCTTTTTTTGTTTTGTTTTGTTTTACTCTGCTGTTTTTTTTTTTTTTTTTTATTTTTTTAGTACAAATATATAGTTGGTTGTTAAACATTTACCAGCACAGGG
>NW_006408577.1:11027211-11065079 GCF_000296735.1 Chrysochloris asiatica
TTTTTGTTTTGTTTTGTTTTACTCTGCTGTTTTTGCTGTTTTTTTTTTTTTTTTTTTTACTCCCATATAGTTGGTTGTTAAACATTTACCAGCACAGGGCTGAATTCATGTGAGTTTTCTTTGTTCATTTAATATTGTAGTTTCTGGCTATAAAGTCATGGAAATGAGTCCTTGAATTAGGAGTGGTACAGAGCAGTTAAGCACTCACTGGTCCTTCTACTTTCAAGCATATAACTTTTCTGGCTTTAAAACAACATTTTCAATATCTTGGATGCTTTTTCCATTTAAGTGTTCACTAGGACAATCATGACTATATCCTTGCATATCACTGATTGTTGACACTGTATAAGATGCACTACGAAGAGCATCTGAGTGGGAAAAACTGTTTCCAAATTGAATTTTGTATTGATTCCAGTTTCTTCTCAGAAGTGCTTGAACCTATTCATCAAAAAGAAGCAGAAAGAACAAGAATAACCCATTAATCGAAATGAAGGTATTGTATTTAATAGCCCAAAGACACAGGATATAACTGTGATATATTGTATTTAGTAACACATAAATTAACTATGAAAACATTGTTGTTAATAAGTTAATAATATTCTTTTTAGTTTCAAACACCATAATGAATAAACCATATTAATTATAGATTATGAATTACTCCATATTTTCAAATTACATTTAAATTTTTATTTTTTTCATACCTTATCTTAAAACCTTACTAATGTATGATGGTGGTGGTGTGTCAGTGAGTCTGTTTTGACTCACAGCAACCCTGTACAGGGTTTCTGAGGCTGTATATCTTTATGGGAGCAGAAAGCCTCATCTTTCTCCCATGGAATAGCTAGTAGTCTCGAACTGCTAACCTTGAGGTTAGCAGCCCAACTGATAAGCACTACGCTATCAGAGCTTTCAATAATGTATATGTATACATTATTGTTAAAAATATAAGGTTGAATGTTCAAAATCTAATTTTACATCAATATATTCATTAAAAGAATGAGAAAATAAAATAAGAAAGAGAGAAAAGCAAAAGAAGTTATGAATTCAAGGAATGTATATCAATTCTGAAGAAAATAAAAGGGGTTTTGTTCTCATAGAACGTACTACTCAGAGGGAAGAAAGTCATTGAAAAAATAATTACAAGTGAATGAGTATTGTGAAAAAGAATTTTAGTAAAATTTAGTTAATGTTCTACTTTATTGTATCTGGATCCCCTACTGCCCAAAGATAATTTGAAATGTAATGATTAGTTCTAATTTCTAACCATTCCCCACTCCCCACCCCCACCCCACCCCCAGTCATTATCTGGAGTCCTGGTGTGGCACTGCAGGTTAATGCGCTGGACTGCAAGGTCAGTTTGAATGGCAAGGTTGGTGGTTCAAATTCACCAGGTGCTCCTGTGAAACCCTAAACTGGGTTGTAATGGGTCAGAATGTACTCAATGGCACACAACAAGAAGTCACTATTTAGGATCAGAATTGTTATTGTTGGTTGCCATCAAGTTGATTCCAACTCATGATGATTATATGTGTTACAGAGTTGAACTTCTCCATAGTGTTGTTATGGTTGCAATATGTGCTTTTAATTTTATTTATTTTATTGTTTTTGTTGAGCATATACATAGCAACACATATACATACATACAAAAAAAAATTCTATGTGTACAAATCAGTGGCATTGATTATATTCCTTAAGTTGTGCAACCATCCTCACCTTCCTTTTCTAAGTTGTTCCTTTCCATTACCATAAGTTCACCACCCCTCAAAGATTCTGATCCAATTTTTCAAGGTGGTACTGTCAATTTGAGGCCCTATTGTTGTTGTTAAGTGCCGTTGAGTCGATTCTGACCCATAACAACCCTGTATAGGGTTTCCAAGGAGCAGCTGATGCGCTTGAACCACCGACCTTGCAGATCAAACGACTTTGCAGTCTGATGCATTAGCCCATAGCACCACACCAGGACTCCTTGAGCTCGTATAGATAGTGCTTAAAAGAACATAAAGCTCATGGCCGCCATATTTTGCTAGTTAAGGGGAATTATTATTTGCTTTAGGATGACGTCTGAGAGTATTTTTTATTTAAAGATTAAAGATAATTTCAGGCCAATTGTTTCTTTGACTGTAGCCTTAATGATGACAGCAGATTTCTAGGCCTCTCCGTCATACTACTGCTGAGTGTGTTCAAAATGCAGTGGAGCTAGCAATTGAGTGCAAACTAAGGTAGGTCATGTATACTGATTTTGGTTTTAATTGAACAAAGGATTGAAGGCAATTTATAATATTCAGTATATCAAAAGCAAATGAAAAATTTGAAGTATATCTCCAATTTGGTCATTTGGATATTTCTACATTTGACAAGTTAGCTGACTACTTTGGGAACTTCTGCTTCCATATTATGAATGTATGAGTCACATCCCTGCAACCTGATCTACGGTTAAAGTAGGTGCTATTTGACTCATTCTTCCCAAGCTCTCTGTTGCTCTTTGTGGCACCATCAGATAAACACTAGACCTCAAGGTTCCTATGAACTGTAAAGTTGGAGGTTGAATTCACCAGCTGCTCAAAACCCTATACAGGGTTGTTATGAGTCTGAACTGCACATAACATATGACAGTACATAACAACAACAACAATAACAACTGCGGCTGCTTGTTAACCCTATGATTGCTTCCCCCAAGGAAATCTGAGCATCTATGAGCCCATTTAAATCCTCCAGGTCTGGAACTGAGCCCACTGTAGTGACTCAATTTTCACCCAACCAGTAGATAGGTATATGAGGGGACAACAACATTAATAGATAGTCACACCATGGAATGGTCAACCACTCAAGATTGAAAGGGCAGCATTTACCTAAGGACAAAATACTGACGAATTGAGAAAGAAGGTAGAATGGAAACAAGAATCACAGGAAGGAAGTGAGATAACTGATGTTACATCGAGGGGATTATAATCATTGAAATAAATGATTTGCTAAATATAAAACTGATGATATGTTCTTCACCTTCATTCAATTCACAATAAAACATTTTAAAAAGAGTGAAACTCTCTAGAATTCCTGTTCAGGAGTACTTTTTCACATTCATAAAATAATTACCTAGTTTCTACTAGCATATAGATTTTCTAAACTTTCTATTCAGCATATACATGTATTTAAAGCAATAATAAATCTGAACATAAGACTGACTGACATAAATTTTTATATTTAATTGCCTAAGAAGTGAAGAAAACTCAATTTTCTGATAGCATATGACCTATAAGCAAATAGGTATTTCCAGGATGTCTGCAGTTTTGTGGGATATTTCAAAATCCTGTCAAAGTCTGCTATACTCTGTTGTTTAAAATAAACACAAAATTTCACTTTCTCATTTCAAATTATAGCAGGTAAGAGAAAAAGAAGAGTCAAATACAAAGTCTGTGAACTTCCATAATTAGAACTCAGAGTGATTTGTTTGAATTTTATTTATCTTTTTCCCATTCAATTCAAAATGTATATTATTAAAATGGAATAAATGGTTTCAAAAGTTATATTATTATAATATTAAGTAATTTAAGAACTTTCAAGATTATTGCTGTAAATATGAAAGAAATCATCTATATTCATGTAAGTTTGTATCAAAAATGAAAGTATTTATAGGACACTATAATGTACATTTTGCCCTTTTCTTAGTTTAGTATTGTATTCCTAAATCCTCCAGATACAAATTTTAAATCAAGATAATTTGAAATAATACCTAAATGAGTATTATCTTCAAAAGCATAAGCAAATGGCAAATGAATGGGTTTTGGAGTATGAATTTTCATCAAGTAGAGATTAAAAACAAAAATTGTTTTGGAACAGTTATCTAGATATTTTCACTGGGGATTGTTTTTGACTCTTTATTAAGCTTAATTATGCCTAAGTTTGTTACTAAATTCTGGACTTACTGAATATATAAACTACATAGTAATTGACTGAAAATACATTGTACAAAAGAATCTATGTAAATGTTAGCAAGACTGTTGACAGAAGGTGTTCCTTAGTTGTGAATGTAGTGCTTACAGTCTTAAAAAGGAAAGCTTAAATTAAATTCTAAGAGCCAAATCAGCTTTTGAAATATCTGTTTGTTCTGGAAGTCTCTACTTTGATTAAGGTCATCACCCTATTTCTTCCTTGCAACTCAATCATCAGAAAAATAGTGGAGAGCCAATTTCCTGCACTAAGTACTTATTTACTAAAGTTTAAAATAAACCTAATTAAAGACCCAGAGCATTTGTAGACTTCTGTTTATAGAATTCTCTGTAAGAATGTGATTTTTTTATCTGCTTCTTCTAGCACAATATAACACCTGTTGACCAGAAAGTGTCCACACTTAATAAACTTTAAAGAAGAAAATTTTAATGGGGTTGGGTAATAAAGATAATTGCCATTGGAAGGGAAGATAGGCTGGTATCATAAAGATGTTCTTAGGTGCCACCTACAAGGTTTCCAAGGAGAGGCCAGTGGGTTTAAACCATATTTCGTTGGCACTGTGGGCTAATGCATCAGACTGCAAAGTTGTTCGAACTGCAAGGTTGGTGGTTCAAGCTCACCAGCTACTCCTTGGAAACCCTGTACAGGGTCGCTATGGGTCAGAATCGACTTGAAGGCATTTAACAACAACAACAACAATATATGGAAACCTGGTGTGGCACTGCGGATAATGCACTGGACTGCAATGTCAGTTAGAACTGAATGTCGGTGGTTCAAGATCACCAGCTGCTCCTTGGAAACCCAATACAAGGTCGCTACGAGTCAGAACTGATTCAATGGCACTTAACAGCAATAACATATAATAACAGGACAACTGTGTAAAATATAACATTACAGCTTTATATGTAAACTAGAATCTGATGAAGAACTAAACTCCTTAACCTAAAAAAAAGAAATTAGTAGACATTGAAATAAAAGTCTGTCTCATTCATAATACAAAATATGGGTTCAGTTGTTCTCAACAAACTATTGTGCTGACTTTATAAATAAATCTACTGTCAGATATTTCTAACTTTCAGGTGTTGTTAATGCCAGGCATGTTTAGTCTATGTTCATAGTGTACAATTTCATCTTAGTGGCCGAGAGACGTGACTAAACTATTCTGATTGTTAATCAAGTCACACTTATATGACTAGTGAGAAATGATTAACAGGAAGTTTTGGTAAAATATAAAATAACATAAAAAGTGTTAGTAAAAAAAGAGAGAGAAATTAACTTAAACACAGATATGTGATCTAATGTAGAAATCAAGAAAGAAACTAAGTCTCAGTAAATGATTTTAACAAGTACATGACATAGTTGGAACTGCACATAATATATTTGGCAGCTGTGTCTTCATGGTAAGAGTGGGAAAAACTCTGGAAGGCAAAAAGACAAAAAGGGAGGGATTATAGTATTTCTTAAAATGAGAAGTGAATCATACACAAACAAGAATTATATCTCTGGAGATGAGGAGAAAGGGACAAATATTAGAGATGTTGTGAAGAACTGAAGGATTTGGCAACAATCTGGCTTGAGAATTTTGTATTATTATAATTTTTCAATGCCAAATTTTCTCAACATGGCAGATGTTCAAGATTCTATGTCTCTTTTGCTTACACAGAGAGAGTGTAAAATGAGGGTTAGGCATTGGTTTAGTTATTCCCTAGGCAGTTTATAGATGAAAAAGCCAATTCAAGGTTTTGATTCCAATTCGATTAATGTCCCCATTTGTTCATGGAATTTTTGAAAATGAGTGATTTGACATGTCTAATAAAGACTATAATCTACTGAGTGCCTACTGAGGATGGGGGAAGTCTCTGAGTGGTATAAATGATGAAGTGCCTCCTCACTAACTGAAGGGTTGGCAGTGAGAGGCACCTCTGACAAAAGGCTGGTGATCTGCATCTGAAAGTTAGCTGTCATGAAAACACTATGGAGTGCAGTTCTATTGTGCAACACAAGTTGCCATTATGAATCAGAATTGACTTGAAGACAACTGGCAAAAAATGACAATTAAAGTTGGAGAACAATGCTAAAAAAAAATTACATTCCTTAATTTACATTAATCCTGGTGAAATTTGTATGGAATATGGGAATATGCTTTCATTTTATTAATAAATGTGAATACTGCCAACTCACCAGGAAGTTCAGAACACTATCCAAGATTATCATAGCCTGGAAAAAAGTGGTATCTTTGGCTTTTAAATGTTTCTCTGTGTCAGTATCTTTTTTTATACTACCTCCTCTCACAAAATATGTTGCTAGTGAATGTTTTATACATTTAAAACTTATTGGTTATGAAAACACAGATACAGAGGTATACCTTTTATATTCAATACATGTTGATTGGCATTTTGTCTATACCACTCAGATCTATATTTAACTGTAAATTCCTATATGAAAATGGCCTGGTCCTGTGCCATCCTCATAATAATTGCTCTTTTTGCAGTCCCTACGTCAATCTGTCCAATATGTACAAGGACCTCTGGTAGTGTAGTGCTTACGAAGAGGGCTGTGAACCTTAAGGTCAGCAGTTCGAAACTACCAGCTGCTCCACAGGAGAAAAATGAGGCTTTCTGCTCACGTAAATATTTACAGCCTTGGAAACCTGGTACAGGGTCGATATGTGTCAGAACCGACTCGACGGCACTTAACAACAACATGTCAATCTATCTCACTGAGGGCCTTCCTCTTTTTCACTAACTCTCTACCAAATATGATGTTCTTCTCCAGGGACTTGTCCCTTGGATAACATATGCAAATTACATGAAATGAAGTCTTGCCATCCTCAATTCAAAGGAGGATTCTGACTATACTTCTTCCAAAATAAGTTTGCTCATTTTTCTTACAGCTCATGGTATAGTTAATATTCTCTACCAATACCATAATTCAAATCTATCAATTCTTCTTTAGTCTTCCTTATTCATGGTTCAGATTTCACAGGCATGTGAGGTGACTGAAAATACCATAACTTAGATCTAGGGTACTTAGTGATCAAAGCGGTATCTTTGTTTTTGAACCTTTTAAAGAAGTCATTTATAAGAGACTTGCCCAATACAAATATGTCATTTGATTTTTGCATTTACTACTCATTAACTACAAAAAAAGTCTTTCTTGTTATCAGAATACTAGAAGCACCTTCTAAATGTATGAAATGCAGCCTGCTAGGCTTGACAGTTCTTTACTTATACTTAAAAGGCTACATTAAAAATTCAACAGTGAATTTTATTATATGCTAATCAAGAGAACTAAAATATTATTTAAGTAGGGAAAATATTCTATACCTGCACAGTTCTAAGCTAATTTGCCTTATAAGAATGAGTCTCCTAAAGTTATGCAAACTAGTTCTATGTGTTTCTCATCTGAAGCTTAGTAATGAGCTTCACAGTTATCAAGTGCTCATGTCTCAGTTGCTTTTGGAATTTCTGAATTCTGTCAAAATACATATTTGTCAAGTAGTTTAAAATATTTAAAGAGCTGTAATCAATACAGCTAACAGCATGAACCATAAACAGAACAAACATCAAGCTTGAAACCCTCGCATCCCCATGAAAACAAAACAAAACAAAACAAACAAACAACCTAACATTTTAATGGCAATCAGTTCTGACTCATGGTAACCCATGTGTTACAGAGTAGGGCTTTCTTGACTGTAATTTTTTTGAGAAGCACATCATCAAGTTTTTCTTTTGTGGTGTCACTAGATGGATTTGAATTGACAACTTTTCAGTTAGTAGACAAGTGTAAACTGTTCCTGCAGGGGCCCACTCATGAACTATAGCACTATTCATATGTACAGGGACTATGGTATCAGTTTCCAAAATGCTTGACATTTCCCAAAATGCTTGACATTTATTAATTAGCAAAGTATTCAATGAAAATCTGAAATCTCCATGAGTATATTATCCTGTTATAAATTAAAGCATTTTATTCTCTTATGTTTCAGCATCTACTGCACACCCATCATGCATAACTGAGGGATTAATTTTTAAATACTTTCTTCTCCACTGGAAACCTGTTTCCAAAGACTATCTCCTTTTTGGTAAATGTAGGTGAGAAAAGAGAAAATAAGCTAATTCTATTTCCTATTGGAGTGTATGTTCTATGAAGTGAAGTGTTGCCATAAAATGTACTAGTTAAAGTTCATACATAATTGTATTAGTCAAAAAGGTATACAGAAAGACGACATCAGTAAAAGTCACTGATGGAATATTTTATATTGAGACTTTATTTAGCCTAAACTTGATTTCCAATCCAGCCTAAGGTTTTGAAAAGGGAAATTGCACCTATGAAAAAAGAAGTTTCAGGAACTTTTTTATCCTTTATGGAAATAAAATTTAAGATAGTTTTAATTGGGGGGATTTAATTCTGTATCACAATTTCTGTGAAACATAATAGATTGCAAGTACAAAACAATAAAAAGAATGAAATCAATTGCCATACCTCTCCATTAAAGAAGCAGAAAATTGTAGAAACCAAAAGACCCTGTAAGATAAAAACAAAATTATCTGATTCCAAATGAAAACAAAATAAAATCTTTGTAAACAAATTGCTGAACACATAGCAAAAGATAAAACCAATGATATATTTAAATTAACACCCAAATTTCCCTAGCTAAAGCTCTGATAGCCAGGCAGCCATACCTGATAGTGCATAAGGATGTGCATGATGTAGTCGTATACTTCTTCAGCAGTTCTTCCCTCAGGCCGCCATGGCAGCAGCACAAATTCAATGCCAAGAAGTGGCACCAGGATGAGTGTAGCTCTCACGGCTTTCATGTAGAGATGAGATTCTGCTTGGTGAGTAACTTTTAACTTGGTGATGAGAACACGTACAATATTTAATAGGAAAAAGAGATTAACCTAAAAGAAAAGAAAATTCATTTCACATTAAAAAGCATTATTTAAGAATCTAAAACTTCACAATCTTTGAAATATTTTCCATGTTTCAGGAGTGTGCGCTGTTATGTTTGTCTCTGATAATAATTTGTATTTCTGAAGTTTTTATTTATTTCCTCATCAATACATCCAATTTAATGGACTCATACTTTAGAGAAGGAACTACGTGATGGAGTACATTGAGTTAAGATTATTTTTTGAAATTACAACATCTTAGCTGATAGTTTTTTCAGCTCATTTTTTCATGCAATTTTTGGATTTTGTTAGAGACTCAAAACTCAACCTTTTGATCATCTTTAACTCAAATAATATAATAATTTATAACAAATGTTAAAATATTTAAGCATCTCTTTTATATCCATGTCTACTTTAGGTACTTTTTTAAAAAACATATTTTACTATCATAAACAATTTCATAAACTTTTAGTTTCTTTTTTGTAATAAAAATTCTCATAATAGTTCTCCAATACAGTATTGTGATTCTCGATTCTCTGAGGAGACTGAGTTAACAATTTAACAATTAAACCATTTATTGTTTAACAAAGATTATCTAGCAGCTAAAGTCTTTTTGGTGCTCATTAGGCCTTCTGTTAATTACTTTTTGTAGTTTCATATTTACTGTTCTCAAACTTTTCCCAAGAAATAATATCCTTTCTGAAAAAGAGACATATACTTCAAAAATATAGTGTGGATATCTAAGAGATTTAGAAATGCATTCTGCTGAAACATCTCTCTCTCTCACCCACTCTCATTTTCATGCACTATTACTTTCTCTTACCTCATTCAAATCAGTATCTTCTATTTGAAAAATTTCTCTATGCCTATTCCTATGCCTTCTATAGATTATTGTTGTTGTGTGCCATCAAACAGAATCCGAACCATTGAGGTACCGCAAGATAATGGGAAGGACCACAAGGGCTGTGTGAATCCTTTCCATAGGATTATAAACACTAAATACAGGAGAGTTGCTAAGAGCTGGACTGCAAGGTCAGTTTGAACCACAAGGTTGGTGGTTCAAGCTTACCAGCTACTCCTCAGAAACGCTATACAAGGTCTCTATGAGTCAGAACAAATTCGCAGGCACTTTAACAATAGAAACAACAATTATAATCTTATCCTCAATTTGAAGAAACTATCCTTTGTTTAACAATATAAAAATATCAAGCTACATGCAACTTTGTAATTTATAATGGAGCATTATATGTAGAAAACATTAACTAAAAGCAGGCTTTTGCTAATTTGAGATGCACATTACAAAAAGAATTGGGATATAGCATTGCCATTCTTAAAGAATTCAATAGAACATATGCCTCAAAAATATATATGACATCCTGATCGAAACACAGCTATGAAAAATTACAAGTTTACAAACCTAGGAATGTCTTTGTGAAAAGCAAAAGCTAGATAAGCCCTGTCAACAGGTGTAAGAATGAAGCCTGACAAATCAACACGTCAGCTGTTCTGCCTCCTTCTCAATCTATTCCTGTCCAAAGTATTCATTGTTGTTTTCAAGTTTCGACTAAGTGAGAAATACTACCAACTCACAGAAAGAGAGATAGAAATACTCTTTTATCTGCTTATCCTTGGGCATTTGTACTTTAGACTATTTTGTACTTTACAAATTTAATATAGACAATTATAAATCATGAACTAAAGATGAAAACAGGCATGTTCCTCTTTTGATTCTCAGTTTTTGAAGATTTCTAAATGAAGATTGCTTCTTTAAAGAAAATCTGATTTAACATGTGAAATGAGAAACTAGAATTGAAAATGGGATTAATAATTATATCAACTATTCTAAAATAGTAATCCTAGTGTGAACTGGGAACTATTCTTTCTAACATTCTCCATATAAAATAGTTTTGAGAATCGTGATGCTAAAATCTTACTTTATTTTCTCTAAATGCTCTAAATTATTCCAAATAAAAATAGAACAAAAATTTCAAATTTCAGGTAAACTAGATCTGAATTTCACTCATTTTAAAGCAAAACTATTTGAATATTCATAATTAAGGAGAAGAGAACAAATATAAAATTACATAATGTTAAAACATTTTTCTAAAGCTATGGAATTGACTACATCAGCTGTAAATCATCTGCCTAAAATTTAGCGCAGACTGCAAAAACATTGAAATACTTTATATACTATGAATTATATCCCCCAAAAATCATTAAAATGAAACATCTTCTTTCACTAGTAATTATCATGCAACTTGACTGCATTTTTATCAATTTTAGACCAAAGAGGTTGGTAGAATGCTTCAATTTCATCATCACTGACTGCAATGGTTGGTACATAAATTTGCACCAACCAGTCTTCCTTGTACAAATATTATCCTATCACATACCACACTGTACTTCATTATAGAATGTTCATTGTGGTGATGCCTGTGATGATGCCATTTCTCTTCAGTTTGATGTTCCCAGCATAGTAAACATGTGATTATCAGACTCAGAATGACCAATACCAGTCCATTTCAGTTCACTAATGGCTAAGATATCAATTTGTGTCATTCCATTTCATTTTTGACAACTTCCAATTTTCCTAGATTCATACTTCAGACATTCCATGTTCTGAATATTAATGGATGTTTATAGCTACTTCTCTTTTTGAGGTGTACCCCATCAGCAAATGAATATTCCAAATGCTTTACTGAATTCATGTCATTATGGTCAACTCTACTTTGAGGAAGCACTTGCCAACTAGTATTTTCAGTGCCTCCCAACCTGAGGGTCTCATCTTTTGGCATTATACCTGACAATGTTCCATTGTTACTAATAATATTTTCATCTTGTGAAACTATATATGGCAATGTCCCACTGTTATTCATAAGGTTTTCAGTGGCTAACCATTTACAAGTAGTCTGCCTCTCCTTTTTCCTAGTCTGTCTTTGTCTGGAAGCTCTACTGAAACCTGTCCACCATGGGTGCTGGTATTTACAGTACTAGTGATATAACTTCTAGCATCACATCAACATGCACGCCACGACAGTTGGACAAACTAACAGATGAGTGGTGATATATATGTCCACTTCATAAATAATATGAAGACACCATACCTTTTTATAAATTTTCCTACTGTGTATCAGCATCACCAATTAGTTAAATTACTGAACAGAGCATTCTTCTGTGTAAGGCACTGTCTTGGCACTAGGGGTGTTGCAATGAACAAAACAGGTATGGAGTCACCATCCACCATCAGTTGGCGATGAGTTAGATAGGGAAAAATGAAACAAAGTAAGAAAGTGGGGAATACAAAGAATGGGAAAAATGAGAGCTTGACCAGGAAAGGTCTCTCTGATTAAGTGTGCATCAACCAAAGAAGGGTGATAAAAGGGTATTCAGGCCAAATGAGATGACAAGGGTAGGAGTGTTTTAATATTCACGAGGGAATTAGCATTGTGCCTAGGAAAAGCACATCCTCAGAAAACACTGAGCCTCCTCCTCCACTGTCTCCTGCTATTACTCCTCTGGCTCATCTTCTTTTTAAACACTCTGTACATTACGATTTTACCTGCAGAGAGCTCTGAGCTGTGATTAAAATTAGGTTTGTATTCCCTAAAGCCCTTGCATTGAACAGAATATTTCTATATAGCTGTCACTGCAAGTGAAACAATATGTATACAAATACCAGGGTGGATTTAAGAAGCTTAAATAGTTTTGGGAAGAGGGTTCTGTTTTAAAAATACATATACATATATATATATGATTTGTTGTTGTTGTTGTTTGTCATCAAGTTGATTCTGACCCATAGCGACCCAGTATTGGGTTTCCAAGGAGCAGCTGGTGAGCTTGAACCACCAACGTTGCCGTTCAAACGACTTTGCTGTATGATTCATTAGCCCACAGAGCCACACAATTTAGGCTGCTTCAATCTTTTTGCTATTGTTATTGAATAATGCTGCAATGAACAACCTAAATGCCCGTTAATAGAAGAATGGTTAAACAAGCTTTGGTACATACACACAACTTTGAAAAATAACAATGAACTTGTGAAATACATCATAGCATGGATGAACCTGGAGGATATTAACTTGGGTGAGGGGGAAGACAGTCAAAAAAAATTAAAAAGGGAAAAAAAATACATATATATAGGTGAGTCAAAAATTATCTGCACTCTGGCTGTATAATTTATTTTAACCAACTTTTAGAAAAGACAAAAACAATTTTTTGATATCTTTTTCTTGTTTTTCAAAACACTGTCTCCATCTGCCAGCAAACTTTCATACTCCCTTATTAACAAATGTTTTAGACTGAGCAGTGAGCCATGAATGAATTGCTGTCTTCACTTCTTCATCAGAGGCAAATCTTTGTCCAGAAAGGAGTGCTTTCAGGGGACCAAGCAGATGAAAGGCTGATGAAGCAAAATCAGGACTACAGGGAGGATGCTTTAACATTTCAAAACGACGTTTTTTTTGGAGTGTCAACAGTGTGGGCAGAGGTGTGTGGATGTGCATTGTCATGCAAGATCACATTGCACTTGGATAGTAGTCCTTTGCATTTCATCTGAAGTTTAGACTTCAGCTGTTCGGTGAGTATCTCAGTGTAATGAGCACTGTTGATTGTTGACTATTTTTCCCGATAGTATTCCAATACTGGTCCTTGAGAATCCTAGAAAAGTGTAAGCATCAATTTTCCAACTGATGTCTGATTTTGAACTTTTTCTTGGCTGGCAAATGAGGTAGTTTCCATGCCATACTCTGTTGTTTACTCTCAGTCTCATAGTGATGAATCCATGCCTTGTGACTAGTAACAAGTTTTTTAAATAAATGTTTAAAACAAAAAAGCTGTTGTTGTTAAGTGCTATCGAGTCGGTTCTGATTCATGCTGACCATATATAGGATTTCTGAGGCATGACTGGTGAGTTTGAACTGCTGATCTGGTGGTTCAAACTAACATCGGGGACCAGCGCTTATCCTATAGTACCATATCAGTTGTTGTTGTTAAGTGCCATCGAGTCGGTTCTGATTCATAGCGACCCTGAACAGGGTTTCTGAGGCTGTGAATCTTTACAGGAGCAGAAAGCCTCATCTTTCTCCCACGGAACAGCTGGTAGTATTGAACTGGTGACCTTGCAGTTCGCAGCCCAATTCGTAACCACTACGCTGCCAGACCTCCTTACCATATCAGTAGTTGCCCCGAAATACACAGCCTACAGTAGTTTAGCCAAGGTTCACAGCTGGCTCACTGATGACAAAGACTCCAAAGCGGAGTAATCTCAGCACAGTTTAAATCCGGTGTGTCACACAGGTTCCTAGTATGGGAGCAATCCCTGGAAGGAAGTAGTTCTGACTGAAAATTTCACTATACACTAAGGTATATTAAACATTTCCATAGGCATAATCAGTACCATGTGCTGACCTTTGGGGGCTCTCTAGTGTGGCAGGCACAAACCAGACATTTTGACACTTGATGAGCACTTACTACATGCCAAGGTAGCACTTAGCATGCTTTAAAAGTCCCTATACAAACAATTTGGAGCCTTGGTGTGGCATCCTGGCGTGGCACAGTAGGATAAGCACTCGATCCCCGAGGTTGATTTGAACTGTAAGGTTGGTGGTTCGAACTTACCAGTTGCTACTTAGAAACCCTATACAGGGTCACTATGTGCCAGAACTGACTTGACAGCACTTAACAACAACAAAACACAAACAATTTACATATTGTTTTTATGATATTAAGGTAACACATCAAGAGCTGAAGGCTGCATTTGGACCTAAGATGCCTGTCTTGATACTTTATCCTCTTAACAAGTGTACTATATTTAAGAATGATTTGAATTTCATTCTGACATAACAACATACTGAATTGCAACTAGCAAACATAGTATATAAAAAAGGAGAGAATCTGAAAATAAATGAGTCTGTTAGCTTTGAATTTTAGTTGAGAAGCATAGTACCTTTATCTTCTGATACATAATTAATATGAGCTATAATTAAAGTTGAACTTCTGATGTGGTGCTGTGCGATAAGCACAGAAATGTAAGGTCAGTTTCAACCACAAGGTCGGTGGTTTAAACTCACCTGTGGCTCCTCAGAAACACTATTCTGGATTGCTATGAGTCTTAACCACAACAACATAATTAGTTATGTACCATGGAATCAGTTCCGACTCATAGAGACCCTGCATAAGGTTTCCAAGGCTATATACATCTTTATGTGAGCAGAAAGCTTCATCTTTCTCCCGAGGAACAGCTGGTAGTATCGAACTATTAACCTTGAAATTAGCAGCCTGACTTGTAACCACTATGCTACCAGAGCTCCTTAAAGTACACTCTAAGAGACGATAATTATGGCCTGATCTCTAATGTCTATGAGAATTGTAATTACATACCAGTAAGGCAGCACAAATTGGGCCATGGACAATGTAAAGAAGATGGGTGTCAGAACTGATCCAGCAGCTATGGAGAAACACAGGGAAATTATGTTGAAGATTATCATTTTACGTAGTTTCAACAGAAATCATAACGAGAAATTATCTTACTTGTCATTGTAATATATACTTCTAGCAACAGCATGAATACAAGCAGGAACTAGTGGAAATCCTATTAATACCAACGAAAAAGAAAATACACAGGTAAATTTCTCAATAGATGAAACTGTAAATATTCCAAGAAACATGAAAAACAAAGATAATTGCAAAAAAAAAAAAAAAGAAAAAAGAAAAAATAATTGGCCAATGTATATGAGGGGGCTTAAAAAAGTAGATGTAAAAATGGAACTAAAAGGTAATGAAATTTCCATGCACCTTTGAAGCTCCTTTGTATTTATTATGTAAATATTATCTGTATAAGTCAAACAAAAAATATGATAAATTGCTAGGTGTTTATATTTTTGTGTTTGTGTGTATACTTTCTTCTAATCTAAGTCATTTTGCATAGGTGGTCTGACTTCACAGCTGAAAGTTGTTGCTTAAGCCTTGAGGTTCAGAGGAAATTCATTCTCCTACTCTCCTCTGTATGTTGGGATTGGTCAATATTTGGCAGTCGATCAGAAATGAGAAATTTGACATTAGAATTTCCATTGTGAGAGACAAGATTAATAGCAATGTCATTATCTAAAGAAGAGGAAAAGCAGAAAGAGCTGTCACATGTACCAGATTAGAGTCTTTAAATTTGAGCACTCTAAATTATACCTCTCAAACACAAAATGAGAAGGAAATCTTTTTAAAGGCAAACAATGTTCGCTACCAAGTGTGTGTACGTGTGTGTGTCTGTGTGTGCACACCTATGTAAATCTATGTCTACATCGACATTGGCATCTCTGTTTATATGTAGATCTCAAGATAGAGCTAGATGCCACTTTAGTTATATTTCTGGATACTAATCATCTTGGATTCATTTTCTGCATTTTATATTTTGTATTATTCTTTGTTTTATAATGCTAGAAATGAATCTCTATTTGCTTTATGAACAATACCATATCAAGCAGATTGTATGGAAAAAAAATATTTTGTAGACCTTAATTCATTTATCAACCCTTATACTCTTAACATAAAAAGTACAATTATTTAAAAAAAAACAAATGCTTTATAAAACTATCTTTGTTGTTTGAATTTATATTTTGTTTCTGACTAAGCCCAATACCTTTATCTTCCATGTGAGGAGAAAAGGTAAATCAGAACAGCACAAAGACTAAATTACTTATTTGTGTTTCTAATTACGTTGTTTTAGTTACTACAAATTCAGTCAAGATTCAGTAATTCATTGGACTAGTACATAGCAAAAAAGCATTGCATTATTAATTGATCTACAACTTCTGAAATGGTAATTGTGTGAAAATTAGTCTGCTTTAATTATCTCAGCTTATAGTAAGAAGAGAATGTTATTGCCTGGTTTTCTTCTAAAAAAATCACAGTAATAATTTGCATTACAAAGGACTCTTGTTTCTTCAAAAGCATTCTCAATTAGGTGAAGTAGCAGATGTGTGATGAGTCACTTACCCCAGCCAAGAAAATAATACCACATCAGGTGCTGCTTCTCTGCAAACACAGCCACCACAATGAGTGTGTGGAGGTGAATGCCTTCACAAAGCATCCAAAAGTAATTACAGCCTATCAGGTAAAGATGAATGAACTGGGACACTTTGCAACTCACCTGAAGGAGAAAAAAAAAAAATCAATTTATATTTGATTACTTATAAATCATATATAAAGCAATAGTTCTACTTATTTCAATTTTATAGGGACACAGAAATTACTCTCTTTTACACAAATTGGTGGTTGTTATTGGTAAGTGCCGTGGAGTCAATACGATCTCGTAGAGACCTTATGCACAACAGAATGAAACACTGCTCGGTCCTGCACCAACTTCATCATCATTGCTACCTTGAGCCCACTGCTGTTGTCACCGTGTTAATCCATCTCATTGGGGGTGGAGGAGGGAGGGTCTTCCTCTTTTTTGCTGACACTCCACATTACCAAGCATGATGTCCTTCTCCGGAGACTAGTCCATTTTGATAATATGTCCAAAATATGAGATGAAGTCTCACCATCCTTGCTTTAGGCTGTACTTCTAACAACACAATACGAGTCTAATGAGCCTATAACTGATGCTATTCAAATATGAGGCTTAATGTTGTTTAAGGAGTCCTGGTGTGGTGCTGTGGATTAATGTGCCAGATTGCAAAGCCATTTGAACTGCAAGGTCAGTGGTTCAAGCTCACCATCTGCTCCTTGGAAACCCTATACAAGGATGCTATGGGTCCAAAATGACTGGATGGCACTTCACAAAAACAACAACAACCAGACTAAGACAAGTGTATTACTGAAAGAATGTGTCTGCAGCCACCCACTGATGGCCAATATATGTTTGCTGTTGCTGTTAAGTACCATGGAGTCGATTCCAACTCATAGTGACGCTGCACAGGGTTTCCGAGGCTGTAAATCTTTATGGGAGCAGAAAGCCTCATCTTTCTCCCACAGAACCGCTGGTAGTTTTGAACTGCTGACCTTGGGGTTGGAAGCCCGATTAGTAACCACTATGCTACCAGAGAATAAACCCATGCATTTATGAACTGGAACCTTACTAGCAATACTTTCTGACTTAACCTTGTATTTTAAAAAATATTTGTTGGCATTTGTAACTATTTGGAATAGTTATGTTTTTTTTTTTTTAATTCCTGTTTTCACTAAGCAATATATAAACTGTGATTTTTAAAAAAGAGCTTAATGAATGCTTTAGAAAAAAATAGATTTAGGACACTGGAGGTGCAAACAGGCAATACAGTTTTCACCAAAGAAATATTTCAAAATGTCTGTGCTACTGTTTGAAATTCATGGGTTAAACAAAATACCATGGAATACAACTACACAAATTCAATTTATTTCTTTATAGTTCTATGACAAAACTTTTTATCTCGTTGCCCTCCAAACATCACAACATTGGCCAATATTTTATATTGCTAATTATCCTCATGGAAGCAGCAGTCAAGTAATCAAACAACGTATACTGCATTAGGCAAATCTGCTACACAAGACCTTTTTCAAGTGTTGAAGAGCAAAAATGTCAGCTTGAGGACTAAAGTGCACCTGACCCAAGCCATGGTATTTTCAATAAACTCACATGCATGTGAAAGCTGGACAGTGAATAAGGAAGAGCATAGAAGAATTGATGCTTTTGAGGTATGGTGTTGGAGGAGAATATTGAAAGTGCCATGGGCTGCTAAAAGAACCAACAGGTATGTGTTAGAAGAAGTGCAGCCAGTGCATCCTAACCCTGGGAGGCCAGGATGGCCAAACTTCATCTTCCGTATTTCAGACATATTGTCAGGAGGGAGCAGTCTCTGGTGAAGGATATCATGTTTGGTAAGGTGGAGGGTCAGAGAAAAAGAGGAAGACCCCCAACAAGATAGATTGGCAAAGTGGCAGCATCAATGGGCTCAAGCATGGCAACAACTGTGTGTTGGACTGGGCAGTGTTTCCTTCTGTTGTACATAGGTTCTCTGTAAGTCGGTACTGACTTGATGGTACATAACAAGAACAAATCATGTTATCCTGGTGACTCAAGTGGAATAAATGCAAGAAAAACAATATAGAAGCATATGTGCAAACAACAGAGGTAATTTTGGAAAAAAACATAAAATCATACATAAAATGTATATGACGGTGTTTCAGTGAGTGATAATTCCTTCCTTTCTCTAATTCAGTGAGTGATACATTTAAAAGTAGCACTTTATATATACACTTTTATGTATACATGTACATATGCTTTTATATATACCTATGTAGTGTAGGGGTTACAAGTCGGGATGCTAATCTCACGAACAGCGGTTCGAAACTACCAGCCATTCTGAAGGGACAAAGATGAGGCCTTCCATTCCTGTAAATATTTACAGCCTAGGAAACTATACGGGGTCGCTATGAGTTGGAACATAGTCAGTCCATGACACAAAACCACCACTGCCATATATAAAATGGAGTCCCGGTGTGGTGCTGTGGGTTAATGCACTGGACTGCAAAGTTGTTTGAACCACAAGGTTGACTGTTCAATCTCACTAGTCACTTTTTGGAAACCCTATATAGGGTCGCTATGAGTCAGAATTGACTCGATGGCACTTAATAACAATAATATATAAACAGATGTGACACTGTAGGATAAATGCTGGACCACAAGATTGGTTTGAACCATAAGGCTGGTGGGTCAAACTCACCAGCCACTCCTTGGAAATCCTATACAGGGTCACTATGACTTAGAACCAACTCCACATCACATATGTATAAACAAATATGTATGTGCACATACTACACATTTTATGAGAGTAGATTATTTTTTAAATTAGCATGTGTGCTTAACCTATACATGCAGATATTTTGATTTTGATATAGTTTATGGATGTATGTAGCATAGAGAAATTTATATTAGCAAAATTTATGTGTTTTTTTTTTTTAAAACTGGTTTTTAAATTATGAAAAGCTCTGTGCTTATTTGGGGGAATTTTTTGATGCACATCTTAAAAATTGTGCTTTCTAAGAGATTGGAAGGAAGCAATTTTTAATTGTCTCTTTAGACAATGAGGACAGGGTAGATCCCTTTGAAACTTTTTGTGAATAAAATTAAATAATATGTAATAAGAGGTATAATTCATTTATCTTTTCCTGGTCTTACTGACTTTGTTAATTCATCTTGATACCAAAAACACTTTGTTCATCTAAAAATATTATAGTACTATACTCGGCTGCTTTGACCAATTTTTTAAAAAATAATTGTTTAAATGTTATGTAGTCATAAACCCTCATGTTTCACCAGCAGCCGCATTCTGTAGTCATAAAATTAAGTGGAGATACATCTAGAATACATAAATAATTTAAACATAGACATTTATTTCTCTTTTTCATATTCAATCATTATATCTTTGAGAATGTTGGGAGATATTCATCTTGCTTTATTGAAAATAGCTACATATGTTCTCTACATGTCAGAACTTACATATAAATGTAATAGACTTATTTATACACACAATACAAATACCGGGGCCTTGTCTCTACCCATTTGAATTTGTTTTACTTACAGGATTTCTAGCCACTAAGGCCTGGTTGTTGGCTACGGCCATGAAATGGATGATTGTAACAATAGAGTTACAAACAAAAGAGAAGAATAGGTTTTTGTGCAAGGTAATCCTTTGGCAATTTAGGCTCCTAAAACACAAGAAAAAACAAAATATGTTGACATTATAAAATATTTCCCAATTTTTCATTAATAACCATTCCAATGATACATCAAAAATTCATAGCGGCTACCCAAGACTAAGTTTTGCAAAAGCTTAGATAGGAAAAACCTACAGTTTCTTAAAGTGGAGGCAAATGAGTTGCATCAGCCTAAGTAGACACACATGGGGATGGAAACTTTGTACAAAGTCTCTCTATTTTTTTTTTTTTTTCTGTTAATATTTCAAGACAAACACTTTGATTCCTTTTGAAATTGCACAAACTGAGATTCAGCGATGTTAAGTAACTGATCAAAAACTCATGCAGCTAGTTAGATTGAAAGCTTAGGCCTTGTTAGACTCTAACAAACATAATTCTCTTCATTATACCACTTAGGTTGTTTTGTGTACATAGTGTGGGTGTTTTATTTTTGTGGTAGTGGTTAGGCACACTAACCTTGAGAAAGATAATGTTTTATTTAGAATAGATTCACTGATAACATATAGACATAGCAACTAATGAGATTTGTTCCACTTTCCTGAATTTCTCTAATTGACCTGTTGCTGTTAAGTGCCCTTGACTGGGTTCTGACTCATAGCAACCCTGTATAGGGTTTCCAAGAAGCAGCTGGTAGGTTTAAACAGTTGACTTTGTAGTTCACAGTCCAGTGCTGATCCATAGCACCACGCCTTGCTAATATTAAAATATAAAATAGTGCTTCTTGTATAAATAAAAGAACTGGTTTTATAGAATCTATGTAGATTTCAGAAAGAGCTATAATTAATTATAAACAACACCACCCTTCAGAATAAATCACTTCTAACATGATTGGAGGCATATGATTGCCTTATCTGTATGCAGACGAGGGATATGGATGCCCTACTCATACTCCTCTATGAGACCTTTCTTTCAAAGCTTATTCTGGACAAAGTATTGAAACAATACAATGTAATCCACTTGAAATGAAATGTTTGTTACCAATAGTTAAAAAGAAATAAGAAACCATTTTGTCAAAAATACATAAAAGCTCATTATAAATGTTTTGCAAATTATCAAATTAATACACTGGTCACCACAGATAATTACCCTATATAATTCACACCAAAGACTTCTTTTGATTTGGAAACTCTAAGAAATTTACCAAATGTTTTTCTGTATTTTCTTAGCCTAAATAGGTTATGTACTGAAGTTATGGTTTAGCTATGAGATGAAAGTTTTCTTCATTTAAAAATGCAATGTAGGCTTTAGGCAACATTATCTCTGAATTTTCTTCCAATGATTCTTTATATAGATCTAGTATTTTAAAGGAACATGGAAGTTAATTAAATCCAAATAATTATTTATGAATTGTCAACACATGCCATTCACAGAACTAGGTACTTTGAGGGGAGATTTCTAAGAAAGACTTCATGGACAAAGTGTCTATTGAATATCTCCTTGAGTACAAATAAGGCAGTCATATAACTATAAAGAAAAATGTGTTGGACCATAAGGTTGGTTTGAACTGCAAAGTTGGTGGTTCAAACTCAACAGTTGCTTCTCAGAAACTCTACAAGGTGGCTATGAGTTGGAACAGACTCAACACCATTTAATAACAACAACAATACCTATAGAGGAGTTCTGGTGTGGTGATGTAGGATAATCATTGGATTGCTAACCAGTGGTTTAAATCCACTAGACAGCCCTTGGAAACCTTATACCAAGTTGCTATGAGTCAAAAGTGACTCGAGGGCACTTAGCAACAACAACAGCTCATCTAGGAAAATACTAGGTAGGAATTGCTAGTATTTTCATAGTAAAGTCACTTATTTTGACTTGGCATGGTAGTGTGTGGGCAGGCAAAAATCAAGCTGCAGAGTATAGATGTAAAAATGAAGAATGCCTTAAAATGTTCAAACCAAAGAATGACATAATTTCTGTTATTATTTAAGGAAATTTAAGGGACAGTGAGAGAAAAATGGACCTATTTTCTCTAAAATGTCACAGTAATGACATGATTACTCTGTGTTCCTTGGGAGTGAAGAAAAGTGCTAAATATGAGAAAAGTTGTAATCAAAGAATATTCCCTTCAAATCATTTATATTATATGCACTTTAGTTCTTGCAATTAATACTTCTCCTAGGGTGAACATTGGAGTCCTGGTGTGGCACTGTAGGATAAGCCCTGGACCAAAAGTCGTTTGCATCTCAAGGTCAGCAGTTCAAACTCACCAACTGCTCCTCAGAAACATTATACGGGGTTGTTATGAGTCTGAACCAACTTGACAGCACTTAACAACAACTAACCAACCACAATGTCGACCCTTCAAACCCAGACAGCTGCTCCTCTGAAACCTTACACAAGGTCACTATGTGTCGGAACTGACTCCCCGACACTTAACAACAAAATGGTGAACATTATGAGCATATAAAATTTGTTCATATGATCTTATTTTTAAATGCCTGTTTTGAGTTTACCATGTGTTTATAGAGTACCAATTATTGTTTTAGGGAGGAACTGCTTACCCATGTAAACAGGCATTGTTTTAGTTACAGAACCCAAGTACCTCAGCTGCCGTCATGGGAAAAAATAAAGTTTTCTTTAGTTGAGATATCCTGCCCTTTCCTGCTGAACACATTTATATTCAGATTCATTGGTTAAGACATATATAAACAAGAATATTTCATAATTTTCAAATTATGACCAAATGACTTGGAAGGTCTGTTTAGACAGCAAATGTGAAATATTTGTAAGGAATAAATTGAGACGAAGAAAAACAAATGTTAAAGATGACTTTATAAAATGTAGTGAAAGATCTGAGGAACATAACATGAATAATTTTTATAGTATAATTATACATTTTTTATTTTAATATTCACATGTGAACAGATTGGAAGGAAGTAATATAAAATGTTAATCATAGCTAGTTGAAAAACAATTAAATTTTTCCATTTGTACATTTAAACGTCCTGCTCTTCACTATGATAGCCTTAATTCTTTTCTTCTCAGAATTATTCTTTTTCATGACTGCTTTCATTTCAATCTGATTTAAAAGTCAGAGTTCAAAATGATCTGCTGGTATCTATGTTCTTCAGAGTGTTATTATAGTGGCAGTCAAAAACACAGGGGAAAAAATGACATTTTATTAAGTGATAAAAGGATATATAATATATTTCCCTCTTTTAGACCCGAACAATATCATATTATGGACAAAATTTTGAAATAACAGGATGAAATAATCTTGAAACTGATAGAATAGTTAATATTAAATTAAACAAATACTAAAGAATACACATGGAATCATTTCATTGCAGAGACAGAAGAGTTTATTCTGAGTGCTGTATAAAATGATACAACTAATATAGTCAACCTTCATAAACCACCCTCTATAATTCAAACCAAAGACTTCTGTTTAAGAAACTGATAAATAGTTTATCTGTCCAAATTGTTGTAATAGGGTGGACCATTGCCAAATCATTCAACTCTGCGTTGTGTAAATATGTCCTACTGTCTAAAATATTAGCTTATTGTTTTAGTTTCTTTCATTTCTGCCTCCAGGCATTGTGTAACTTAAACAAATACAGACAGATGCTATCTGACATATGGTTTTTATCAATGTCTAATGGTAGAAATGGCTCAGATGTTCTAGCAATGCATAGTTTCCTTCTAAACATATTCATTAACACATGTAAGTAGATTGGTACAAATAAATTCAAATTGTAAATGAAAGCCAAAACATGTAATTAGTAAACACACTGGGCTATTTAAATGAAACCTTATAATATTTGTTTATTTGCTTTTTCAAATGTTAAACTGCAACCAATTTCGCCAACTCTACATTCTTAAGTGTCAACATCTTACTCAAAATATTAAATATAATTATTTTATACACTTAAGAAGATACTGAAAACGGTATTTTTCTACTCTTTTTTTCTCTCTTTAAATTTGATAATATCCCTTTCTATCCTAGCATGACCACGGAATAAAAAATGTGGTTTGTGGGTCTGAATGTTTTCCATTTCATATTCTCATCATATTACGTTTTAGAGCACTATTTCAGTATCTAATTTTGACAGCGTTATAAACAAAGTTGTTTCCAGAGTATCAAGAAAACCATTATATTCCATATGTGAAGTAGCCATGACATTAACTTTCATTTGGAATAATGAAAGACAAGAGCACCAAGTCAAATTGGAAAAAAAGAAAGAAAAAATTTCAGTTGAATCATCTCTGAATCATGGTGACTCTAAGTACGTCAGAGCAGAATTGTGCTCCATAGGATTTTAAGTGACTGATTTGAAGTTGATCACCAGACATATTTTCAGAGGCTTCTGGGTAGACTTGAACCTCAATCTTTCAATTTGCAGCTGAACACACTAATCATTCCCATTTCCAAGAGACTTCATCAAGTCAGTTGTGTTGGCATGCTAGGTGCCATCTAGCTGTCCATTACTCTTCGAAACCTCACGTACAACAAAATTTGGCCACAATGATGCAAAGGATTTTCATTAGCAGAATTTTCAGAAGTGGAGCTCAAGATCTTTCTAGTATGTCTCTCAGTATCTCTTTGATTCTATCTTTGATCCTATCTTACGCTGTCAACTGAGACCTCTTTAGCATCATCGACACCACTGTTGTTAAGTGTCATTGAGTTGAATGCAACTTATAATGACCTGGTATTGGTTTCTGTGGAGCAGCTGGTGAGGTTGATCTTCCAACCTTGAAGTTCAAACTGACTCAGCAAGCAAATCTCCATTGACAGATAGGTGATGGGTGAGCTTACTAATGCATTGTCAGGGATTCCACCTGCGTCTCCTATATTGAAGACACAAATTCTACCATAAGCTACCACTGCCTCCTTATCAAGTTATTAGATGAGCTTACCATGGAGTTTCTTTTCTCCCTAGGCAGTGTTTCATTCTGTTGCACATAGGGTCACTATGAGTCAGTACAAACTCAATGGCACCTAACAACAACAACCATGGAATTTGGACTTCCAGTGTCGTGTTGTAGGATCAGTAGCACTGGACTGTGTAACACAAGGTCGGCGGTTCAAACCCACCAGCTGTTCCTTGGAAAACCTATACAAGGTCACTATGAGTCAGAACAACTCTACAGAACTTAACAACAACAACAACAACCATGGAGTTTATTGTGACTCATGGAGACCTCATGTGTTTTGTGTGGAACTGTGCTCTATAGGGGTTTTCATTTGAAATAACACAAATTACTTTTTGATTCTGAAGCTCATACTTTTTTATGGAAAATAGTCTTAATTTTCCATCTCTTCATGACCGTGACCTTTCAGAAACAAATTGCTAGGCTGTTGGTCTGAGGCATCTCTGTGAGTTCAAACGACCAGCCTTTTGGGTAGTAACACAACACTTTTTATGTGCCACCCCAAACTCTTCATAAAGTAATTAAAATCCATTGCTTATAAGCTGAAATCCAATACATAGCTTTCTTTGGAAGCTTCTAGTTAAGTCTAGTGGGTTAATGCACTGGACTGCAAAGTTGGTTTGATCCTCAAGGTCAGCGGTTCAAGCTCACTAGCTGCTCCTTGGAAACCCTAAACACGGTCTCTATGGGTTGGAACCAACTCAACAACATTCAACAATAGTGATTTTTAGAGTACTGGTGTGCCACTGAAGGATAAACACTGGACTGCTAACCGCAATGGTTCGAACCCACCGATCACTGCTCAGAAAACTTAAGGTTGCTATGAGCTTGAACCACCACCATTGCAATTCAAACAACTTTTCAGTCCAGCACATTAACGCACAATGCCACATATATAATATATATACATATATGTATGTATACATAGATAGATAGATAGCTATGTATGTGTGTTTAAATAACTCAATGAAACAGTAAAGAAATTGATGTCTTTCTTCAAGAAAACACAGGAATTTATCATTAGAAAGATAATTTTACTAAGATAAAGGACAATGTTAAGCACCCTACATTTTGTTTCTATGGAGTTTCATCCTTCCCATATTTATCTCCAAATTACCACTTCTACTACTATGCTGACCTCAAGCATCATTCTCTTCCATCTCCAAAGTTCTGCCATCTGAATGGACAAAAAACTTTTCTTTGTTACTCATTTAATTTTGATATGACCAGAAATTTTTAGATTACTTTCCCCTCTGCTAATCATGAGCAATGCTACTCACAGAAAGAAGAAACATAAAACAATATAAGAACGATCAGATCTATGAAGTACTGCTTTCTTATTCATTTACGTAATTTAATATTCAATGCCCAGACTTTTTCCAAGAAAACACTAACCATGTATCCAAAAGGAAAGTGCATGTTATATTTGAACACTGCCAAACAACAGACAGAATGCAACAAAACATATTAAAAGAATCCAGAATATAGCTATTTTTTCTATACTGAATGTAAACTTGGCAACAGATGACAAGGGATAGATAGCACCTCTATCAACAGTCATCTTTTGGAAGCTTCTAGTGATCATTTGCAGAAGAAAGATGCAGATTTCTGCTCCAGTAAAGATTTTTAAAAGCCTTGGAAATCCTATAAAGGGTCACGGTGAATTGGAATCAACTGGGTGGCCTTAATAACCAGACGAACAAGTGATCCTTTAGGCTAGATCAGAAAAGAACACCAGAATGTTTTCAACCAAGGTGCTCAATAAAAGTCACTTGGTGGGAGAAAGGGCTGGTCCTTCTTTTTCATGCTTTTTATTATGAATTAAGTAAAGGTTTACAGAGCAGTTTTACATTCAACAAATCATACATATTAATTCCATCTCAATGGTTACAATCCACTCAACGTAACATCACTTATCCCACTTCCTGTTGTAATTCTTGTTGCCATTTCTCCCTCTTTCCCAATTCTTCCTGAATTTTGCCCTTAGATCAATACTCTTCTTTTGATCTTGAGTGGTTGTTCATACCTCACTAGTGTTGTCCCTCCATACACTTATCTACTGTTGTTATGTGCCGTGGAGTCGTTTCCAATTCATAGCGACCCTGTGCAGGGTTTCGGAGGCTGCAAATCTTTATGGGAGCAGAAAGCCTCATCTTTCTCTACCAGAACAGCTGGTAGTTTCGAACTTCTGACCCTGAGGCTAGCAGCCCAATTCGTAACAACTATGCTCCTACTACTTTACTGAAAATTGAACCACCAGGGTGAGTTCAGTTGCACCTGAAGGGTGATCAAGGGCCACAGCCGTGGGTTCCTTAGTCTCTTGCTGACCAGTAAGCCTAGTCTTTTTTCTTGTTTTGTTTTGTCCCACATTTTCTCCCACTTTACCTAGTACCTTTTAACGTGATCCCTTTCAGAACAGTTACGTGGTAGGGATAATTGAACACCATCTAATTCAACTGGTCTCAGGGTTATGAAGACTGATTGATGTTCACGTATTTCATTTGTTCATTGGACTAATTGTTTCCAAGTGTCTTTTAGTATCATAACTCTTCTTTCCTCCACACAGGGAGAGACCAATAGTTGCATCTTAAATGGCTGCTCATTAACTTTTAAGATCAGAAAAGTTTGTTCTTGTTTATCATGCTCCCACTGTCATTTGAAATAACATATGAATGAGTTTGGATTCTGAAACTTATAATCTTTTACACTACACCTTAATTTTCCATTAACAAATGTTACTGAATAATATCCAGATGTTCTTGGTTTTTGATCATCTTAAATACTAAAATGATGTTACAGTTTGGAAGACTGACTCTCATATATAGGCGTGTGAGGGCCTAGTAAATATGTCTGCTGGAGTAGGAAAGCAGATTATAAAATGTGCCTTTGGAGAGGAAAGGTAATGTGTTTCTCTTGCCCATTCCAATTTATGGAGTCCTGGCATTTTACTATAGTTTAAGCACTGGACCACAACGTTGGTTCAAATTGCTAGGTCGATGTTTCAAACTCACCAGCCAGTCTTTGGAAATCCCATACAGGGTTGCTACAAGTCGGAGTCTACTGGATAGCACTTACAGCAACAACACTCCAATTTATAAAATTCTAACTCATGCAAATAACTCCACAGTTTTACATTAATCAACTAATCAATAGCTTTGTTTAAATATATATTGCCATTCTATTTCTATTCCTATGAAAATTTAGCTATGTTTAAGTAGCACTTACGTTACAATTCGCTCAAGCAAATTAGATGAAATTCACCTATACAAAAGATGCATATTTATAAAAAATACCAATGAAAATAGAAATATGTAAAACAATTATGTTGTTGCTGTTAAAGTGCTGTCAAGTTGATTCTGACTCATAGCAACCCTGTGTAAGGTTTGTTGTAGTTGTTGTCGTTAAGTGCTGTAGAGTCGGTTCTGACTCATAGCAACCCTGTGTAAGGTTTGTTGTAGTTGTTGTCGTTGTCAAGTGCTGCCGAGTTGGTTCCAACTCATAGTACCCTGTATAGGGTTTCCAAGAAGCGACTGGTAGATTTGAACTGCTAATCTTGTGGTTCAAACTGACCTTGTAGCTCAGCACATTATCTGCAGTGCCACACCATGACTCCTTGCAGGAGCAGAAAGCCTCATCTTTCTACCACAGAGCATCTGGTGGGCTTGAACTGCTGACCTTGTGGTTTGGAATCCAGTGTTTAACCTACAGAGCCACTACACTGCCCAATTACATTATAATGAACCTGTTTCGTTTTGGTTTTTTTAGATGAAATCCACTGCTGTTGCTACTAAATTCATATTCACTTTTGATACTGTAATGTGAAAATGTAATGTTTTTATTACATAATTTAGAGCGGACATCATTTCAAAGCTTTCCAGGAAAGAGTTGCGTTATTAAATAGGGATGTTTTCAATTCTCACTTTATTTGGTGTAAGAGAGATGACTTTTTCAGTACATTGATTAAGACTCATTAATTTAGAAATAAACTCAATGATTGTAACTTAAGAAAAATGTTAAAACTAGTTAAGAAAAAAAGTGTACACTGTTAAGATGGAGGAAACTGGGGTGTATGTAATAGAATAGGATATAATCTCAGGATCATAGTTGAAAACAATTTTCAGTGAATTAGAAGTACCATAAAAGTTAAGAAAGTAAAGAGAATCCTGAATCCTGAATAGTGGTGGTTGTTGTTAAATGCTTCTGACTCATGGAGACCATGTATAGGGTTTCTGAGGAACAGCTAGTGGGTTTGAACAGCTGACCTGTGTTTCAAAGTCCAGTGCTGATCCTACAGTGTCACACCAGGAGTCCAAATCCTGAGTTGTTGTTGCTGTTAAGTGCCATTGAGGTGGTTCTAATTCATAGAGACCTTGTCTGTATAATGTTTTCAAGGAGCATCAACCTTGTGGTTCACACTGACCTTGCAGTCCAGCGCATTAATCCATAGCGCCACAAGAGGACTCCAAACCGTGGGTTGTTGTTATTGTTAAGTGCCGTCGAGTTGGTTCTGACCCATAGCGACCCTGTACAGGGTTTCCGAGGCTGTAAATCTTTACGGCAATAGAAAGCCTCAGTTTTCTCCCGCGGAGTGGCTGGTAGTTTCGAACTGCTGACTTTGAGGTTTGCAACTCAATTCGTAACTACTACGCTACCAGAGTAGCACTGACCAAAACAACTACCTGTTCCTCTTGAGTCAATCCTGACTCATGGCAACTTCCTGTGTTACAGAATAAAACTGCTATGTAGGGTTTTCTTAGCTGTAAACTTTACGGAAGCAGATTGACAGGTCTTTCTTTTGTGACACTGATGGGCTCGAACAAGCAGCCTTTAGGTTAGTCGTTGTTATTATGTGCCAAGGAGTTGGTTCCTACTCATAGCGACCCTGTACAGGGTTTCCGAGGCTGTAAATTTTTACGGGAGCAGAAAGCCTCATCTTTCTCCCGCGGAACAGCTGGTAGTTTTGAACTGCTGACCTTGCGCTTCACAGCCCAATTCATAACCACTAAGCTAGTGCAAACACTTCGTATCACCTAGGGACCCATGGGTAGCAATAGGGGCCATTGGATGACTATTGCTGAACTCAGACTTTCTCACACAAAAGACAGTGAAGATTTGCAAGGCTTTAAACAAACTCAAGGCATGATTTGTAGACCAAGATCTTTGCTATATATGTTTTATCTTAAGATTTATTTAACTTTCCTACTTGTGGAGTCCTGGTGTGGCACCATAAGATAAGCATTCAACCTCAAAGTTGGTTTGAACCACAGTGTTGATGGTTTAAGCTCATGAGCTGCTCCTCGGAAGCCTTATAAAGGGTCACTATGAGCTGGAATCAACTCGACAGTACTTAACAACAAACAATTTATTTAGAATGGTATAGGTTAGCTTCCTTACTTGTTTAGAACTGATTTGAAGATAGAATCGTGCAGTTTTCAGGAGAAACAAAATGGTAATGTAAAGAAGAATATTATGCATTGTTTAATTGAAAAGAAAAGGAGTCTCGTTGTAGTGCTGTGGGATAATGTGCCAGACTGCAAAGCCATTTGAACTGCAAGGTTGGCAGTTCAAGCTCACCAGCTGCTCCTTGGAAACCCTATACAGGGTCGCTATGGGTCAGAAGCGACTTGAAGGCACTTAACAACAAACAATTGAAAATAAATATGAAGAAACTGTAAATAAAGGTTCATTGTTGTTGTTAGGGGCCATCAAGTCAGTACCAACTTATAGTGACCCTATGCACAGCAGAATGAAACACCGCCCGATCCTGGCCCAACCTCACTACTGTTGTTATGCTTCAGTCCATTGATGCTGCCACTTGGCCAGTCATAGTATTAATTAAATGTAGCTGAAATGATCTAAATGAAAAGGTTAGAATATGGATCACATCTCCTGAAAAACAGTACAAGTATTTAAACATTATCATTACATGTTAAATTGAGAAAGCATTAGCCTACCAACTGGATACAGGTTTATATTTGGCTGAATTTTACTTGGAACTATACAATTGTTGTTATTCTTAGGTGCCATTGAGTTGATTCCAATTTGTAGTGACCCTCTGAACAACAGAATGAAACACTGGCTAGATGTGTGCCATCCTCACAATATTGCTGTGTGTGAGCCCATTGTTTCAGCCATTTTATCTTGTCAATCTATTTCTTTAAAGATCTACTGCTTTTTCAGTGACTCTCTACTGTACTAAGCATGATGTACTTCTCTAGGCAGGTCCTTCCTGGTAACATGTCTAAAGTGTGAAATCTCGCCACCCACACTTTAAAGAAGCGTTCTAACCATACTTCTTCCAATGAAGATCTTTTTGTTCTGGCACCAGGACCTTATCAACGTTATCAATTCTTTGATCTTCCTTATTCATTGTCCAATTTTTTGCATGTATATGAGGTGATTGAAAATACCAAATGGCTTGAGTTAGCCACATCTTAGTCGTTAAACGGCTTTGCTTTTTAACATCTTAAAGAGTTCTTTTGCAGCAGATTTGCCCAACACAGTACATCATTTGATTTCATGACTGCTTTTCTATGGGCATTGATTAGGGATCTAAGCAAAATGAATTATTTAACAGATTTTGGTATTTTCTCCACTTAACATAAGGTTGCATATTGGTATAATAATGGAGATTTTTGTTTTATTTTGAGGTGTGATCCATATTGCTTATCTTAAAGGTCCACACCAGGACTCTTTATGATCTAGAAATTATATCATTTGTCAATATAGTTGTAAATATGCAAGTTGGTTTCTGATTGCTTGAAATCAGTGTCTGAGATGTCAGCAAACCTAAGTTGTCTGTTTTTAAAATGAGTCATCTTTTTTCCCTATACAAGTCAGAAGTTACATACCCTCTCCTATGTGCAGGAAGATGAGGCCTTTTGTCTTGGTTGAAAGTTAGCATGAGGCTTTGCTATGCTCTCAAATTTTAAACAGTAATTAAAATATAATTTATAACTAATTCCAGTAAAGTTTATTTATTTATTTATTCATTTATTTGATCTAAAGGGTTCTGCTTTGTTTTTCCAAGGATCATTATGACTAAGAGCCATTGCCTCTCAGGGCTTGGCAAACCCCAAAGTTATGTCTCTCTCTCTTGGTCTCTTTCTTTTTTCCTTCCTTTTATCTCCTGCTCTGATTCTTTCCTTTAATTAGCTCTAATATAAAACTGAAGTATATCTGGTGAACAGTATTTCATGTTGTCTGTTTCTAATTTAAAGCATGGCTGAGTAGTAGACTTTTCTTTTCTCTTTAAATAAAAAATAACAAACAATACCTGAGATCAACTTTTGCATGATGCTTGATTTTTAGCATTGTAGGTCAGTGACTCTCATTTACAAAGGTTAAAAACTATTCCTCTATTGCAGACTAATAAGCAAGAAAATTGCAGTATGAAGAACTGAGTGAAGAAGCAGAAAAGAGATGTTGATAGACTGTTTATACACAATGATTTTATGTGAAACATCAGCTGCCTTAGGAATTGTTTCTAGGTTAGTTGGGGAAAAGGTGAGCTGCAGCTACTGACTATATAAAAATGCTTTATTAGTTTTTTTGTTAGTTTAAATGGAAGTTAATCAATTAGGACATAGTATAAAAGAGACACTGGTCTGGATGATCTCTTGCTTTCTTATGATTTACAATTTCTTCCTGATGAAATTCTATCTTTTAAGTGATTGCTCTAGTGAAAGTATTACCTTCAAGAAGTATGTTACCTTCATATTCTGATTCTATTCGGCAGATGAGTTTCTCTGTGTTCCCATAACTTTTTTTTAAATAGCTCCAGAATAATACTTGTTGCATTCTGCTAGTAGGAATACTATATTATAGGAATTTACTGGACAGTTCCACAAGGCTAGTCTATGTGTCTACATGACCGATATACCTAGAGATAAAATTAGGAACTCTTACTATGTATTGAGATATTTCAATGGAGGAATTGTGTGTCTAGTTTTCCCAGATATTTTAAACAACATTATTACTGCTTATAAACTGTCACTAATCAAAAAGCAAAATTATACCAAGCCTGTGCTATACTAGTCCTAGTCTATTGGAATATCTCACCACATAGTAAGAGTTTCTAATTTTATTATTAGGGTATATCAATAATATAGATTCATAGACTACCCTTATGGACCTATCCATAAGGAGTCCTGGTATGGTGCTGTAGGATAAGCGCTGGCCCGCAAGGTCAGTTTGAGCTGACAGATCACAGTTCAAACCACTAGCCACTCGTCAGGTCACTATGAGTCAGAACCAATCCCAAGACACTTAAACAACAAGACTATTAGTAAGTGCTGATGACAAGATGTGAATCCATTCTGTCTTTTACCCTCCAAATTATACTGTGCAGAAATCAAGTGCACTCCTGATGTACTAACTCACCATTGAAAGCGTCTTATTTTCAGTTCACTATTGACATGACCAATTAATTGTATCTTCAGTATACCAATGTTGAAAGTTTTAACCTTCCTTTTATGTAGACCCCAAGAACCAAATTTCTTGTATTCGCAGACACTACTTTGTTTAAGCAAGATTTTGCCTATGTAGCTAGACTAATACAGGCTTTTCCATAAAGCATCTTTTTAAAAAATTCAAATTTCAGTACATAAAAGATACACCTATTAATTGCATATAGTGCGATTGTTTAAAAACAACAAAACAAGAACTTGCTTTTTTAATTTTTTCTTTTCTGAAAACAAAGGCCTATTCATATACTGAACATGGGGGCAATATTTGGGAAAATACCAAGTATTTGAAATGATAAAGAATTTACCTTAATGCTTATGCACTTAGAGTATATAAACAATCTAATTTTTAAAAGTAATTTTCCATAGAGAAAATAAACAAATTATGAAAATTTTAAATGCACACCTTCAATTAAAATTTAAATTACCTGTGAATATTTTCTTGAATAGGGTCCCTGGGTGGTACAAATGATTTGTTCTTTACTGCAAGGTTGGTTTGAACCATAAGATCAGCAGTTCAAACTCACCAGTGGCTCCTTGGAAACCCTATACAGGGTTGCTGTTAGTTGGAACTGATTTGACGGCACTTAACAACAACTAACCTAAAAGTTGGCAATTTGAACCACCCAGCAGTGCTGTGAGGAGACAAAAAAAAAACCCTCGCTATCTGTGACCTTAAAGATTATAGCCAAGAAAAACCCTATGGAGCAGTCCTATTCTGTAAGGTTTGTGGGGTTACAATGAGTCAGAAACAACTTGAAAGCAATAAATTTGTGTTTCTGTTTATTTTATTGGTTGAATAGTCTTTTATTTTTAGAAAAAAAATTTTATTGCTTTTGGTGAAAGTTTAGACAATAAAATTCTATATCCGCTTGACAATTTCTACACAAGGAACTGTTGGATAAGCACTAGAATACTAACCACAAGGTCGGTTATTCAAATCTACCAGTCAATCCTCAGTAATCTTATACAGGGTTGCTATGAGTTGGAACCGACTCAAGGACACTTCACAACAGTAACACAAGTTATTTAGTGGCATTAGTTACAGTTTTCGTAATGCACTACAGTTCTCAGTAATTGCTTTATGGTTGTTCTGTTTCCAGTCCTTAAGTTTCTCTCCTTCCATCTTATCTTCTCATCTCTAATGTAATCGTTGACCTTTTAGCCTCATATAGATGGTTTTTTGATGGAGCTCCATACTCACAGGTGTTCTGTTTTGTGTTATTTCACTAAAAGGTGACTTCAGGGCATAGTTTAAGTTCAAATTTTAAGTAATACCTCAGAGCCATAGTCTCAGAGAGTACTCCAGTCTTAACTGGTCTAGTAAATCTGGACTTTTAAGAAATTAAGCTCTGTTTAACATGTTTTTCTTACTCTGTCTGGGTCCAACTATCGTGGTCCTGGTGAGAATGTGCAGCAGTGGTAACCAAGTAGTATCGTGTTCTTCAGGTCACATGGGAGTTGAGGCCGTGGTTCACATAGGCAGTTAGCCCTGTAGACTAATTTATTCTTTGAAACTTTGGTTTCTTTATTTCCCCTTGTGCTTCAAACAATTAAAGGTCAACAATTGTATTATGAATGGCTGTTTGCAAGCTTTTCAGACACTAACGCTACTCACCATGTGTACATGATATACAATGTGAAATTTGTGGTGGCAATAAACTGAGTTGTCACATAAGGCAAATGATCAAAACCTTTAAACCCAGAAAACCATTCTGGCAATGTGTTAGGTTATACCCAAGACATAATTGTGCCTTTTATGATTATGAATGGTTTCACAGACATATCTGTAAGTAAGCACATATGCAGATACTTCCATCTGTGTACAAATATGTACTCATCTATACTTGCTGCTGCTTCTGGATTGCATCAAGGCAATTCCAACTCATAGAAACCCCTATGTAGGGTTTTCAAGACTGTAAATCTTTGTGAGAACAGAAAGTTTCACCTTTCTCCGTGGAGAGGTTGATAGATTTCAATAGCTGAGCTTATGGTTAGCAGCCCAATGCATAACTCACTCTACCACCAGGAATCTTTTTACATCTATATATATATAGAGAGAGAGTCTCCAATATTTCATATAAAAATCCATTTAATTCCATTTTTCTCTGAACTTCTTAAAGCCTTTCATATGCCTGTACATTTACATACATTCTTTTTGGTTACTGTTGACATTGTTTTAAAGTTATAGATGTCATATCTTTAGCACAAACATCCCTTTTTCTTGTGTACTTCATAGTGTAATCATTTACTTTGTTCATACTGTGCTCGTTATATTCATGTTCTATGTAACTTACCAATCACCAACAATGATAAGTATCTATATAGTACATGGTGTGTCTCTGTACGATAAGCACTGGACTGCTAACTGCAAGGTCAGCAGTTCAAACCCACCAATTAATCAGAACCAACACCATAGCATTTAACAACAACAAAACATTATCTACAATATAGAGTAGGGAGTGTGGTGGCTCCATACAATATGCACTGGATTGTAAACCACAAGGTCCTTGGTTTGAGCCTGCCAACTGTTACCCAGGAGAAAGATGAGGCTTTCTGAATCTGCAATGATTAAAAGTCTCAGAAATCCCATACAAGGTTCCTAGGAGTTCAACAACTCAACAGCACTTAAAAACAACAACAGTATAGAAAGTAAATCCCCCTCCCCTCCCACTTAATTGCTAATCACTAATAAACATTGGTCTCTGTATATCTATCTTTGTCTTTTTTTATAAAATTGAGTGCATACAATTTTGAAGACTCCTTATTTTTTCTTTTGTTGTTGTTATATGCCATTGTGTTGGATCCAACTCATAGGGATGCATATTATAACTACAAGAATATTGAATCTGATTTTCTTTCATTTTCATTTGGTATTAAATATAGTTTATATTTGTAGACTGTTTTCAGCCTACATAGAGCTTTCACAAATTTGACATCCCTGCTGTTGAAATTATGCATATTGATAATAAAGAAAACAAAACAAAACAAACTCTCTCATTATTATATCCTTTACTAAGTTACTGTTTCAGTAATGGAATCCTAGGTTTGGAAAGATGATTAGGGATCATCAGGCCAAACTATGAACCCAATATAGGAATCTACCTCTTCAAAATTCATAACATTTGTTGACTAATCTTTGTCTGAAAACCTTCAACCTTCATTGGTAAGAAGTTTTTGGTCAATTAGCTTTTATTTTTAAGTTTGTTGTTATTGTTGGGTGCCATTGAGTTGGTACTGACTCATAGTGAGCCTATGCACAACAGAATGAAACACTGCCCAGTCCTGTGCTAACCTCACAATTGTTGCCACGCTTGAGCCCACTGATGCTGCCTCTTTGCCAATCCATCTTGCTGGGGGTCTTCCTTTTTTTCTATGACCTGCTACCTTACCAAACATGATATCCTTATCCAGTGACTGGTCCCTCCTGACAACACATCTGAAATATGAGAGATGAAGTTTGGCCAACCTGGCCTCCAAGGAGCACTCTGGCTGCACTTCTTCCAACACAGATCTCTTGGTTCTTTTGGAGACCATGGCACTTTCAATACTCTCCTCCAGTACCATAACTCAAATGCATCAATTCTTCTACGGTTCTCCTTATTCATTGCCCAGCTTTTGCATGCATATGAGGTTATTGTGAATACCATGGTTTGGGTCAGGTGTACCTTAGTCCTCAAGCTGACATCTTTGCTTTAAAAAGGTCTTGTGCAGCAGATTTGCCTAATGCAGCATGTTGTATGATTTCTTGACTACAGCTTCCATTAGTGTTGATAGTTGATCCATGAAGAATGAAGTCCTTAACAACTTCAATCTTTTCTCCCTTCATAAGAATGTTGTTTATTGGTCCAGTGGTGAGGATTTTTGTTTTCTTTACACTAAGATGCAATCCATACTGATGGCTAGGATCTTTGACCTTCATCAGTAAGTGTTTTAAGTCCTCTTCACTTTCAGCAAGCAAGGTTGTATCATCTGCATATCACAGGTTGTTCAC
>NW_006408577.1:11065399-11081394 GCF_000296735.1 Chrysochloris asiatica
AGCCTCTTCTGAATATGACTTGAACCTCTGGAAGTTCTCTGTCAATATATACTTGCAGCTGTTTCTGTATTACTTTTAGTAAATCTTTACTGTCATGGGATATTGTCCAAGGATTTCCGCATTCCTTTGTGTCACCTCTCTTTGGAATGGGCACAAATAGGGATCTTTTTCAATCAGTTGGCCAGATAGTTGTCTTCCAAATTTCTTGCCTCCTATGCTGACTTACTTTCTTGAATCATTTAAATTTTTATTTCATCTATTCCTGTTGTCTTGTTCTTTGCCAATTCCTTCAATGTACCTTGGAATTCTTCCTTCAGTATCATGCGCTCTTAATCATATGCTACCTCTTGAAATGGTTGAACATCAACCATTTCCTTTTGGTACAATGACTCTGTGTGTTCCTTTCATCTTCTTTTGATGCTTTCTGCATCATTCAATAATTTGCCCAGAGAATCCTTCAATAATGAAAGTCAAGGCTTGATTTTTTTTTCTTCTTTAGTTCCCCCAGCATGAGAAATGCTGAGCATGTTCTTCCCTTTTGGGTTTCTGACTCCATGTTTTTGTTATTAAAGCTATTTTGTTGATGTTGATTTTAATTAGACCATTTTAAAAAAATCTCTGGTATTACACTAGCTCTTTCCCCAATTGTAGTCATCTGGATTTCATTGTGCCTCTGGTGTGGCACTGTGTGTTAATGTACTGTACTGCAAAGTTGGTTTGAACCATTAGTTCAGCGGTTCAAGATGACTTGTCACTCTTCAGAAACCCTATACAGAATTGTTATGGGTCAGAACCAACTCGATGGCACTTAAAAACAACATCATTGTACCTTTATGTTTTCTCTTTTTATATCTAACATTAGTGGTATCTTTACTCCTTTAATCAATGACATTATTTTCCTCAATCTCTTTACTATATCAATCCTGATAAGCCAATTGCTGTGACAGAATTTCTGGTTTTCTCTGACAGAGACACTTGTAGTATACAGAGTGATTAATGCTCTGGACTTGGATGCTATACATTTTTGGTATGGTTTGGCTTGCAGCATTGTTTTCATCTGGCAGTCACACTATTTATTGCCTTATTAGTTTAGAATGAGCTTTTGTTCCAATAAATCTTGGGCTCTTTCATATAAAGCTTTGCTAAGTTTGCATCTGACCTCATGAATCAATGCAGAATTTCACTTAAATTTTGGTTAAATTCCAGATTGTTTGAGGCCATTGATGCTGTTGTTAAGTACCATTGAGTTGGTTCCAACTCATAGTGACCCTGTATAGGGTTTCCGAGAAGTGGCTGATGAATTTGGGGCCATAGGACTTGGAATTATAGAAGACTGTTGCTCTCTTTCTGACTATTGTTTTTGTCGCAATATTTTTGTTGTTAAGTGCTGACGAGTTGGTTATGAGTCATAGCAGAAAGCCTCATTTTTCTCTTGAGGAACAGCTGGCGAGCATGAACTGTGGACCTTGTGGATCACAGTCCAATGCTTATCATGTTTAACCACCACATTCCCTTTATCACAATATAAAATATAATAAATAATATTCTGCTTTGTGATCCTAGTGCACAACTATAGGATAAGCACTGGACTGCTAGCTACAAGGCTGGTGGTTTCAACCAAAAAGCCATTCCTTAGAAAACCTATATAGGGTCATTATGAGGCAGAATTGACTGGACTGGCACTTCACAAGAATAGCAACAACATTCTTCTTCAAGTCTTGTGTTTCAGATATTTAATGAGCTAGGACATTTTGGCTTATTATATGCAAAATACAGAGGTTTTTTGTTGTTTTTTAATGGGAAGAGTCTAATTTATATTCATTTAAAATCTGCAGCAATGGCAGTTCCCAAATGGTAATTGAAAATTCATACATTATACAATGCAATTAGTTAGTTTCAAATGTACTGCAACTAGGAATCCAGGAAGATTTAGCTGAGGAAATTATGGAGTAGAATATGTATGAGAGATGAGCATATTTAAGCAGATTAGCAGGGAAGACAACAGGCAGACAAAACAGTATTAAGTACTAAGATAGGCAAATTAGTTTTGTAATACAGGAATTACAATAAAATAGTTTAAATAGCTGCAGTCAGGTTGACTCTAACTCTTGGTAACCCCATGTGTGTCAGAGTGGAACTGTAATCCATGAGTCTCAATGGTTAATTTTTAGAAAGTAGATACCCATGCCATTCTTCTGAAGTACCTTTGGGTGGACTCAGATCTACAGCCTTTTTGTTAGCAATTGACATGGTAACCATTTGAACCAGTGAGTTGCAATAAGGTAAAATTGCAAAATGAGGCATGGAAAAATATCTATAGTTTTTCTATATCTGTAAAAATACTGTTTAGGCTATAATGTGGAGAATTGACTGAAGAAAGGGTGAAAGTGAACGGTATTGAAACAGAAATCCAAAGAGAACAAGGTGGTGGTAATACAAGATCAAGGGAAGTAGACAGATTAGAGGGATTGCAGGAGGTAAAATCTACGAGGTATGAGGTTAGATTGATAAAACAAGGGAGAAGAAGGTGTCACAGATCACCCCTAAATTCTGATTAAGGCAGTTGGGTTGCTGGTGATGCTGTCTGCTAACATGGGTCACTCTAGAAGAAGACCAACTTTGGGTGAGGAAAGAGTAGTTATATTTTGAGATTCTTTTTAAACGATGAATTTCAAGAGCCATCAAAAGATCTTTAATCAAGTAATCCCCAAACTCTGGGAATGTAGACTAAATAAACTAAAAAAAAAAAAACATGGGAAGAGTTACAGTTGAAAATGTTCACTAGAATGTTTTGTATTAACAGAAAAAAAATGTATGCAATGTTAGTGTTGAAAATAGAAGAATTATATAAAAAAAACTTTACTAAAACTTTCAAATGAATATTTTTCAGTCATTTCAAGTGTTTGTTTGAAAACACTGTAGCAACATAGAAAATATATAAAATACTAAGTTATGAAAAAAAGGTAAAAATACTTTTCACTTGACAGACTGTGTCAGAACAAATGATTATTTTGTAAAATTGGAAAAATAGAAGATATTTATTGATAGGATATTAGAATTATAAGTGTTTTTTTATTTTAAAAATTGTTTGTATTATTTTATATTTAAAAAATATTCTCAATCTTCCAGCAACATAGAGATGTTATTATTTATCAAGCCTATATAGCTCTTTGTTTATAATTTAAGGATTGTAATTTTTACTGAAAATAGATAAATTTAAATATTGCCAATTTTTCTCCTAGAAGACTTGGCAAAACGGTCTTCAAATAACATTCATGATTTATATTTTTTACCTGTAGTATAGAAGCTGAGCTACTTAATCATAATTGTAAGGACATTATATTAAACAATATTTTAGCTAGTATAAGTGTAATGGATTATGAACTGGGCTGCTAACTGAAAGTTTAGCAGTTCAAATCTACCAGTTGCTCTGTGGGAGAAAGATGAGGCTTTCTGCTCCTGTAAAGACTTACAGCTTCAGAAACCCTCTATAGGGTCACTATGAATCAGCACCCACTCAGTAGCACACAACCAACCAATATTAATTTGTTGTTGTTGTTAGGTGCCATCGAGTTTGTACCGACTCATAGAAACCCTATGCACAGCAAAACAAAACACTGCCCAATCCTGGACCAACCTCACTACCATTGCCATGCTTGAGTCCATTGATACTAATTACACTCCAATTAATCCTTACTGTGCATTTGTGTGTGTGTGCAATACATATGTGTTGTTGTTAAGTGCTACTGGGTCAGTTCTGACTCTTATCTACCCTATATTGGGTTTCTAAGGAGTGACTGGTGACTTTGAACCACCGACCTTGTGATTCAAACCAACCTCACAGTCCAGTGCTTATCCTACAGCACCAAACCAGGACTCTAGTAAATATGTAATTTTCATTAACTACATATCTGACTTCTTGATTAATGCATAGATTTTGAAAACAGTTTATTGATGGATTCTTGAATATAAACTGGTACTCCTGATATGTGCCTAAAGTCCAACTATCTTACAATTTCTGGATTAGATTATTCTGATGGGGTACACATAGTTTTCTTACACAAAATTATTATAGTTCTTCAGCTGGTAATACTCTACAGTGGCCAATGACTATAACGATGATGCTGATAATGCTGCTGCTGGTGATCAAGAAGACAATATATAAAATATAGGTATTGTTAGTGCCGCATTTCATTCTACAATTAATGGTGATGACCAAAATTACAAGAACCATGTTAAGCCAATTGATAAAACAATGCATGCTTTGAAGCTGACTTTTCCATAAAATTTTTAATTACTTTGCTGATTGGTTAAATGAAGAAATAGAAGCTGGCTTTCAAGCTAAAAAGCACAAATGTACATTTCAGTAAAATTAGAAAATATATTTAAACCTTATTAATTGAACAGAACAAGGAGATACTGCATGATTTAAAATCAGGAAAGTGTGTGTCATGGTTGTATCCTTTCACCAAACATATTCAACCTGTATGCTAAGCAAATAATCCAGGGAGGTGGACTGTTTGAAGAAGACCACGGCATCAGGATTCTAAAAAAACTAATTAACAACCTGAGATAGGCATATGGACACCTTGCTTGCTGAAAACAAAGAGGACTTGAAGTACTTACTGATAAAGATCAAAGACAGCCTTCAATATAGATTAAAACTCATCATAAAGACAACAAAAATCTTCATAAATTAACCAATAGATAACATGACAATAAAGTGAGAAAATACTAAAATGGTCAAGGATTTCATTTTACTTGGATCCACAATCAACACTCTTGGAAGCAGCAGTCAAGAAAACAAAGGAACTGTTGCCTTGGGCAAATCTGCTGCAAAAGACCTCTTTAAAGTGTTGAAGAGCAAAGATGTCACTTTGAGGACTAAAGTGAGCCTGAGCAAACCATGGTATTTTCAATTGCCTCATATGAATAGGAAAGTTAGACAATGAATAAGGAAGACCACAAAAGAATAGATATATTTGCATTAGGAGGTTTGTGAAGAGTATTGAAAATACCATAAATTTCTGGAAAACAAAATAAAATAAATGTGCACTGGATATAGAGCCAGAATGCCCCTTTGTTGTTAAGTGCAGTGAAGTTGATTCTGACTCATAGCTACCCTATATAGGGTTTCCAAGGAGTGACTGGTGAGTTTGAAACACAGACCTTGTGATTCAAACCAACCCTTGGTCCAGTGCTTGATCCCACAGCACCACCCAAGGACTCTAGAATGCCCTTTAGGATAAAGGATTTTGAGACCACCTCACCTACTTTGGATATGTTATCAGGAAGAACTAGTACTTGGAAAATATCATACTTGGTAAAACAGAGGGTCAGTGAAAAAAAGAACAACGCTCAAAGGTGGACAGATACAGTGGCTGCAACAGTGGGTTCAAATATAACAGCAATTGTGAGATGGCATCAAATCAAGCAGTGTTTCATTCTGTTATGTACAGAGGCTCAATGAGTTGGAGTCAACTTGACGGCACCTAACACAACAAACCAGAAAAAAACCCTACCAGATTATATTCATATTATATTTTTAATAATGTATTTTGAATGTCATTGGTGTTTTCTTAAAGATTTCTGGTTTCTATAATTGCCATGTATAACTAATAGTAAATTGACCATGAAGTTGAAATTTCAACTAAGAACGTCTACAATAGTTGAAAGAAGGATCTCTGGTGGTGAAAGATTTAAGCGTTTGGCTGATGACCAAAAGGTTAGAGCTTTAAATCTACTAAAACCTGATGATCTACTCCCATAAAGATTACAGCCTAGCAAACAGATGGGGCAGCTCTGCTCTGTTATATGGGGTCATTATGAATCAAAAATCAACTTACTGGAACCTAACAACAACAACATGATACTTAACAAAGTTCCTGTGTGCACAAATGATTACATATTCAATGACTAGTCTAAAGACTGGTAGTGGAGTCCACCAAGAAGTATCTGTAAAGACAAGTTTGGTGATCTGCTGCTGCTAAGGCAAAGCTTTGGAAACCCTGTGAACTCATTCTACTCTGCATTCCTGGGGTCACCATGAGTTGGACTAGAATCCATTGCTACCTTGTGTGGCACCACTGGATACGCACAGGGCTGGTAACCATAAGGTTGGTGATTCCAACCCACCAGCTGCTTCTTGGAAACTTTATACAGGGTTGCTGTGAGTCAGAACCAACTCCACAGCACTTAACAACAACAGTTGTTAATTTCTAAACAAAGACATACAGCTTTCACTGGTGCTGGTCCAGTCTTATTACAAGAATTCATTTTACATATCTACTAATTTTTATAATATTAGATTCATCAACCTCTTCTCTACATGTTTGCAAAACCAAGATAAGTTTAAATTAACTTCAGCATTTACTATTAAGCATTATAAATCATCTGTATTTAGTGTATTTTACGAGCACAGGCTATAACATGCATATGATATTGCATTCACCAAGGCCTATTTGTAAAAATTTTTAAAGAATTTAAATGTACTTACTTGAAATAAAAGAATATGCCAAGTGAGATAAGTAGTGATGCAATAGATAATCCATGTCCAATTATAGTCAGGTAAAATAAATTCATTGCAGTCTGTAATTTGTATAAATAAAACACAACTTATTTGTATGGATAAAAATTAAAGCTCAATTCAACAGTATAAGTACTTAAAATATTATATGTGCAAATGCTCAAATTCAATTAAATATAGTAGATTTAAAAATAAATGACACAATAAATGACAATAACCTTACAATGAATGGCTTGTCAAATAATAAATACTTGATTTTATCTGCAGTGAAAACTATCCATGCAAATTACCATGTAGTTCATCAAAATTTATAAAATAATACACCCTTTTTATTTAAGAAATTAGGAGACATATGAAATGCATGAAATAATCATTTAGTTGGTGTGTTGTTGTTGTTAAGTACCATGGAGTCGATTCCGACCCATAGCGACTCTGTATAGGGTTTCCAAGGAGCAGCTGGTGAGCTTGAATCACCGACCTTGCAGTTCAAATGACTTCGAAGTCTGACACATTAGCCCACAGCGCCACACCAGGACTCCCTTCATTGGTTTAGGGTGCATAATATATAAAGCAAACATTTTATATTTTGGGAAACACTGACATTTTTACTCTGTCACTTGTTGTGCCTCATATCCAATGTTAATTGTGATTGAGTTCAGACCTAAATTCCAGATAAGGCTTTATTTGTGCCTGACTTTCTCTTATTTTTGACAAATGTGAGATTCAGATACAAATCTCAAGTAGTAACTTACAGATCCTATGAGTCCTGGTGTGGTTCTGTAGGATAAGCACTGGACCTCAAGGTCAGTTTGAACTACAAAGTTGGTGGTTCAAACTCATCAACCACTCCTCAGAAACCCTATACAGTCGGACCGAACTTGATGGCACTAACAACAACAAACACAATGACCTTTATAAATGATCTAGCTTCCTACTACTTTTTTAAATCTGTTATATTTTTGTCTGAATCTTATGTATTTGTAACTCAGAGTTTTGCTGTATAGTATTATAATACTTTTGAAATGCTTCACTGAAGGAAGTAGGGCATATATTAATAATAATAATTTCGTGACTTCCAATTTTCATCAAGCTCTTACTCTATGACAGGTGGTCTTCTTAGAATTTTCCTTATATTAAATCAATTCTTACGAAAACTTGAGAGTGGAATCTATTGTTATCCCCATTTTATACTTGAGCTGAACTAGAAACAGATTACATACTTGGTAAATGGGTAGAAACTTGTAGTCATACTATCAGAACTCACAGTTGTGAAACTGACAAAACAGCATACAAAATACCACACATGCATATATATGCACATGCAAATATACATAGATGTTTCGTACCAAATGTTTATCGTCTTAACAAACTAAGCTTAACTTTGACTTTAATTGTTGCTGTTAAGTGTCTTAGAGTTTGTTCTAACTCATAGTGACCCTGCATGGTGATAAAAGTGGGAATATAAGTAAAAGTAACTTTTGAAAAGCTTGTCAGAATGAGACTTCTTTGCTTCACAAGCTGACAGAACTGTTTAAATCCTACTGCACTAATCTTGTTTACTTGAGTAAAATTTCTGAAGGTCATTCTAGAAATTCAACTACAGATAAAAGGACTTTTTAAAATTTATTTTCTTATATTTTAGAATATGTTTTCTTTGCAAAGTTAATACCCCAATATTGAGACATTGACTTATATATGCTGTTGTACTATTACTTAACAGGCTAGCTTCCTCAGTATAATGATAGAATCCATAATAATGCTTTCAACAAAGTTGGGGTTTTTTTTTTTGTTGTTTGTTTGTTTTCCATTGTCATTCTCAAATTATCCTGTTAAAATTTCTTTAAAATGGAAAGGAACACAGGGTAAATTTTTTTCCAGTACTGTATTAGATAAGGAGTGGGTTAATGCGTGGGACTGAAAAAGTTGGTTTGAACTGAAGGTTGGCAGTACAAGCTCATCAGCTGCTCCTCGGAAACCCTATACAGGATCGCTATGAGTTGGAACTGACTTGACGGCACTTAACAACCACAACATATTAGAGAAATAACTTTTCAAACAGATAGTGCAAATTATATTTCACTCTCAATTTTTACCTACCTTCACTTTCTCCTGTGTGTTCAGAGTACACTGGGTATAATTTGTCCATGTTCTGTTGCTTTCTGGATGTCTAAACCAGTTTCCATCAGAGTTACAAATCTTTGTAACCTTTGCTTTATTTTTAAAATTTTAAAAGAAAAAAAAATTAAATGGAATGCTAGAAACATAATATAATTAACCAAGGGATTATTTAATAGATTTTAGGAGATGTATGTAAATTGTTGCTTTCACCTGAAGGGTCAAAGTCTTGAAAGTAATCAGGACAATGCTGCATAGATATAGTTCCTGCTGCTACATCATTCCAGCACCTCCATCCATCCCAGGTTCTATTGCAATAAAGTCCTTAAAAAAGAAAGTAAAATGTAAACTTAGTTAGGAATATCTAAGCACACCCTGAGTTACACATGAAGACATAAAGGTTTTAAGATGATTTTATGCTGATGTGTAATAAAGACATGCGCTGGACTTCAAAGACATTTGAACTGCAAGATCAGTGGTTCAAGTTCACCAGCTGCTGCTTGGAAACCCTACACAGGGTCGCTATGTGTCAGAACTGACTTGACAGAATTAACAACAACAACTGAAAATGAGGAGTACTGGTGTGGTGTTGCAGGATAATGCTTGGGACTGCAGAGTCAGTTTTAATTTCAAGGTAGAAGGTTCTAATCCAACAGTTGTTCCTCAGAAACTCTACACAAGGTCACTATGAGTCGGAACAGACTCGAGGACACTTAACAACAATAAATGAAAATGAGTCCTGGTATGGCACTGTAGGATAAGCATTGAATTTCTAACCAAAAGATTGGTGGTCCAAACCTACCAGCTGCTCCTCAGAAACCCTATATGAGATCACTATGAGTCCCAACCGACTCGAGGACATACAACAACAACTGAAAATGGAGACATCATTTAGAGTTTCTAGCAATTATTTGGATTTTTCAACCAGTAATTATTAAAATAATGAGCCCCAGTGGTCCAATGGCTAAAAAACATGACTGCTAAATGAGAACGGTCGGAAATTTGAACCCACTGGTATCTCCACAGGAGAAAGTTGTGGCAGTTTGCCTCCTTAAATATTAAAGTCTTGGAAACCATTATGAGGCATTTCTCCTCTGCACTATAGGCTCACTATGAGTAGATAGTACCTCACAGTGATCCTAACTCACAGGTGGCATTGGGTTTGGTTTGCATTTTATAACTATTCAATAAGGACTCTTGGCAGCACAACCATTCAGCACTCAACTATTAACTAAAAGGTGGGTGGCTGAATCCACCAGCAGAATTCAGGGAGAAAAGACTTGGTGAGTTGTTCTCAGAAAGGATGCAGTCACAAAACTCTATGGGACAGTTCTATTCTGCCCTAGGGCACCAGGGGTCAGAATCCATTTGATGGAACACAATTTATTAAAATAATTTCTAACTTAAGTTTAGGACTATTAGAAAAAAATACAAAACCTGAAAAAGAAAAACTATAAATGAACATTTCATTTTTTAAGGACATAAGTATATAAAGTCAGTATGAATTGCAAAGTCAGCAGTTCAAGCTCACCAGCTGCTTGTTGGAAACTCTATACAAGGTCACTATGGGTCGGAACTGGATCAATGGTACTTCATAACATACTAACTATGGTACTTAACAACAACATACTACTGGTAAACAAAACACCTTCGAATGTTACAAATGAATTTCAACTCTAGTTGGTTGAAAACACATTTCATTATAATGTAATAAACTGCAAAGACTGTTTCTCATTCTTAAAATAAATATTAAATGATATGTTTTGTTGTTGTTGTTAAGTGCCATTGAGTCAGTTCCAACTCATAGAGACCCTGTATAGGGTTTCCTAGGAGCAACTGGTAGGTTTGAACCACTAACCTTTAGGTTAGCAGTCCAGTGCTTTTCTTACAGGGCCACACCAGGACTACATTAAATTACATCAGAAGTGTTTGACAGGAACTTGAAACAATACTTCAATACTCACTATTTTAATTTTGTAAACTTAAAAGTACACTTCTTAGTATCTCAAATGTAACTAAAACTTAAATTTACTAAAATGCCAACCAAGAAACTTAATTGTGAAGGGATATTTATATAAATGTATATATATTTATAATAGTAGAAATTACTATTGGTTATTATTCCTACAAAAGTGGAATAGACTTTATATCCCAAAACAGAATGTCCATATGTGACTTATCAAATAAATTTTTAAGTCTGTGACTGTCTCATGGATGTTTGACTAAGTTCCCTGGTTCCTAGAATTTAATACATATTGAGTTCAGGCCTATACAGACACTACTTGAAAAAATCCAAGAAATATATTAACCAAAGTAGTATGGTGGTGGTGGTGGTGGTGTGTATCCTCAAATGGATTCCAAGTCATAGCAACCATCTATGACATGGTAGAACTGCACCATAGAGTTTCCTAAACTGGAATCTTTACTGGAGCAGATTTCTGGGTCTTTTATCCTGTGGAGCCACTGGTGGGTTTTAACATTTGACCTTTTGGTTCACAGCCAAGCACCAAGAACTTTTGGTTCATAGCCAAACACCACCAGGGCTCAAATCTATCTCACCAATTGTATGTGGAACAACTGAAAATAGAAATAGTATACATTTTCTTACAGCCTTAGAACAACTTATTCAACTCATTTCATTCCTTAGTTGAACAGGTTATCCAAAGGATATGATCACAATGCATTGGTGATAATTATATCTAAAATGTTAACATTCTCTGGCTACTATGAACTCTATAATCATAAATTTCAATCAAAGCTAGATAATTGACTATACCTTAAATTTAGACTATTTATTAGTGAATGAATGCATTGTGCTACATTTTTCAATTTATTTTTTATGAATGACAAAAACACTAAACATTTTTCCCAAAAGTTTTTCAATATTTTATTTTCCACCTTATTTTAAATTCTTGGAGTTGAATCAGAAAATATTTTTTGATAGGTAATTAATTCTATCTATCTAGTTTAGTTTAAATTTTAACTCTTAAAAATGTCTATGAAGAGGGAACAAATTTTTACAGCAAGGATCATTCCTACAGAGTAGACAGGGATGGGCAACTTGGACATTGGCTAACCAAAACAGAGGAACTACAAAGGCAAGAAGTGACTGGTTTACAAGCTTTCAAGAGGGAACCTAGATCCAGAGGGTGTGGAGGAAGATAGAATCTCCACTGAGTAGTATCCAATCGGTCTAGGTGGGGATGATGAAAGGAAATGTGGATAGGTCTCTTGAGATGCAATAGTGAATAATTGCTATCAGGACTGACTGTGAGGATTGGAAATGTAAATGTAGACATTTTGTAGCAAGGAGGGGGGTGATTAACTTTGCAGTCTAGGAGCGGAGGTCCCTAGGACCATCAAGGGAGAAGACCGGAGAGCAAGCGGGACTCTACCCAGAGAAGCAGTGATAACTGAGATGGAGGCAAAGACATGGAGAGATGGGACAGCTGGGGACTTTAGACACAGAGAAGGAGAGGGGTTGTGTGCTGATGATCAGGGGGCAGTCTTGTAAGGTATGCCCTTTGGATGGTTGATGATGCATGGAGGGGATTGTAACTATGCCAATGAAACAATATACGATAGGATGAATGTAAAACTAATGTTCTCCCATGTAAACTATCACATAATTCATAGTAAAACATTAAAAAAAATGATAATTGTAATTTTTTCAGTAAATCAGCTCATCTTTCCTGATTCGCCTTAGCCATAATGATTAACTAAATAGTCCATTAAAAAGTTTCTGGGGTCAAACAGATTTAGGAGACACTAAGTTAAAATAAGGACAGTTTGCTATTGCAGATTTGTTGGAGTATTTCAAATGCATTATAATACCTCAAGAAGAAGATGTGCTATGCAGTGATCCTAAATGTATTTGACTACAGAACTAGTTTTCTATGAAATCCTTATATACAGGGTCACTAAGAGTCTTAATCAACTTGATGGCACGTAGCAACATCAAACTAATGCCACAGTTTTAAACGGAGTAATTTAAGAATCAGGATCTATTGATACAGAATTTAATTTAAATATTTTAATTGATATTCATAAATCTAGAATTTAATTAAAATATTTTAATTACTAGGTAATACACTACATAATTACTTAACCTCAGATAACCTGCTATTATCTGGACTATGTTAAAAACACCAGAAAAACTAGTATTTAACGTACATATAATCATAGACGTTACATACTCAGAATGCTTTAATAGAATAGTTTTCTTTTAAGAATATGTCAAATGTATTTAAACATTAGTCACATTTACCTTCAGTTTGTTGAATGGGGTCTTGCATAATTTTTTGGTAACATTCATATTGAGCTGTCATGATCTTATTTCTAGTAACACCTAAATGAATTATAAGGTCTTCGTTCACTGGAATCTCTTCTGATTCTGCTACGACAAGAATCTAAGGGGTTCAAACACAAAGAAAACTTCATGAGTGTAAAAATGTCTTTTTTTAAATATTGTGTCACAGTGGAAAGCAGCAAATGTCTGGCGTGTTGGATTGGTAAACTGGCTATCTGGGCAAATCCTTAGTTTGTAGTGTTTACTACTCATTTTCATGGTATAAATATTCCCATCATGTCCAATTTCTAGCTACCAACAAGACCTCACTAGTGGTGCAGTTGGGAATCTGAGTAAGCCTGTGAGAGCTGACTGGAGCACATCTATAAATGTGTGTTCTGGGATGCAGACAGAAATGTATTAAAAGCCCACCTCTACTTCATTACCTGCTCTGTGAATGTAGGCAAGATACTTCATCTCCCTAAGCCTCTACTTTGATATTGTAAAGTGGTATAAAATGGCATGAATATAAAAAAAGAAAGTGTCTTCAGGCACACTGTAATGCTCTGAAAATTATTACCATTTTGTCATGAAATTTTGACAACCAAAATAATGGCAAGTTCATTTATTTTACTTATCAATACATTTTTGTGCTCTTTTGTTTTAATAGCACAGTTTCATTGTGCTACTAAGTATCATCTCTACCTTAATTTTTATGAAATTTTTCCTGCTTTGTAACATGAAGCCTGTATAAACCTTTCATCAAACTAACTTCTTATTCATGTTTGCACTATTTATTTCCATTTTTATCTTTCATAAGCAGTTTCCTTTCTATTCTTATTTTCCCTCTCTTAATGTTCTGCTTTCTATCAGGAAATTGGACATGGTAAAGTGTGAATGTAATATTTCCTCACAGAGTGGCACCATTCAACTTTCATCATCAGGTCACCAGCATTTAATTCTTCCACATTTTGGTTTTAATTTCCAAAGAAAAGATTTATGCACTGGTCATGTTATATAGGTAATAAATGAAAATTCACAGAAGCAAGAAAATTGATATTTAAAAATGCAACTCTTGTTCTCAGGAGAAACTTATAGAATTGCAAACATTCAATATGATCATTATTCTGACTTGAAATACTCAGACTTACACACTGTCTGTGAAAAAGTATAACAGAAATGGTCACAATACTTTAAATTACAATAATCAAATTGATAATCAGTTACAGAACTATCTTTGTGAAATCAATGTTGGCCTCCATAGCTCATTGGCAGCCTCAGTGGAGGGCTTGAGTCGAAGAAACAGGAGTTCTGTTTCTTGAATTCTAGTTTATTTACTCAAGATAACATCTAGAAAGTGCAGAATTTAAACTTAGTTCCAACCCTTGAGAATGTTTTCAAATACAAATGCTGACAGAAATCTAGTCTAGTTTTCTTCTTTAGGTTCTCTGTATTTTTCTTGAGTTTCTTTGTTGGAAGCTTTGGGGCTTTTAAATTAAAATTACTTGCTAGTACAAGGTTAGATAATATTATATTTTTCAGTTTCTCATACTTATAATGAAATAAGCACTATTTTAATGAGACAGAAACATATAAATAAAACCATTTTACAACTAAAAATAAAACAAAATATGTAAGTCCTATGGTATGGCACGGTAGGATCAGCACTGCCTGTGAACCACAAGGTGGTTAGTTCAAACCCACCAGCTTCTCCTCAGAAAATCGATAGCAGGTTGTTATGAGTAAGAACCAACCCGACTGCACTTAACAATGACAACATGCCCCCCCTAGTATAACAATTGTTTTTCAGTCATCTTTTATCTACCATCCACCCCTGGTCCCACACTCCCAGCATATACATGTAGAGATGTGAGCAAGGTATGAGTGTCTGCCTAAAAACTCACTCAAAAACACATGTCTCAAGCTTATCAACAATGCCTGCCAAAACATGGTTATTTAACAAATAGTTAAATGGATGAAGGAATTAAATGAAAACACTGTGCATGGTTCTGAATTGACTTTAAGTCAATATATCTAAATCAGTAGAACCAAAGAAAAGTCAGTAGAACAAAGTCTGATCTTTTATTAACATAAATCAAATTTGGCAAGTCTGGCTGAAGATATTTTATCTATTATGTATGATTATTGCACCTTGACTTTCTGTATTCTGATCCCTACTGCCCTCCCCCCATCCTATAGCGCTTGTAGAAGTGCTTTAAGTTATAGAACTTAAAGCACTGACTGTAAAGAATAAAGTATAGCTTCATTGATTGCATTTTAAAATGTCGTTTATTGGACTTCTGGCAAGATGGTGGACTAGGCAGAAGTTCTACACAGACCATCTACAATAAAGATAGGAGAGACCAAATGAAACAGACACAGATGAAATTTCTAGAACCCTGAACTTCAGAGGAAAGGTTAGAGAACCGGACTAAGTGCATGATTGGAGGAGAAGCTGAGCAGGGACTGAGAGAGAGGGAGACTGACTGATGAATGGCCAGCCAGATGTGACACAATTACCTTGGGAGCAGCTTTGGCAACATATTGTGACCTGGCCAGCAGATTCACACATGAGACAGGACAGGAAACATTCCTTATTTTCCTCCACATTTCCCAGTCATCCACTCCCAGCTCAGACTCTGCTCTCCAGGTGTTCAGAGCCACATGATCTGGAGCCACACTAATGTGAGGCCAGGGTCAGCTGTGCCATTTTGGGGCAGCACTTTGGTGGCTTGATTAAGGAAGGCTCGTCTCCAGACCTTTCAAACCCACAGAACCACCAGACCAGCATCTAACGAACATCTTGCCCCAGCTGCTCTGTGGATCTCAGAAGCACTGAAACCACCTCCATGAAGAACCTCCACAAACTCATTCTGGATTGGGTGTCCTGAACATAGATAAAAGGTCTATAGGAACTCCATCTAAGGCCTGGCACTATGCTGTCACACCCCTCCCACATTCATCCCTTCAGCTCCTTGGCTTGCAGGAGCCCCACAGAATTTTATCCTTTCAAGATCCATTAGCTACACTGTCTTTGTGTTTTTGTTTTAGGGTTTGTTTTGTGGG
>NW_006408577.1:11081814-11118394 GCF_000296735.1 Chrysochloris asiatica
CACAAGGTCCTTGGTTCAAGCTCACCACCTGTTCCTCTGGAATCCTATACAGGGTTACTATAGGTCAGAACCAATGCTATAGCACTTAACAACAGCAACAACATAGCACCATTTAGGAGCTCTGCTAGCATAGTGATTATGAGTTGAGCTACTAACCTGAAGATCAGCAGTTGAAAACTACCAGTCATTCCATAGGTAAAAGATGAAGCGTTTTTGCTCCCATAAAGATTTACAGCCTTCGTAACCCTATACAGCGTCACTGTGAGTCAAAACAGACTCCACAGCACATAACCAACCAACTAGTCATAGCTCCATTTACCTGTTCTTCTTACGTCTTTACAGTCATTAAATCTTTTTTTTCTGGTTGCTGCCAGATTTTATTTCTTTTTTATCTTTATTATTTTCTCTTTTCAGTGTTATTTCCTTGTATGTTTATTTTGTTTTGTTTTCTTGTGTGTGTGTGGAGGGGGGCTGAGGAAGGTTTTCTCTTTTCTTTCCAACAGGAGACAGAAACCTTACCCATACAGTCCATTCACAACCATACCTCATAGCTCCATCTACCTGGCAAGATCTAGTACCAGTTTCTATACCACCTGATCAATGATAGACAGCAGCCAACACCAGCAAAAACCACCCTGAACTGAGGTGCACAAATGACAAACAATAATGGTACACACACTTCCATTCTCAAACTACACCTATAGGAGACAGTTGGATAGAGTCTGAAAATACACCCACACACAACCATCAATTAAATACAAATAAAACGACCCCACATTGCCCCAAGAAACAACAGAAAAATTTCATTTACATGAAGAAGCAAGAGAAAATGGCTCCAACAAATGACCAAGATGCATAGACAGAAAGTGTTTCTGAAGAAGAAAATGTAATGGAACTAACTGAAAAATAATTCAGAAAGAACGATAATTGGGTACCTTCAAAGGATCAATAGAAAGAATGAGGAAAGCAAGAACACAGTAAAAACTTCAGAAGAATTCAGGAAAACACTCCAATAACAGACAATGTAAGTGCAAATTTTGAAACAATACATAACCTGTGATTAGAAATCGAGAAGATTAATATTATGATCTCAGAAAGGAACAATACATTGAAAGGGCAAAGAAGCAGATTTGAAGAAATGGAAACTCGAATTAGTGATCTTGAAGATAAATTTCTCAATACTAGTATGCTAGAACTACCAGAAAAAAGTATGAAGAAACCTAAAGAATCCCGCATTAGGTGGGAAACCATGACTTGGAACAACTAACAGGTAATCAGAATTCCAAAACAGGAAAAACAATAAAAAACACAGAAAATTATCAACGAGTTGTTGAAAGAAAACGTCCCTGATATCATGAAAGATGAGAAGATAACCATTCAAGAAGTACAAACCCCAAAGAGGATAGATACCAAAAGGGAGTTGGTTGGGAAAAATGAAAAGTTACCTACAAAGGAGAACTAATAAAACTAAGCTCTGATTTTTAGCAGAAACTATGCCTCAAGAAGGCAATGGGACGACATATACTCAATTCTGGAAGAAAAAAAATAAACTAAGAATCATATACTCAGCAATGCTGTCCATGAAATAAGATGGTAAAATGAAGATGTTTACTACAACAACAACAAAAAACAGAAATTAAAGGAATGTGTAGTTACAAGATCAACTTTATATAAAATGATAAAGAATGTTCTTTGGACTGAGAAATGACAGCAGCATACAATAATCTGAGATTACCATACATGGCAACACCACCCAGAAATGAATCCAGATATGTTGTTGTTGTTGTCATTATTAAGTGCCTTGGATAGGACTTCCAGGGCTTTACATATTCAAGAGAGCAAAAATCCTCCTCTCTTTCCTGCGGAGTGGCTGGAGGCCTTGTGGTTCACAGCCCAATGCTTACCGCATAAAGCATTAAAAGTAAAACAAACTCACAAAACTGAAAATAGGGAACCAGAGATAAATTTATAATGAAGTCAACCAAAAAGCATAAAGAGGAAATAGTGTAGATATAGCACTTCCAAAAGGCAAGGCTGTCAAGCAGATTTCAAGATAAGCCAGACTGGTTTAAATAGGGAAAAACATTAATAAATTACAGGGTAACCTCAAAGGAAATGAATACACGTGAACATCAAAATGTTTTTAAAAAGAGGAAAACTAGAAAGTCTTACAGTCAACACAACAGAATTGAAAATGCAAAGATGCAACAAACAAAATGAACTCCATGCAGTAAAATTATGTGGAACAAAGAAACCAGCAGCAGCCCAATAAAAACACACAGCCCAAAGACAGCAATCAACTCATACCTATTGATCATTGCACTAAATATAAATGGATTAAACGTACCAATCAAGAGACAGAGAGAGCCAAATGGATAAGAAAACAGGATCTTTCAATATGCTGTCTACATGAGACACATCAAAATAATGTAAACAGCCTAAAGACCCATCAGCAGAAGAACAGTCAAATAAACTTTAGCATATACACACAATGTAATAGTACCCAATGTTGAAGGATAACCATGAATCCTTATAACATGGATGAACCTGAGAGACATTATGCTATATGAAATTAGTGAATCACAAAAGGATAACTATTTTATGAGATCAATGTTATAAAAATTTAAGAAAAGTCTTTCTCAATCTATGATGGTTACAGAGAGGAGTAGTGAGGGAAAATTATTCATAGACTCGAAGATAGACACATATTAACATGGGAGACAGGGCAGGCAGTATATAATAAGAGTGAAGTTTAAAAAGAGAAAAGATGAAGATAGCAGGGAGGAATGCAAAGTTTAAATGAATAGAGGTAAATACTAAACTTTTGGTACATGGGAGGTATTGCAATCATTATAATGAAAGTATATGATTTGTCGAATGTAAAATTGATTATCTGCTCTGGTAGCATTGTTGTTGTTGTTGCTAAGTGCCGTCGAGTCGGTTCCGACCCATAGCGACCCTGTACAGGGTTTCCGAGGCTGTAAATCTTTACGGGAGCAGAACGCCTCATCTTTCTCCCGCAGAGCAGCTGGTAGTTTCGAACTGCTGGCCTTAAGGTTCGCAGCCCGATTCGTAACCACTACGCTACCAGAGCTCTGGTAGCGTAGTGGTTACGAATCAGGCTGCTAATCTCACGGTCAGCAGTTCAAAACTACCAGCTTTTCTGCGGGAGAAAGGTGGGGCTTTCTGCTCCCATTAAGACTTACAGCCTCGGAAACCCTGTACAGGGTGGGGTCACTCTGAGTAGGAACTGACTCCATGGCACAAAACCATAACAACAGCAACAAACTCCCACTCAATTTACAATAAAAGGTTAAATAAAAAATAAAATGTAATTTATTTATGCATCTTATAGCTGCACATGATTTTGTTATTGACATTTACCCATAATAAGCATACAGGCAATTAAAAACAGAAATAAGTACAGATAAGAATATATATTAGAGAAATGTATGCTTACCATCAAAATAGGCGAGAGAAACAAAAAACAGAAGATATACTTTTTCTCCATCATTAAAGCCAAATGAAATATGCTATGTAATATAAATCAAACTGCAATAGAAAATGAAAGAAATAATTCATCAACAGAAAATTTATTTTGAAAATACACAATAATTTTACTTTTAGGATTTGATTGGTAATATTACCCTTATTAATAAAAGCATCATGGCTTAAAGTAATAAAAAGCTTAATTTAACAAATTTCAATCTAATTTTAACTAATGTTACACATAGTAAAGCTTCTTACATATGTATTTTTATGTCATTAGAAAACATTTGCTTTATGTGCTTTTACCGAAATTGAGATCAAATGATTAAAATATCAAGAAGATTTCTACATCAACAGAAAAACACAGATTTTGACAGCAATTTATTATAAAGCTTACCACTAATATCCATAAGAAATAATCTGGTTTTTAGTTTTCTAGTTCCTTGCTAATTTAAGGGGTCAATTGTTCTCAAGTTAATTTCTTGAGAAACAGCATTCATATGCCATAAAAATTACTTTATAATTTAATAAACATTATCCTTCACTGCAGGAGATGGTTTTGTTTTGTGGGGATTTTTTATAATCAGGATATGAAATAGAAATTATCAAATAAGGTAATTTCTGCTTTAAGGTTTCTAGCATGGGACACAGTTCTGACCAAATGAAAACTGACTTGGAAGTGACAATATACACTAGTCTCTTAATTCTCGAAGACAAATATTGCTGAGGCATACTGACTATTGTTTACTTCCTCTTAGGTTCACCAGCATCCTACTCTGAAGTTTATGGGATATCAACTGTCATGGTATACTCACAAAAATATAATCTCCATTTAAATGAATGAGAACTGAATGTGTAACAAAATGCTTTTTAAAGGAGACACAAAAATAGCCCAATCAGGCAATGTTTGGCAATGAACTATGAACTCTGACTTAATTCTCTTTAAAAACTTGTCATTATATTTTCATTATGCAGCTAATTTTAGAGTAAGAACTCAAACACTCTTTTTCATATGTAGTGTTTATTGATTTTATTACCGCATACAATGAGAGTACAGCATTAAGTAGCACGTAGAAACTCTGCCATTACTTGCCCTCCCCATTGACTCACCTAAAAGCAGTTTTTCTGTTTAATTGTACAAAGTTCTGAATTAGGTTTTCTCTTCTGTCAGCTATACTGAGGTGTTCTTAAGTGACCTTAAGAAAAAAAAAAAAATCAAGAAGCATTGTATTAATTTAAAACACAACTGAAAATGTAGCATTTCAACAGAAGAAAAACAATGAATCACAGTTTCTGCAATTCAATAATTAATGAGTTGATATTTTATTTTATATTACATTTCATGATGAGAAAATCTAATTTTCCAATACTTACATGAACAATTGTCTCCAGACTCAAATTACATTTTCTCCTGAATCATATTTGATATTGTTTTGAAGAATTTCTTAAATCCAGAGGTCATGACCTGAAATATCGATTAATGTAATGATTTAGTATTATTTTAAAGATTCTAAATTATTTATGTGATAAATTGAAAACTACTACCAAAATGATATTCTTATTGTAGTAATAATTTTTAAAATTTGTGTCATTTATGATATATTTGAAATACTAGATATGGGGTGCTGGTGTGGCACTATAGGATAAACAGTAGACTGCTAATCACAATGTCAGCAGTTCAAACCCAACAGCCACGCCTTGGAAAAGCTACACATTGCTGCTGTGAATCGGAACCAAATAGATGGCACTTAACATATATTTGTGTATTCATTATGTATAATAATTCATTATGAACCATAGCTGTGTCATGAGAGCAAAATTGTTTTAGAACTAGCAAGGTGCTTCAAAAGTTTGTGTAAATGTCGAGTCGGTTCTGACCCATAGTGGTCCTCTATAGGGTTTCAGAGGAGCAACTGATGAGTTTGAACGACTACCATTTTGGTTCAAACCAACTTTGCAGTCCAGCGTTATTAACACACAGTGCCCCACCAGGACTCAGAAAATGGAATTAAAAGCTAAAGAAAAAATTTTCCATGAAATTTTTAAGCCCCACCCCACCACTCCTCAGTACACACCCGGGTGCGTTAAAAATTATTGGCACTTTGGTTATATTAACATGCCCATCCACATCAACGGGTGATGACAACACTGAGCATGCATGTGAAATGATTCTGTCGAATAGAGAAGAGGCAGTGGATTATGTGGCAAATCATTTGAAAATCAACCATGACTCTGCCTATGAAATAATCCATGACAGACTTGGGTCTCAAAAAGTTTGTGCAAGCTGGGTACAAAAACAGCTCCCAAAAAAAGAATAAACAGAAGTGTTTGGACATCTGCAAACAAAATTTGGGCCGACACTGGGCGAAAGATAAAAGTTTCTTTTAAAAAATCGTTACTGGTGATGAGACATGGATTCATCACTAGGAGCCTGAGAGTAAACTGCAGAGTATGAAATGGAAGCATCCTTAATTGCTGACCAAGAAAAAGTCCAACAGTCACCCATCAGCTGGAAAATTAATGCTCACAGCTTTCTGAAACTCTTAAAAGCCAGTATTGGAACAAAATCAGGAAAAAGGTTCAACAATCAACAGTGTTCATTACAGTGAGATGCTCAATGAAGACCTAAAGCCTAAATGTTCTATTAAAGGCAGAAGTCTGCTATGCAAGGGCATTGTGATCTTGCATAACAATGCACATCCTCACGGCTCTTCCTACATTGTTGTCACCCTGTAAAAAATTTATTTTGATGTGTTATAGCATTCTCCCTCAGTCCTGATCTTGCTCCCTCAGACTTTCAACTGTTTGATCCCCTGAAAGCACTCCTTTGAAGACAAAGATTCACTTCTGATGAAGAAGTGAAGACAGCAGTGCATCTGTGGTTCACAGTTCAGCCTAAAACATTTTTTTTTAAATAACGGACTATGAAAACTTGTTGACAGATGGAGAAAGTGTATTGAAAAGTAAGGAGATTATGTTGAAAAGTTATACAGTTGTCTTTTCTAAAAGTTGATTAAAATTAATTCTACAGTCAGAGTGCAGTTATTTTTTAACTTGCACTAGTGTTTGTGTGTGTGTGCATATATAGATATAATACTTTTTCCTTTCCCTTCTCAGACCTGGTTCAGTACTGGTGTGGAAACTACTGCACTTCTCTAATATCAACCACTCTTAGAAAAGAAGAACCATTTAAACATTGGATTATTCTGGATAAAAATTCAAGGAGCCATTGAAAACTTAACATGGTTATCCCTCTTGCTCTTGGGATGCCAGTCAGCAGGTGAGCACTTGGGTTCCTGGTGAGGTAGACAGTAATTAATATTTGTAAAAGAAAGAGACTTAAGAGTGAACTCTTACAGTCTTCCACATATGTGCTGGAAACAGAAAACTGCCAACATTTTCAACAAGTACCAGAACAAACAGTTGGAGTCATGAGTTGTATATTTCATTTTTCTGGAAGATTGGACTTAAGAACTGTAATTCTTAGACTACTCTCTGTCTAGGACTATTTCAGGGGCTATAAAATCAAAGCAAAACTATCTGACAAGAGATCGCTGCAAAAATAAAAACTAATCACTCCCAGAGAGAGAGACATTTATCTCAAAGTAATGCTTATGTAGTTGTTGAGGTTGGCAAGCCCCAAGCCCATGGGTCAGACTTCAGGCTGAGGCTCTTGTCTCACATAGCCACAGGGGCTGACAACCTCAAAATTGGCAGGTTGGATAGCATGCTGCTGGCTCACAGGCTTTGAAGATCAGCATGTAAGATGGTAGAATAATGATTCAGAGAGTGCTGAGGCTAATGAATCCCAAGATCACCAGATAATACAACAGGCCACTTGTTCAAGTCCCAAGAACTGGAGATCAGATAATGAGAGTTAGATGCAAGATCCAGAGTGAACAAAAAGCTAATGAGCTTTGCCAGACAGTCCATATAGATTTGAAGCAGGTCACATCCACAAGGAAATTTCCTTTTCAACTGATTGGGTACTCATTCATAGTAGATCTCATTCTGGAGTCAATTAGATTAGAACTCATCATGGGGGATAATTAAATCATAACTTCCACACCAGAGAAGTAGGGTCTAGCCAAGCTGACGCTTAAGTTTCACTATCAGAGTCTAGTTTTTGGTAGATGGCAAAGTAAACTTATTATCAGAATAATGTTTAACTCACAGATACTCTATATACGATTTGCAAAGAGCAGCTTGTTGTTTGAAATATGGACCTTGTGGCTAGCAGTCCAGTGCTTATCATACAGCACCAACCAGAACTCTTAAATGCATAGTAATGCCTTACAAACCTACTTCCCATTTTCTCACATTTTATTATTTTTAATTAAATTTTCCATTAATTTATTTTTGTTTATAATAATTATTATTTTTAGTTGAGTCCACCACCTGATATCATAACATGTATGTTAAATCCAAGATTAAGAAGAAAAAAAAAAAGCTTTTATCATCTACTTCTCCATTTCCAAAATGTCTTATTTTTAAAGACTCTGAGGCATATTATTTTCTCCATTGATTTAGCCAGTCACTATAAAGATGGCTAGCAGAAGTATTTCCCACACATATCTAATTTGCCATCATATTTATTTAACTTTTAACTTTTCTGTGAGCAAAGCAGGTTGTTTCCTACCTTGTACTCACCTTCCATTACATATGACAAATTAACCAATAAATAAGGAACCGGCTACATATCTCTTGAACTCTTGAATCAAAACAGGAATAAGCATTCTTTAATTTTAATATTCCACACTTGTATGAGAAATGGAAGCATCTTTCTGTTACTTTATGTAGACTAGATTATGTCATTGCAAAAAAAAAAGAAAAAGAAAAAGAAAAACACTCAGAGTTGATTATTTCAGAAGCTAAGGTTTGAAAATTCCTGGGCACATTTTTTCTTTTGCTTATTCAGTTTTTCAGAGTCCTAATGGTGCTGTGGGTTAATGACTGGACTGCAATGTCGGTTTGAACCGTGAGGCCAGTGGTTCAAGCTCACCTGCCACTCCTCGGGCCCTATACAAAACCCTATACAAATGCGACAGCCTTTGGTATGGTTGCATGTAAATGTAAAGAAAACAAAAATCCTCAACACTGGACCAATAAACAAGATTCATGTAAATGGAAAAAAGATTGACGTCAAAGACTTTATTTTGCTCGGATCAAACATCAACACTCATGGAAGCAGCAATCAAGAAATCAAGTGACATTTTACATTAGAAAAATCTGTTGCACCAGACCTTTTTAAAGTGTTGAAGAACAAAGATGTCACTTTGAGGACTAAGGTACGCCTGACCTAAGCCATGGTATTTTTAATAACCATGTATGCATGTGGAAGTTGGACAGTGAATAAGGAAGACCGTAGAAGAATTGATGTATTTGATTTATGTTGTTGGAGGAGAATATTAAAAGTACCATGGACTGCTAAAAGAACAAATAAATCTATGTTGGAAGAAGTACAGCCAGAGTGCCCCTTGGAAGCCAGAATGGCAAAACTTCGTCTCTCATACTCCGGACCTATTGTCATGGGGGACCAGTCACTGGAGAAGGATATCTGGTTTGGTAAAGCGGAGGGTCAGAGAAAAAGAGGTAGACCCCCAACGAGATGGATTGGCCCAATGACCGTAGTGATGGGCTCAGGCATAGCAACAATTGTGAGGTTGGCCCAGGACCAGGCAGTGTTTCATTCTGTTGTGTATAGTGTCATACCAAGTTGATGGTACCTAACAATAGCAACAAAAAAAGCAACAACGTAACAGCTATAAAAATGTTGTTATTTGTGTTCTTTAGTTTCATGAGTAAATTACTTGACAGCTAGCTCAGAATCATTCTGGAAAGGCTCCAAAATAAAAAAGAGTCTTTTAAAATAAATTTTAAATTAAGAAATATTTCTGGAAACTCAATTGGTTAGTCTATCATATGTACTGAATGTGTCCTATGACCTAGTTTTGTAAGTAGATAGAATTGAGATTAATGTTTCTGTTCTCAATGAAATATTTGTCAAGTTGGAGAGCAATAATCTTATTCTGATTTTAGAAAGCCCATTGCTTTGTAACACAACCTTTAGCACTTATTCATGAGGTTTTAAAGAGGGATTATTTCACTAATATTTAAAATGTAAAGTTAGTAATTTGAAATCTCAATCTATAGCATTCAATGAATCTGGGTAATTTATATATCTTCCCAAGTGTCTTATTTCTAAAACAAAGGAGCTGCCTATGAAGTATTTGAGCCTTTATAGAGTTCAAATTTCATATAAAAATAAAACAATTGTGGGTATATTGTAACAGATTCTGTTAAAAGTAACCTATTAAACCCAAATATCTTTGAAATCAAGTTTCTCCTAATACTGTTTTTTCTGTCTCGGGAATATTTTCCTAGGTTACCTCATCAATAATCCAAGAGTTTATATTTGAATCTAAAATAGTGAAATTGTAGGCCATTTGATTGAAATAATTGTATTCTTTTAGATTAAAACTGAGGGTAAAGTATCCAGGTTCCTTTCCCACCTCTCAACAACAACAACAAAAAATTGCTTATCTTGATTTCTCCTCTTCATATCCTGTTTCCTTTTAACAGTATTCTTACTTTTGAAATGCCATTTGGGCAAAGTTTAGTTCCTTCTCCATTCCGGAGAGTCCACTTAGAAACGCAAGCATACTTCTTCATAAGCCTCCTTGCCAGACTTCACAGAATGGACTCTGCTAAGTAAGTGCATCTAGCGTAAGTTAAACTGAGCGTCATCACTGTTAGAACAGTTCTAATACTTCTGAGACTTCTGAATTTTTTGATATATTCGAATTTTATCTTCTTTGATTTAATCAATAATAATCTAGCTAAAACATTTTGAGTATGTTGTTGTTAAGTTCCATCAAGTTGGTTCGCACTCAACCCTGTACAGGGTTTCCGAGGAGTGACTGGTGTGTTTGAACTGCTGACCTTGCACTCAAACCAACCTTATTGTCCAGTGCTGATCGTAAGTACAACACCAGGACTCCATTTTAAGTATGTTGTTGTTGTTGTGTGCCATGGAGCCAGTTCCGACTCATAGCGACCCTGTACAGGGTTTCCAAGGCTGTAAATCTTTACGGGAGCAGAAAGCCTCATGTTTCTCCTGCAAAACAGCTGGTAGTTTCGAACTGAGGTTAGCAGCCCGATTCACAACCACTACCTCATTTTAAGTATGTTGTTGTTGTTTTTAAGTGCCTTTGAGTCGATTCCGACCCATAGCGACCATGTATAGGGTTTCCGAGGAGCAGATGGTGAGCTTGAACCACCGAACTTGCAGTTCAAACGGCTTTGCAGTCCGGCGCATTAACCCACAGCGCCACACCAGAACTCCCATTTTACGTATAGAGTGATAGATATTACAGGATATGTTATAATTTTGATTCAACATTTCATGACCCCAACAAGGTAATCAATGTCATAATAAAAGATAATATTATATTTAATTCATCAAAATGAATAGTCTACTTTAAAAGGTTAATTAAAAATTCTTATAAAATTTCCAAAATATTCTGTTTTTAAATAGAATAAAATTTCCAAAATATTCTATTTTTAAAGAGATGAATTAATTTAATTATAACTATTAGACTCCACAAGTTGTGAAAACATATATTGTTATTATCACCTCACTGATTAATATTAAAGTTTTCATTTTTCCAAGTCTAGAAACTAAGCAGATAAAATCCAACTAATATTTAATAATTAACATAACAGAGAAACAATACCAGATCTCAGATACTGATAAAGACAGTTGTTATATTTGTTACAAATACAAGGCTTCCTGGCTTAAAACCCAACTCAGCCATCAACTGTCTGATCTTCCAAGTAATTCATATACAAAAAGGCTATTGTGAAAACAAAATGAGATAGAGTACATAAACTTGTAGAATTCAACAAATGTTAGCTGTTATTATTCTGATACCTTCAAAACTTGTAGAAGTATGAGTAAACCTAACACTGGTGGTACAACAGGTTAGGCACCGGCTGCTAATGGCAAAGTACTCCTAGAAACTGTATGTGAAGTTCTACTCTGTCACATGAGCTTGCTATATGACAAAAAATAGATTTGAAAGCATCTAGCAACAACAAGAAGAATTCTTTACATCCAGTCTTTACTTATGAACATGATTAGATTCCAAAGAGCAGGTTATTATATACAAAAATCAGCTTCATTTGAAAATGGAGAATGATAACATCAGATAACAAAATGGGAAGAACTACATCATTACAGAACTGCAAAATTCCATGATCACATAGCTGTCAAATCATTGAGACCCAGCCACATGGACATGTGACCCTAACAGCTATATCTAGCATTACTCTTATTTTGCAACTTATTTTTCATTATTTCCATATGCACATTGTTAATGAGCAAGATAATCAAATAATAGATCTTTTACTATTGTAAATGCCAGATAACAAGATATTTGATAAATGAGGAGAGGTATAGTTGCACATTTTTAATAGCATTGTAAAATAAAATTACCCTTATATTTCAAGGTGGCTGTCATGGGCATCTTAAAATGTTTATCAGCTGCAGAAATAATATAGGTGGTTTTCCATTGTAATTTAACTCAGTCAGTAAAGCCAATGATAGCAAGTATATTTCTAGATGTAATGTTAATCTAGCCAATATAATTGCACAATTCCTAATACTGACAAAGTCCTGATGATACAGAGGATTAAATATTAGGCTGCTATAGCTCACCAGCTGCTCCTTGGAAACCCTAGACCGGGTCACTATGGGTCAGAATCGACTCGACGGCACTTAACAACAACAACAATAATCCAAATGGTCAGAGTCCCCGTGTGGCACTATAGGATAAGCACTGGATTGCAAGGCCAGTTTGAACAGCAAGGCTGGTGGTTCAAATCCACCAACCTCTCGTTGGATGCCCTGTACAGGGTTTCTGAGACAGAAGTGACTCAATGGCACTTAGTAACAACAACAACCAAATGTTTGGAGTCCTAGTGTGATGTAGAAAAAACACTAACTGCTAAGAGAAAGGTCATCAGTTCAAACCCACCTGATGCTCTTTGGAAATCCTATACAGGGTCACTATGAGTCAGAACTGACTTGAGAACACTTAACAACAACAAACCAAATGGCCAGAGACTCAAACTCACCAGCTGTTCCATGGAAGAAAGATAAGGTAATCTGCATCCCTAAAGATTTATAACTTGGAAACATGGAGCAGTTCCATTCAATCTTATAAAGTTTCTATGAGTCAGAATCAACTTGATTGCTGCTGTTGTTGTTGTAAAGTGTCATTGAGTCAAATCTGACTGATGGCGACCCTGTATAGGGTTTCCAAAGGGCAACTGGTGGATTTGAACCACCCACTTTGAGATTAGCAGCCCAGTGTTTATCTGACAGTAACACACCAGGCAGTTCATGGGTTTTCCTAATTTTGAGCCTATACACTAAAGCTCTAACAATTTTTTTTATTGTAAACATTGTCATGAGATGTATTGTTAAGTATTGTTGAGTTAGTTCCAACTCATAGCAATCCTGTATAGAGTTTCCAAGGAGCACCTGGTAAGTTTGAATCACAGATTTTGTGGTTCAAATTGACCTATACACTAAAGCTCTAAAAAATTTTTAAATTGTAAACATTGTCATGAGATTTATTATTGTTAAGTATTGTTGAGTTAGTTCCAACTCATAGCAATCCTGGATAGAGTTTCCAAGGAGCACCTGGTGAGTTTGAATCACAGACCTTGTGGTTCAAATTGACCAGTCTAGTGCTTTATACTACATTGCCACAGCAGTCATAGATTAAAGAGCATAACATGCAAATTCAGTGAAAAACAGACCTACCAAAAATCAAACCTACCAAATTTGATACTGGTTTTAAGTCTGTGATACGAACCCACCAGCTACACTCAGGAGAACGATGTGGCGGTCAAGTTCCATAAAGAGTACCATCTGGGAAAGCCTATGGACCAGTTCTACTCCATCCTATGGGATCATTATGAGTTGGAATGATTAGATGGTAATGGGCCATTTTTGGTTTATAATAGCTTTTATTAACAGTGTATTGGATCAATTTATCATCTATCTCTATCTATCTATTATTTATATCACTTCATGCTTAGTCCACTTTGAAGAGTTGAATAACTATTAAAGAAAGATAAGTTTGTGGTTAAATTTGGGACTTCATTTACACTTTGGAGTGCTTAAATATGAAAATAATTTTCCTACTGTGGGCATAATTAGTCATTTTCCGGTGATATTGGTCTCTCTTTATTTCAAGAAGGCAAGTAGCCAAATTTCAGGCAATCAGCAAAAGGCGGACAGAGGTTAAAATTTTGCTTTGAACTTGATGGAACATTCTCTCTCCACGAGATCTGATATGGAACGAATTAATTGCTCAAAGAGTACAGAACCAAAACATATTCTTTCAGCTCTTTGCACTAGGAATTTTACCTATTTCTCTTCCACAAAGTCAGGAGTCAACTTCCATGGATATGCTTTCTTCCACTAACAATAAAATTGGAAAGCTGTAATTCTGCTTTTGGGAAATCCTTTTGGGATTTGAAATTTTTAAGTTATGTTGTATAGCATCAAAGTTATGGTATTTTGGTTAAATAGCATTGCCCAATATTTCTCAGAATAAAATTTATACTTACATTTCTCATCATTTGGGGTACATTGGAATTCTGTTTATTTTATCTGTCCAGCATACTTTCTTAATTCTAAGTACAATGAAACCCTATAAAGACAATGGTTTATTGTTGTGTGCCATTGAGTCGGTTCTGACTCACAGCCACCCTGTATAGAGTGTCCAAGAGAGGTTAGTGGGTGTGAGCTGTTGACCTTGTGATTAGCAGTCCAGTGCTTATCCTACAATACCATACTAGTGCTAAAAGACAATGGCAACCAGTACATCTTCACATATGTTGTCAATGTAATCAGTCTAGTTGCACAGTTCTAACACTGAGCCTATATGGTGCTGGAGGTGTGCTGTGGAGTTGGTTCTGACTCATAGCGACCCTGCATTGGGTTTCTGAGGATTTAAACCTTTACAGAACAAGAAAGTCTCATCTTTGTCTCACGGAATGGCTGGTAGTTTTGAACTGCTGACCTTGAAGTTAGCAGCCTGACTGGTAACCACTAAGCTGCCAGAGCTCTTTGAACATACATAAGCATTGCAAAATAAAAGCACATTTATCTGCCTGTCTTATAAAGCAGCTTATGGAAGTGAAGTCAGACTGTTCTTCAACAATTGTCATGCATCTTTATATGCTCAATGAGCTCTGGTGCTATAGGTAAAGTGTTGGACTGCAGTTTTATGTTTGGCCTCCCTGCCAAAAAAGAAAGCAATCCTTTATTTCACATATTTGTAACTGTTTTGACTAATTAAAAAAAAAATGTAAATTTCTCTTGAGATTTTGCTTTCAGAACCTATGAATATTTCTCAGTCCATTCATGAAAATCTATTTTGTTGGAGGAAACCAGTTTGGTCTTTAATACTATAACCATATACATAAAGCCCACTGTCACAAAGTCAATTCTGACTCATAGCAACCATATAGGACTCAGTACAGCTATTCTATAATATTTGCAAGGCTGTAAATCTTTATGGGAGAAGAAAGCCTCATCTTTCTCCTGCAGAACAGCTGGGAGATTAGAACTGCTGACCTTAATTGAAGTAAAATACCTAGATAAGTACTTACAAATATTATCTTAAGTTTAGAGAGTGTTTATGTTTGTTAATCTTTTTTCTCTTTTCAGTGATTAAAAAAAAATTCTACAGTTTTTTATTTCATTCTTTTTGTAAAAGTCAAAAGTGATAATTTATATAAAAATGTTGGTTTATAGTCCTGGTATGGCACTATAGAACAAACACTCAACTTCAGTGTCAGTTTGAACTGCAAGGTCAGCGATTCAAATCCACAGCTGCTCCTCAGAAACTCTATACAGGGTCGCTATGAACTGAATCAATCACACTTAACAACAGCAACAACCACGTAAGTAAAATACTGTAATTATGTTATTACAACCAGTAACAACAAAAAACTCAGGAAGATTAGTAAGAAAGAATAGAATCATTGAAACTTCATTAATTCTTGGAAATTATCATACCTGTTGCTCCACCAATACACACACTGTCATTGAGTTGATTGAAATCATAACAATCCTATTTGTTGTTGTTAGGTGCAATCGAGTCGGTACCAACTCATGGTGACATTATGCACAGCAGAACGAAACATTGCCCGATCCTGGGCCAACCTCACTACTGCTGCCACGCTTGAGTCCATCAATGCTGCCACTTGGCCAATCCATCTCATTGGGGGTCTTCCTCTTTTTCTCTGACCCTCCACCTTACCAAACAAGATATCCTTCTCCAGCGACTGGTCCCTCCTAACAATATGTCCAAAGTATGAGAGACGAATTTTGGCCATCTTGGCCTCCAAGGAGCACTCTGGCTGCACTTCTTCCAACACAGATCTATTGGTTCTTTTGGCAGCCCATGGCACTTTCAGTATTCTCCTCCAACACCATAACTCAAAAGCATCAATTCTTCTACAGTCTTCCTTATTCACTGTTCAGCTTTCGTGTGCATATGAGGTTATTGAAAATACCATGGCTTGGGTCAGGCACACTTTAGTCGTCAAACTGACATCTTTGCTCTTCAACACTTTAAAAGGGTCTTGTGTAGGAGACTTGCCTAATGCAATATGTCATTTAATTTCTTGACTGCTGCTTCCATAAGTGTTGATAGTTGATCCAAGAAGAATGAAGTCCTTGATGTATTCTCTGTTGCTAAGAATGTTGTTTATTGGTCTAGTGGTGAGGAGTTTTGTTTTCTTTACATTGAGATGCAATCCATACTGAAGGCATAAATCCTCCTCTTTCTCCTAAAGAGTGGCTTGTGGATTTGAACTGCTGATCATGTGGTTATCGGTCCAACATGTAACGAACTGCACTACTATATGTTGTTGTTAAGTGCCATTGTGTCGGTTCTGACAGTGATCCTGTCTTGAGCTTCTGAGGAGTGGCTGGTGGATAAAAAATGCTGACCTTGGGGTTCAAACCAACCTTATAGTCCAGTGCTTATCCTACAGTGTCACACCAGGACACCACTATATAGATAGGTAGAAATATAGGTAATAAAGTACTATAGATAGTCAATAAGTATATTTTAGTGTCTAATTGATCAGACAAAATGATGAGTTTACAAAGGGATATAAGTACGGGAGAGAAAAGGAAGGATGTAGGATACTATGCCTCCAGAGTTCCAAGAAACCAGTCGTTTGAAAATGTCAAATGCTTGAAGAATGCACATTGCATGAGGGATGCAGGTTGCTCTGTCCAGGAAGACAAAGAATGAAATTTGAAGCTGTTTCTTCTGTCAATTTGAGTAGTTTTGATTTAATGCTCTAGGATAGAGATTTTCATTTTGAATAACCACTCTGATTGACTAATACAACAGCCAGGATATCTGTATTAAGCAGTGTTAAGTTGTATAGTGTTGGTGAGAAAGAGTACCTTGATGCATTAGTGATACCGGCTACGGTATGCTGCCAAGAATATGCATTCCGTATATTTGCAAAGCCTGCTGCAAAAATAAATCACAACTATAGGGGAATGAACCACCGAAGCAATCTGAGAAGATTTTCATTTTCAGAAGCAGGAGGATGAATTCAAAGATGGCAGCAAGGAAAATTGTAGAGAAGCCAGTTAGAAGTTTGTAGTAGAGTAAGCAAGGGCTGAAACTAAGAAAAATATTCATTGGAATGGAGATGAATATTTAGAATTAAGAGATATTAAGAAACTTTAACTTATAAGAAAATGAGAAATTAATGGATATAAAATCCTAAACAGTTTCCAAAATTCGAGCCTATGCTATGCATCTGGGTATATGTTCCAATCACTAATATAGACAATGTAGAAGAAAAATAATGATGGGAAAATATCTGAGTAAGTTCAGACGTTTTGAAGAAGCTAGTGTCTAGCATACTGGTTATGAATTGGGCTGCTACCTCAGGGTCAGCAGTTTGAAACTACCAGCTGTTCCACAGGAGAAAGATGAGGCTTTCTGCTCTCATAAAGATTTACAGCCTCAGAAACCCTGTACAGGGTTGCTATGAGTCGGAACCGACTCCATGGCACATAACAACAACAACAGTGTTTCATAGTATTGTTTACATAGTTGCATAAATCAGCTAAAAAAGGCCTGGATGTAGAAATCCTACGGTCATTAGCATTTAACAGAATTGTAGTTAAAAGTATGGTGTGGTGTTTTGTCCATAGAATTTGTTTATAATGGGAATACAGTTGAGAGTATGTTTTCAGAAATATATATATGAATCGGATTAGAACAGATTTCAGTACACTAGTGTAGAAGGAATTAGAGTTGAGGATATTAAATAGGACTTTCTGTAGGTGAGGAATTAGATGCACAAAGGTCCGAGTAAAAAAAGAACAAGGCTTGTATGAGTAAAGATAAAGGTACAGTCTGTCAGGAACTCGACATTCCTTGGGGACACCATGAATGGAAATCTAGATGTGTGATTCGAACCATTTGCTAGTAGGCACAGAAGCCCCATGATGCACTCTGTGAACTGTTTTAATTTTGCATACACAAAACACAGTTTATTTTTAATTATTTATTCCTGTGACTAAGTCTGGGTTGTAATTTAAAAATAGATTTTCCAGCGCAAAAGAAGTTGCACAGGAAGGCGCTCCTTACTGAATTAAACTTTGCTTAATAAGTGAGAACTGCTGCTTAAGAACAACACATTCCCTGTGAAAAAAGATGGCAAATCCATTTCACTGGGACTAACCTTTATGGAGTGCTATCATCAACTCAATTGTATGTTTTTTCCTGTTTCACAAACATGTTCCCAAAAGACTTTTTAAAATAGCTTTCTTTCCTGCTAAATTGTTGTGCCAAGCACTTTTTTCTGATTCTCAGGCTTCCCCAGACCAGGATGTGTTAAAGAAGAAATGCCCTATCACGCTTGACATGGTTTAATAGGCCTTAACAACAACAATAGAACAATTTTCTAACCTGACTGCCCTCCTTCACTAACATTGAAAGCAGCATATTTCATTAAAATTCAAAGTGCTATGAAGAAAGGACAACTTGAAGTAAAAGAGTCACCATTTAAAAATATTGCTGCTGTTGCTACATGCTGGCAAGTTAATTCTGACTCATAGGAACCCTGGGAGGGGTTTCTGAGAAGCAGCTGATGGGTTTGAACCGCCGACCTTGTGGTTAGCAGTTCTGTGCTTATTCTATAGCACCACATCACATTTTAAAATAAGACATCTGATAAGAAATGTCCCTCAAGGCATGCTTTTTTCTCTCCTAATAAAGAGAAGCATCACTGTCGTTTTTATGTTTTGATTTTTTAAAAATTAGAACTTCTTTTTTTTGTGTGTGTAAATGTTAAGTAATCTAAAAGAAAATAACCAAACAGTCCCATAGAATGGTTCCCCAAAATTAGCCGATCTTTTCTGGCAGGGAAGAAAATAACCACAAGACCCTAAAATCTGTGCAGGTCATTTCACTACTTTTCCGGTGAATTTTGAGGCATGTTCTCAAACTGTCAAGATCAATGTGTGTCTGCCTTCCTAGTAAAGAGTGTTTTCTCAACAAAAGTGTTTCTGAGCTGCACTAGCAATGGCAATCTCAAAAGAAAAAGGAAGAAGATGAAAGTCAATGCAAGATAAACAACGTCTGATGGATGCTTCACTGGAGGTGATGGCTGGAAAAATCACATGTGGCTTTCTGAGGCAGTCTATCCGAACAGTATGGTGTCTTTTTCAGAAGATAACAACAGTTTTAAAATATAACAGTAGGAGATTTGAAATTTAAAAAAAAAAAAAAAAAAATGAAAACAGGAGAAAGCAAGATGCAAAGCAGAGAACATAAGGTTTTTTTGTTGTTGTTTGGATATTTTATTGTGTTTTAAGTGAAAGCTTTCACAGCAAATAAGATTCCTATTCAATAATTCATACACAAACTGTTGTTTGCTGCTGTTAAATGTCACTGAGTCAGTTCTGACCCATAGCAACCCTTTATAGGGTTTCCAAGGAGCAGCTGGTGAGTTTGAATTGCCAACCTGGAGGTTTCTAGTTCAGCGCTGATCCTACAGTACCACACCAGGCGTGTGTACAGTGCACATTAATTACATTACCCACCATATCTCAACACTCTCACCATTGCCACCCACCCGTCCTGTTTCCCTCTCTGCTCCTCCTTGCCTCTCTTCTTTGCTTTGGGGTAATATTGGCCATTTGGTCTCCTATAATTGATTAAAGAAGCACATTCCTCATGGGTGTTATTGTTTACTTTATAGACTAATCTAGTATTTGGCTGAAAGTTGACATTTGGAAGAGGCTTCAGTTTCACATTAAAAGTGGATTCCTGTATTCCCTATCGATCCAGTATGTCTGGTCTTTTTTTTTTTTTTTTCTAATTAATTTGAATTTTGTTCTACATAGATGTTCCTGCCTTAACTGGGACCTTCTATTATGCCCCTGGTCAGAACAGTTAGTGCTTGTTATTTTTGTTGTTGTTGTTAAGTGCCGTTGAGTCAGTTCCAACCCAAAACAAATATGTATATGGTTTCCAAGGAGTGGCTGGTGAGCTTGAACCACCAACCTTGTGGTTCAAACCGACATTGCAGTCCAGCACATCAACCCACTCTGGTAAGGTAGTGCTTGGGAGTCGGGCTGAGCTTCTCAAGGTCAGCAGTTTGAAACTACCTTAGGGGCTGTGAATGAAAGATGAGGCTTTCCGCTCCCTTCAGTGGTGGTGGTTGTTGTTAAGTACTGTCGAGTTGGTTCTGATCCATAGTGACCCTGTATAGTGTTTCTGAGGAGCATCTGGTGAGCTTGAACCGCCAACTTTGCAATTCAAATGGCTTTGCAGTCTGGTGCATTAACCCACAGACCACACCAGGACTAGCCAGGCACAATTTAGTTCTTCTGGTCCCAGGCTAAAGGATGCTATGGTTCACATGGGTCATTAGTTCTGTGGACTAATAGTTTCCATGAGTCTTCATTTCTTTAATTCTCCTTTGCTCCAGAGGGGAAGAGACCAATAGGTGGTTGTATTTTAGTGGTTTGTGAACTTCTAAGACCTCATACCTTACTCACCAAATAGCACAGGTTTTTTAATCAGATAGCTCAGATTTTGGATACCCGCTGTTTACTATCTAGTCACTATAGGTTGGAACCTACTCAACAGCAGTTAACAACAAGAAACAACATGTGTAGACAGACTTCTGGTATGGCACTATAGGACAAACACCGGGCTGTGAACCAAAAGATCAGCAGTTCAAACTCGCCTGCTGCTCCTTGGAAACCCAGAACAGGGTTGCTGTGAATTGGAATCAATTCTATGGCACTTAACAACAAACAAAAGGGTAATCCGAAAGGAGCCATGGTAGCATAGTAGATTATGAGCTGGTCTGCTAATCAGAAGGCCAGTAGTTCAAATCTGCCTATTGCTCAGCAGAATGATGAAGCAGGCTTTCTGCTCCTGTAAAGATTTATAGCCTCAACCCTATACAGGCTCACTACGAGTCGGAATTGGCATGGTGGCACGCAACCACAACGACCACCACCACTGCCAGAATGTGTAGCCTTTACTTCAGTTTCTTTAGCTGTAAGATGGGGATAGTGCATATAGCCTCAGTATTTTGTAGGAGTTAAATAAAATAACCCATAGTCAGTTCCTGGAACATGATGAGGGCCTAATAAATAATGTCCTTTCTTCTGTGGATTGGAAATGGAATACCTTGTCTTGAACCCTGGTAGTGTAGTGGATTACAAATTGTACTGCTAACTTCAAGGTTAGTAGTTCAAATCTACTAGCTGCTTCACAAAAGAAAGATGAGGCTTTCTGCTCCATTAATTTACAGTCTCGGAAACCCTATATAGAGAGTCACAAACTGACTCAGTGGCACACAGTAACCACCTATGTATGAATATATGTGTGTTTGTTTATGGTGTGTGTGGTGGTGGTTATGTGCCGTGGGGTCGGTTCCGACTCATAGCGACCCTGTACAGGGTTTCCGAGGCTGTAAAGTTTTATGGGAACAGAAAGTCTCATCTTTCTCCCCGTGAAACAGCTGGTAGTTTCCAACTGTTGACCTTGCAGTTTGCAGCCCGATTCGTAACTACTACGCTATCAGAGCTCCCTGTGGTGTTTGTGTGTGTGTGTGTGTGTGTGTGTGTGTGTGTGTGTGTATGGAGCTCTGGTAGCGTAGTGGTTACGAATCGAATCGGGCTGCTAACCTCAAGGTTGGCATTTTGAAACTACCAGCAGTTCAACAGGAGAAAGATGAAGCTTTCTGCTCCCGTAAAGATTTACAGCCTCGGAAACCCTGTACAGGGTCACTATGAATTGAAATTGACTCCACGGCATATAACAACTATATACACACACACATATATATATATATATAAAAGATCACCATTGTTTTTTCCTTGTGAGTCGGTTTGAAATGCCAGCATTTTGCTGTTAGGTGCCTTCTAGTCCAGTCCAGTCAGTTCCAGCTCACAGTGAGTCTGCGTAGGGTTTGCACCACCGACCTTGTGGTTAGCAGTTTATTGCGTATCCTATAGCACCACACCTGGACTCCCTCTATTAGTGAAATAAAGACAGACCAAAGCTTGTCTCCCATTTTTTCTTTAGTATTCAGGAGATGAGGTATCCTATGCTTTTTCACAAACATACTCTAAAAGAGAATTCTGCATTTGCTTATCAACTCTTGGCTTTTATTGACTTAATCTTGGGTGAGGAAGAAAACCAGTGAAACTCAAGGTGTCAGATACATTATCCAGAAATAGCCAACGGTGGGGGTGGGGGTATTAGTTGGAAAGAGAACAAAAGTCAATCGTGCAAGGAGAAAGAAAAACCTATGGTTGTTAAACTTGGAGAATGTCTGGCAGTTTTGAGTAACCAGCTCTGTAAATGAAAGATACTTAAGATGTGAGAACTGGGAAAAGAACTTGATGAAAATTTGCAATTATGAAAGCACTACTTGTTCAGCTTAAGGTGTGTGTGCGCGCATGCGTATGTTTTAATGACTGACTAGCCCAATCTCCTTGTTTTTTAATATGAGGTCATGAAACATCTGGGCTTTATCACAGTCTTAGTACAAATTCTCAAATCCTATCAATAACATTTAGTAAAAGAAAAAGAGAAGTAATTTAGTTATTGTGTGTTGTTAAGTATCACCAAGTTCAATTTTAGCCTGTATAAGATTTTCAAGGAATGGCTGGTGGGTTTAAACCACTGACCTCGAGGCTAGCAGTTCAGTGCTTATCCTGCAGTGCCACACCAGGACTGTTGTTGTTGTTGTTAAAGTGCTGTTGAGTCCATTTCAACCCATAGTAACCCTGTATAGGGTTTCCAAGAAGCAGCTGGTGGGTTTGAACTGCTGAGCTTGCAGTTCACTATGACCTTGCAGTCCAGTGCATTATCCTGCAGTGCCAAAGCAGGACTCCACACCAGGAATAGTCTAGTGAAATACTTATTCTTCAGTGAACACTGAAGAAGAGCTAGACCAAGAAAAATCAGATTTCTAAATGTGGCTTTTCTTTAATGTTTTAATTTCATACTATCCTTCTTTGTCTTCTGTATAGCAAATAATTAACACAACATTTCGTGAAAGTACAGACTTTGCTTTTTCAAAAAATTAACACGCAATCACATTTTAATGAGAGCATGAAGAAATTAATTCAGAGCACATAAAATGCTCACAATGACTCTTAGTTTTTACATTTAAAGGTCTAAAGTCTTGTACTTCTCTCCTCTTCTACTCCCCCATCTACTCAATTTCTGCCAAGGTTGTAACAGTTCCTGTGAGCTCTTTGTAAAGGAATGCTTTACATGTTAATGTCTTTAATTGATTCTGTTTACCACACAGTGATGGATAATAGCCCTTGTCCCTCTGAGAAACTACAACATTGTCTTTTTTCTCTCTCCTGTGGACCAGCTTTACAAAACTTGTTTTGATTCAGAGAACAGTCTTAGTAGAAAGTCAGGATTTCTACATTGATCAATAAAGGAAATATTATTATTAGCCAAGAATCTGTCCATAAAAATAAGCTTTTTTTCCCCAAGTGGGGTTCATAGCTACACTCCCTACGACCACCAAGTGCCAAGAAGTCACTTCTGACTCATAGAGACTCATAAAAATCCTGTATAGAGTTTTCAAGAAGCAGCTGGTAGGTGTGAACAGCTAATTTTAAGGTTCAAACCCATGTTATGGGCCAATGGGTATCCTACAGAGCCACACTAGGATTCCAGTTGTTGTTTTTGTTAGGTGCCATAGAGTTGGTACTAACTCATAGCAACCCTATGCACAACAGAACGAAATACTGTCTGATCCTGGGCCAACCTCACAATTGTTGCCACGATTGAGCCCATTGATGCTGCCACTTTGCCAATCCATCTTGCTGAGGGTCTTCCTCTTTTTCTCTGACCTTACCAAACATGATATCCTTTTCCAGTGACTGGTCCCTCCTGACAATATGTCTGGAATATGAGAGACAAAGTTTGGCCATCCTAGCCTCCAAGGAGCACTCTGGCTTCACTTCTTCCAACAGATCTGTTGGTTCTTTTGGCAGTCCACAGCACTTTCAATATTCTCTTCCAACACGGTAACTCAAAAGCATCAGTTCTTCTACAACTTGATAATAATATTAACTGAGTGCGGTGATTGCATACCCTAATGAAAGCAGCAACAGCCTAAAATAATTTTAAAAGTCCAATTATTGAATGATATTTGTACTTGAAAAAAGTTCAACTTCATTTTTGCATTCATTGTGCTTATTGAGCCTATAGTATGTACCTGACATTTGACTATGTGCTTTAAGAACAATGGTTAATAAAAGGAGACTGCATGCAGGTTCCTATAAAATGATAAGGTGGTTATTGTCATTAGATTCTGTGTAGTTGGCTCCAACTCAGGGTGACTTATTGCCAGGTCCCACACCATCTTCCAAATTTTAGGTTTGATGCTATTGTTGCTGTCACTGTGATAATCTGTCTCTTTGGAGGTCTTTCTCCTTTTTGTTCTCCATTTTACCATGTATGATGTTTTTCTCTATAGACTGGTCTTTCCTGACAACATATCCAAAGTAGGAGAATCTTCTCATCCTCACTTCTAAGAAACAATCCACCCTTACTTTTTCCAAGGAGATTTGCACTCCTTTTGACAGTCCAAGAGATTTGTAATATTCTTTCCCTACATCATAATTTAATTGCATTGATTCTGCTGAAGTCTTTCTCATTCTTAGTCTAGTTTTTGCATGCATGTGAAGCTATTGACAATACCTTGGTTTGGGTTAGGCACATCCTTAAAGTGGCATCATTGCTTTTTAATACTTTAAAGAGGTCTTTTGCAGAAGATCTGCTGATGCAGCACATCTTTTGATTTCTTAACTGCTGCTTCCAAGATTGTTTGTTGTTGGTAAGTGTGGAGTCTGTTCTAACCCATAGCTACCCTATGGAGAATTTCTGAGGAGCAGCTGGTAAACTTGAACTGCCGACTTGACTTTGTGATTCAAATCCACTTTGCAGTCCAACACCACACCAGTACTCCAGTGTTGATTGTGGATCCAAGTAGAATGAAATATTTTACTTTAATCTTTTAATCATTTACTGTGATGTTATTTATTGGTCTAGTTGTGAGTATTTTTGTTTCTTTTCCATTGAATTGCAACCCATACTGAAGGCTGTGGTCTTTGGTGTCCAACAGTATTATAAGTCCACTTAGCTTGCAGCAAGCAAAGTTGGTGTCATCTGCATATTGAAAAATTTTAATGAGTCTTCCTCCAATCCTGATTCTACATTTTTCTTCCTATAATCCAATTTCTCAGATTATTTGCTCAGCGTACATATTAAATAAGTATGGAAGGACAGAACCCTGACACACACAAAATTATATTAGAGAAAATAGATATTAATCATTGATTCTTTTATTGTCTTTGTTATCCATTGTCAAGCTTTCACATGCATATGATGCTATTGAATAAAGTTAACATTACAATGAAAACAAGTCCTATGAAGGAAGAAGCACTTCAACACATTAAGAACATTTTTAACACAAAGACCAAAACATAATATGGAGATTTAATCAGGATAAGGGATATGGAAAGTTTGGTGAACCATGCAAAGATGGAGAGAAGTGGGGTTGAGAAATGGGAAAAGCTGGTACCAATGCCTCCTATCAGAAAAGCCTGGAGGGCAGAGAGCAAGAGAGAGAGTGGTGTGAGTTAAGACTGGGGTAGTAGGCAAGGGTGAATTAAGCAGGGGTTTGTACAATCGGTAAAGATTTTGCCATTAATTCTACAACAATGGTAAATATTTCCAATAACTGGCTGATAATAAGGATTTTTTTTAGTACTGAGTAGGAAAATCAGATGGACAATAGGTTCAGGGGTAAAGGAAGAAAAAATCAGAATAAAGTGTTATTTTTAAGAAGTTTGTAAAGTGAGGAGCAAAATAGTAGATGTAGAAGAGCCTGTAGAATCAAGAGGTTTCATTTTAAATGAGCATGACTTGAGTTGATTTAAATATTGATGATTGCTGTTGTTGTTGTTAGGTGCCCTAGAGTTGGTACCGACTCATAGTGATGTTATACACAGCAGAATGAAACATAGCCCTATCCTGGGCCAACCTCACAATTGTTGCCACGCTTGAGCCCATGGATGCTGCCACTTGGCCGACCCATCTCACTGGGGATTCTCCTCTTTTTCTCTGACTCTCCACCTTACCAAACATGATATCCTTCTCCAGCGACTGGTCCCTCCTGCCAATATGTCTGAAATGTGAAAGATGAAGTTTGGCCATCCTGGCCTCCAAAGAACACTCTTGCCTGCACTTCTTCCAACACAGATCTGTTGGTTCTATGGGCAGTCCATGCACATTCAATATTCTCCTCCAACACCATAACTCAAAAGCATCAATTTTTCTATGGTCTTCCTTATTCCCTGTCCAACTTTCGCATGCATATAAGGTTATTGAAAATACCATGGCTTGGGTCAGGCACACCTTAGTCCTCAAACTGACATCTTTGCTCTTCAACACTTGAATAAGGTCTTGTGCAGCAGATTTGCCTAATGCAAAATGTTGTTTGATTTCTTGACTGCTGCTTCCATAAACGTTGATAGTTGGTCCAAGAAGAATGAAGTCCTTGACAACTTCAATCTATTCTCCTTTGATAAGATTGTGGTCCAGTGGTGAGGATTTTGTTTTCTTTACATTGAGATGCAATCCACACTGAAGACTGTGCTCTTTGATCTTCATCAGTAAATATTTTAAGTCCTCTTCACTTTCAGCAAGCAAGGTTGTATCATCTGCATATCACAGTTGTTAATTAGTCTTCCTCCAATCCTGATGCCACATTTTTCTTCATATAATCCAGTTTCTCAGATTATTTGCTCAGCATACAGGTTGAATAAGTATGGTGAAAGAATACAACCCTGTCACACATTTTTCTTAATTTTAAACCATTCAGTGTTCCCATGTTCTGTTTGAACAATTGCCATGTATATGTACATGCCATGCACATCCTCATGAGCACGATTAATGATAGGATCCACTTTAATAGAAGTTTGAATATATACATGATGTCAGGGATAAAATAATTTTGAGAAACTGTAGGAAACAAGATGCAAACCAGTATTAGCAATCTGGCTTGGAAAACAGAAGGAGAGCCTGCCTGACTTCAATGTTGAAAAAGGAAAAATGGTGTTGTTTCCAGTAAGCTTATGTTGTTAGTTCCTCAAAGAGTTTGTGATGCAAGATAAACTTATGTATAATGGAGTATAAGAATGTATACTTATGTATAAGAATGAAATGCTTGGGAATTTCAGTCTCTTTCCCAATTTATGATGTTGATTATCTGTCCAGTTTGAAGATTTTTTTTTTCCTTAATAATCAAGTGTAATAACCACTCAGTAAAACTTAGTTGGGAGTACAGTGGTTCTGTATGGTAGATACTGGATTGTGAACCACAAGGTCAGCAGTTCAAGTCTACCAAACGGTGGAAGAAAGATGAGACATTCTGCTACCATGAAAATTTACAGTCTCAGAAATGTTATACAGGGTCACTTTGAGTTAGAACCAATTTGAGAGCACTTCGTGGTTATGAATTGGGCTGCAAATCTCAAGGTCAGCAGTTCAAAACTACCAGCTGTTCTGCAGGAGAAAGATGAGGCTTTCTGTTCCTGTAAAGATTTACAGGCTTGGAAACCCTATACAGGGTCATTATGAGTAGAAACCAACTCCACGGCACATAACAACAACAACAATCACAATCACAATCACGGTGGTGGGGGTCGTGGTGGTAATGCGCTATGAAGTTGGTTCCAACTCATAGCAATCCTGTATAGGGTTTCCAAAGCTGTAAATCTTTACAGTAGCAGAAAACCTCATCTTTCTTCAGTGGAACTGATTGTAGTTTCAAACTGCTGACTGAGAGAGCAACAGCACAACACTTAAGCACTGTACTACCAGAGCTCCTAACAACAATCATAGTATTATAACAGTACAACTGTAACATTGAATATTAATTATTATCACCCAGCCAGAGGAATGGAAAGCATTATAATAGAAATTGAGACATTAGCATAGCAAGTATTTTGTTTATGTGCAAAGCACAAAGATTTTAGATTCAAAAAATGGAAAAGTGGAAAAGACAATTTACCTATTAACTTTTATTCAAGTATGTTGTTGCTGTTGTTGTTAAGTGTTGTCAAGTCTTTTCCGACTCACAGACACCCTGCATAAGGTTTCTGAGGAAAGGCAGATGAATTTGAACTCCCAGACTTGTAGTTTAAACCAAATGTGCAGTCCAGTGCATTATACCACATCGTCACACCAGGGCTCCTTTATCTGATTGTAGGCAAGTCTTATTATTTTACTTGCCAATTAAAGTCAAATAGCAAATTTTTATCCACGGAGTTTATTTGAAGTTCTCAAAACTAGTCAATTATATTTCATTCATAAATATAAAAATAATTTTAAATTAAAGAAATTATAAATGTATCATCACATTTTTAAATCATTACTCACATTTCCAGCACTCTTCTGTTAGTTTGTCATACTGTGATGGCGTGCAAATTGCTCTGATGCTAGAAGCTATGCTACCAGTATTTTAAATAGAAGCAGGGTCACATATTGTGGACAGGTCTCAGCTAAGCTTCCAGACTAAGATAAACTAGGAAGAAGGAGAGGTGAACTACTTCTCAATGACTTGTTGTTGTTGTTAAGTGCGGTTGAGTCGGTTCTGACTCTTAGTAACCCTGTATAGGTTTTCCAAGGAGTGGCTGGTAAGTTCGAACTACTGATCTTGTGGTTCAGACTGACCTTGCGGACCTCTGCTTTTTTCCAAAATACCACACCAAGACTCCTCTGAATGTTTAGCTACTGAAAAACTTGGAGTGTCAGAGGAACACTGCTAACACCAGAATATTAAACATTGAAACATTATGAATAGCACCAGAATACTGTCAGATACAGAGCTGGAAAATAAGACCCTCAGGTTGAAAGACACTCAAAATGCTATTGAGGAAGAGCTACCTCCTCAAGGTAGAGTTGCCTTTGACAAAACAATGGAGTAAAGCTTTCAGGACCTTTATTTGCTAGTGGGGCACAACTAAAAATGAGAAAGAGTTGTAAACACCCATTAATATTTGGAAAATCGAATGTACAAAGAATGAATCTAGGAAAATTAGAACTTGTCAAAAATGCAATAAAATGCATAAATGTTGATATCCTGGACATTCGTGAGCTGATTTGTATTGGCTATTTTAAATCTGATAATCACATCATTTCTATGCCAGGAATGACAAATTCAAGAGAAATAGCATTGTATTCATAAAAAAACAAAAAACAACAAAAAAAAACCCCACAACCATTTCAAGATCTATCTTGAAATAAAATGCTGTCTATATAGGATAGTATCTATACAACTACAAGGGAGACCAGTTCATACCATAGATATTATTCAAATTTATGTATCAGCCACTAAAATCAGTAATGACAAAACTGAGTAACTCTACCTAATTCTTCAGTCTGAAATTGATCAAACATGCAATCAAAATGTGTTAATAATTAATGGTGATTGTAATGCAAAGATTGGAAGCAAATTAAAGGATTATTTGTTGGACAATATGGCCTAGTTTGAAAATATGGTCTTGGTAATAGAAATGATACTGGAGATCACATGATGGAATTTATAAGGATCAGTTATTCATTGCAAATACCTTTTTTAAACAACAAAAAAGAAAACTATACACATGAACTTCACCAGATGACATACACAGAAATTAAATTGACACCATCTGTAGAAAGAGATGGTGGAAAAGCTCCATATCATCAGCCAAAATACATCTGGGGGTAGTATGTGGAATGTTGCTGTTCTTGAGTGGCTGGTGAGCTTAAACTGCCTATATGGCAGTTCAAATTGACTTCGTAGTTCAGCGCATTAACCCACAGCTCCACAACAATAATATATGGAATAGATCATCAACCGTTCATATGCAACTTTGAAAAAATTTAAAACAAGTCTATGATAGTCAAAATATGACCTTAAACATATTCCATATGAATTTAGAGTACATCTCAAGCACAAATTTGATGCATTAGACATTAAAGACCAAAGACCAGGAGAGTCGTGGGATGACATCAAGAACATGATACAGGAAAAAGGCAACAGGTCATTAAAAAGGCAAGAAAGAAGGAAAAGACCAAATGAACATCAGAAGAGATTTTGATACTGACTTTCCACTATAGAAATGACAAAATAAATGGAAGAAATGAGGAGGTAAAAGAGATGAACAGAAAATATATCAAAGGTCAATTCGAGAAGACAAAGTCAAGCATTAAAATGACATGTCCAAAGACATGGAGTAGAAAACCAAAAGGGAAGAATTGCTCAGCTGAAAAAACCAAAGTAAATAAAGAAAGCCTTGACTTGTGGTATGGAATGATTTGTGGGCAAAATATTGAATGATGCAAAGAGCACAAAAAGAAAATAAAGGAATACTCAGAGTCACTATACCAAAAGGGAGTGGTCTATGTTTACATGTTACCTGTCAAAGGTATATCCATCTATGCCAGGAATAGATTAATGCTTGTTGTTGTTGTTGTTATGTGCCATGGATTCAGTTCTGACTCATAGCGACCCTGTACAGGGTTTCTGAGGCTGTAAATCTTTACGAGAGCAGAAAGCCTCATCTTTCTCCTGTGGAACAGCTGATAATTTCGAACTGCTGGCCTTGTGGCTTGCAGCCCGATCCATAACCACTATGCTACCAGAGCTCCTTAGATTAATGCTTAGAATTCCATAAATTATATCAAGAAGTACCACGTGGAAGTAACTCTATTCATTTTATACCATCTGAAAATAACTTTATTAGGAAATATCACATACCTAGCGCGACTCTGTAGAATAAGCACTGGACTTCTAACCACAAGGTTGGTTGTTTAAACCCACCAGCTGCTCCTCAGAAACCCCATACAGGGTGTCTAAGAATCAGAACTGACTCAATAGCACTTAACAACAACAACTTATTGCCACAAAACTCAAGAAAGCACAGGATAGCACTTTTCGTTTTCATATTCAGACACTTTGAAACCTATTATTGTTCCCATACATTTTAACCAATTCTATCTAAATTAGCTCTTCCACAATTATTCTTGTGATATCAAGTTATAGTATCAATGGCCCATACATTTCAGATTATCTACATCTTAAATCACAGGACATCCAGCATCCTGCCAAGTTTTAAGTGTTATTAGAAATCTCTAAAGATTTCCACATGCAATTCTTATTCTAATTCTTTGACCTCTTTTGTCTACAAAAGAGGTCCTCTATTCTGGTTGAAGAGAACTCACGGTCACCACGAGTCACTCCTTCATCCTGAAAGCAGTATTACAAATGCATAGTTGGCTGTTGTAGCTCACCAGCCGCTCCATGGCAGAAATAGGAGGATTTCTCCTCCAGCAAAGATTTACAGCCCAAGAAACCCTATACAGGATCACAATAAAGTTGAAACCCACTCCGCAGAACTTAACAACAATCTCCTGATGCTTACAAAACCATCACTTCCTAAAGTGCCAGAGTATTGCTGCATTCTGCGCTGAATTGGTCTTCACCTTTATCCTCTGCAGCAGTGCCACCTGGGATCTAAAGGGTCACAAGTATAATTTTTTTAATCTATAACATTGTCAGATATAGCCCACAAAATAAAACTTAGCAAACCCACTTCCTCTTTGGTTCTTCAGCAAAATGCAAAGTTCCTCAGCATATTAGTATGCAAAACACATAGATGTTGGTGGAAATGTACTGCGAATGGTGGGGGAAATGAGGGGTATATGGATCAAATACACTGCTTCTGCCTGTGGTTGTTAACTGTCGTCGAGTTGGTTCCGACTCATGGTGACCCTGTATAAGTTTTCTGAAGCTTTTGAATCTTTGCAGGAGCAGAAAGCATCATCTTTCTCCTGAGGAGGGCTGGCAGTTCCAATTGTGGACCTTGTGGTTCTCAGTCCAGTGCCAATCATGCAGCTATGGTTTATTCAGTGTTTGCTGAGGGCTAAGCAAATCCTAGGCTTTATATTCATGTTGCCACATTCAATCCTCACAGTGATTGTAAGAATTGTGAAAAATTATGACAGGTCCCACTTTTAATTTTTACTTTTAAACAAATAAGTTAACTAACGCAGTGAGTGAGATTGGATTCCAGATGAGACTCTGACTTCTAAATCAGAATGATTTGTGGACATTGATGCATTTCACTCTCCCAAATAATCACTAATTTTGTAGATATTTGGAGCATTGGTATTACTGTGGATTAGACATCAGGCTGTTAACCACAAGATTGGCAGTTCAGACCCACCAGCCAAAGGAGAAAGATGAGACTTTCTGCACTCATAAAGATCTGTTCTTGTTGTTATTGTTGTTGTTAGGTGCTATCAAGTTGGTACAGACTAATAGTGACCTTACGCACAGCAGAACAAAACACTGCCTGGTCCTGAGCCAATCTCACTATTGTTGCCACTCTTGAGCCCATTGATGCTGCCACTTTGCCAATCCATCTTGCTACCCTACCAAACAAGATATCCTTTTCCAATGACTGGTCCCTCTTGATAATATGTTCGAAGTTTGAGAGAGGAAGTTTGGCCATCCTGGCCTCCAAGGAACACTCTGGCTGCACTTCGTCCAACAAAGATCTGTTGATTCTTTTGACAGACCATGGCACTTCCAATATTCTCCTCCAACACCGTAACTCAAAAGCATCAATTTGTCTATGATCTTCCTTATTCACTGTCCAGGTTTCACATGCATATGAGGATATTGAAAATAACCATGGCTTGAGTCAGGCGCACCTTAGTCCTCAAGCTAGCATCTCTGCTCTTCAATACTTTAAAAAGGTCTTGTGCAGCAGAGATCTACAGTGTTATAAACCCAATATTGGGTTGCTATAAGTCAGAATGCACTCAAAGCAGTGGATTTTGTTTTGTTCTTTTTAAAATATAAAAACATTTTCTCCAAATCAAAGCTCTTTTGATTATCTTGTACTATAAATAAAGCTGCTATGAGTCAGAACTGATGTAGTGGCAGTGGGTTTAGTCCCTGTAATTTATTCTAGAAATGCCAAATTCCATGACATGAACTAAAAACATCCTCAAGAAAAAGCATTAATGCTCACTTATAGCCACAAGTGATCAAATGTTTATTATTGAAAATTAGTATTTTTAGAAAATATACTCTTTCATTTGGATTAAAAAGCTCAATGATTTAAAGGTTTACTTTCATAAACAGAATCTGTGCATTTTCTTTATTCTTGTCTACTGCGCCAATGTCTAGAGCCAGCTTGGTGTTCCTAGCTTCATCTTGTGTAATGAATGTGGTGGTGGTTGAGCACCATCTTGTGTAATAGAGTATATTTTTGCGTGTTTTTTGTGTTTTTTTTTCAGAGTTACTTTTCAATATGGACACTTACTGTCTAGTCAGTTTCTTAAGGTCCTAGGGCCAAGTAAGTCAAATTTCATATATAAAAAGAGAAAAACATAATAGACTGGGAATCTAGTAACCTGGAACATGGAGAGTAGCTACAAAGTCTCTCAGTATACACATGTGCCTCTGCTAATTGAGTAGCATCCTCATCATGCCTGGATGAGGAGACCAATTTCAGAAAGTTATTTAATAGAGCCTATTTATTTTCTTTTTTTTCAAATATCAATCACACTGCTAATTTGAACAGGGTCTGTGTAGAGTTCTCATGGCAGCTATTCTGAAATAAAGATGAACCAGAAATAAAGATAAGCCCAGTTAAAAAATAACTTGATGACAAATTGAATGGACAATGGATAGGATGGGAATCCAAAATGGGTTAGTCTTGAGTCCATACTTAACACTGCAACAATTTGGGGTATTGTAAAAGAGATTTATCACATCTAACTATCATGGGATTCTTGTCATAGATATCAGAGAATGGTTATCGAATTCCAAGTTTAGCATAAAAATGTCCAGAAGAACAAAGGGCAAAATTAAATTTGTGAAAGAATGAAATGTTGCTCAGAACAACCTCTAAGAGACTTGATTGAAGCAATTTGTGGCCATTTTATACTATAGTCAATAAAAGTGTATTGAAGAGAAGTAGGAATTAATCCTGGTTGTATCACTTAGTTAGCATTTTGTTTCTTTTTACCCGTCTTTTCATCTGCCTCTTTCAGTTTTTCATCCAAAAACATGTGGATGTTTGTATTTAAAACAAAACAAAAAATGAGAAGGATCCTTTTAGTACTATGATACTATAAAGTTAATCTATTAAGGATTTCAAAATAAGGCTTTTGAAAAACTCCATGCCCAGAAACAACACCAATGATTCCCAAGAAATTATGTTTTAATAGAGAGGATAGAAATTAAAATTCCAGTTATAATATTTAGATTGGATTCATAAGAGAAATATGTGGCTTTGCCCTATAGAATATAGTATTTATTGACACTACTAAAAGTTTATAAAGGAAAATTTTATCTTTAAAGACACCAGAATAAACAATATGAACAGAAACTAAAAAATAATGATTGTGGCCTCTAAGTAACAGAACTTTCCAAACCAGCCACTACAAAATAATCCCAGGATATATAAAATATAGTCTTTTTAAAAAAAAAACTTAGTGCATCTATGTGAGCAAATACACTTTTCTCTTCATTTCTGTTGCATAGATTTTTTAACTCTGAGAGAATTTGAAATTTAGCCAATGTGCTTCAAACATATGCATATATGCAGGTATGTGTGTTTTCATATATGATTTTCCACCAAATATTCTATCAAATATCATGTCAAATCTGATATATTGTAATCATAAAAGCACTTTCCTTGTAAAGGAAACAAGAAACGTATATTAATAGGATATTGGTAATGGATATTTTTTTCTGATGTGGCTCCAAAAATGAATTCTAATGTATACTATGATACAGAAAACATATTTTTTTTATGATGTAAAGATTTATCGTGAAGTATTTTGTGATTGTGTTATATATGTGTGTTTTCAGTGACATGGAGGTCTATGTTTCATGGCACTATTTCTCTGGATCTTTTTTTAACATGAATGAAGACTGGAAAAAAATTAGAGTAAATAAAAGAATCATAAACTTTTTTCAGGAAATAAGTAACCAGATTACCATGCTCTATAAAATGAAATCCCAAATGATTTAAAGTTAAAACATGTTACTAATTATAGTGTAAGGGTGAAAAACAAGTGAGATAATGCAATATAACAAATTTTGTATGACCATATATTTTTAAGCACTTGACCACAAGGTCAGTTTGAGCCACAAGGTTGGCAGTTCAAACTCACCAGGTGCTCCTCAGAAATCCTACACAGGATAACTATGAGTCAGGACTGACTCAGCAGCAATTAACAACAACAGCAACATCAGCTTAAAGGAGCTCTGTTAGTATAGGGGATTGTGAGTTCAATGGGAGAAAGATGATACTTTCTGTTCCCCTACAGATTTACAGCCTTGGAAAACCTACACAGGGTCACTGAGTAGGAACTGACTCAATTGCATACAACTGCTACCGCCACCTCCTGCTTAAAGTCTAATTAACAACAGTCAAATCTGATTTAAAATATGGATATTCCCATTGAAGTGAATTTTTGCAATGAGAATTAATAGTTGGTTATTAACTGGTAAGGTATGTTCACTTTGGAAAAGTCAATCGTTCAAAATCAAAAGGGCAGCATTTATCTGAGGATAAAGTGGCAAAGGGATGGGAAGGTGGGTGGAATGAACTAGGAACCACAGGGAGGAACTGGGGTAACTGCTCTTGCATGGAGGGGATGGCCATCATTCAGATTAAACAGTGTTTGACTTGTTGAATGTAAAACTGATGATTTTGTTTATAAACCTTGGCTCAATTCACAATAAAAAGTCAAAAAAAAAAAAAGTTGGCTATTAGTTATTCAGTTTTCTCTGACGTAAGCACTAGTGGATCTTTGAAATGTACATGGAACATTTGGAAAGATTTCTGAAGTTTCATCTCAGATTTTGGTATTGTATAAAATGGCCTGAAAAATATAATAATGATTCTAAAGCATTGCTTTAGTTAACTAATTGTTGGCATGCCTATTTTCCAGACTTTCCCTTAAATCGGGATCTGTTTCTCACTGGTAACAATGCTTTGTTGTTGCTGTTGTTATTAAGTGCCATTGAGTCAGTCCTGACTCATAGCAACCCTGCATTGGCTTTCCAAGCATCAGCTGGTGAGTTTGAACTGCTGACCTCGTGATTCAAACTGACCTTGTGGTTCAGTGTATTAGATTCAGCCTATTACAGGCTGTGGGTTTTTGTGTTGGGTTTCTTTATGCCGTTTATCTACAGAAGTCTGAAAAGAACTTTTAGACAAAGCAGCAAGCCTGCAAACATATAGTAAATGACTGTTTCTTCAAATATATCTACAAGTACCCAAGTATTTTCATTTGTTTTTAATAGGAAGCAAGCAAATGAGTAAGGTATTGTCAAATATATCAGCAGGACTTTATAGATTAATGTAGTAAGCGACTAGGTGGAATCTTTTACCCAT
>NW_006408577.1:11119819-11127412 GCF_000296735.1 Chrysochloris asiatica
GAGAGAGAGAGAGAGAGAGAGGGTTTTCCTTCATATGGGAAATCTATAACTCACTCACTCACAGAATTTATCTGGGCCCTATTAGAATTCACCTGAATCCCAGTGCACTCTGATGGGTCTAATTCCTTCTTTCTTTTTTATTGTGAACTGAGTGAAGGTTCACAGAGCAGACCATCAGCTTTACTTTGTTTCATCTCAGTGCTTACAGTCCCCTCAATATAACATCATTATCCTCTTCCTTTATATGTCCCTTACTTCCATACTTCCATCTTTTCCAAGCCCCCTTAACCTTGTGCTTGGATAAATAACATCCCTTAAATCATGAACAGAATACTGGTATGGCACTGGGGATTAATGTGCTGGACTGTAAGGTCCGTTTCAACTGCAAGGTTGTTAGTTTAAGCTGACTAGCTGCTCTTCGGAAAGCCTGTATAGGGTTGCTGTGAGTCAGAACTGACTTGAAGGCACTTAACAACAACAAATTATAAATAGAGGACCATTCTATTGTGTATGCACCCCACTAGTGTTGTTGTCCCCACTGTCCCGGGGTCCTATTCTTAATGGTCATCTAGGTTTGTCTCACACAACGAACTTTTGGAATCTGATCCAAAAAGCAAAAACCCATTGTCACAGAGTAGATTGTGACTAACAGTGACCCGGTAAGGCAGAGTCATTGCCTCTATGGGGTTTTCAAGGTTGTCTATCTTTACAAAAGCAGATTGCTGCAAGTTCTCCTGCTGACAGGCTGGTGGGTTCCACCTCTGACTGACCTTTCAGGGGAGCCTTTAATCACCAAGTCACCAGGACTCCTTTGGAATCCAAAAACACTCCTTTAAAATAGATACTCTGGCTAAATGGTTGATTACTTTTTGTCATTCTATTTTGGGAAAAAAATTGTGGAGTTTTCCCACAATTTATGACAATAAAAATAATGACAATTTCTTAAATGTTTGCAAATGGTTGATGTTCTTCATTCTAAAAAAGGTACAAAAAACTAGTTTTAGTGCCACAAGTAAATTATCATACAGAGAATTATACAGTTCCAACTGTAATGGAATTTTTTTACTTCCTTAAAAGTTGTTTTCCTTAATAAGCCAAGGAGAAAACTTTTGGGTATTTGCCAACCATTTGCATGTAAAGTCTTATGTTTATATGCTTAATAGTGGGTCCAAGATTTCACATTGCCACGTGATCCATGCAAAATCATTATATTATAATCCCAGATTCTATTTATCTTCCTGTAATTAGTCAAGTTTGAAAGAGAAAATTGCTCTCCTGGTAATAAATGCACTGAATAACAAAACATATTATAACTCAGGATAAAATTCCAAAATTGGATAAATGAGGAAGTTTTAAAAAGTAAATTGAAAAATGAAATGAAAATATAATGGAACATTTCCATGAACTAGTTGAAATTACTCATATATTTCTTGATAGACATTATAACTGTATTCCTCATTAAAGCTGTTGTTGTTTAGTGCTGTGTGACCCATGGTGACCCAATATAGGGTTTTTGAGGAGCAGGCTAGTGAGCTTGAACCACCAACCCTGTGGTTCAAACGGACTTTGCAGTTCAGTGCATTAACCAGCAGCATCACACCGGGAAGCAGAAAAAGATTGATTCTCCCTGCTGCTTATAGTAAACCAAAAGGAAAAAGATGGCCTTATAAATGAACTAGAAAATTCTGTTGTGCAAACTAAGAACATACTTAGTAAAACATCCTTTCTTAAGCCTGTGACTGATAGATTTAACCAACTATAGCAGTGAAAATCCCATAAACTTAGATTGAAAGAGACAGAGAAATAATGAAACAAAAGAACACTGTGCCTCTTGGAATTCTATAGTCAGGAGACAAGTCAAAGGAGCTACATGTGTGGTCCTCCAAGTAAAGGAGTATCACCAGAGTATCTCAGAGATCCACAGAACTACTGGAAGCAAAATGAGAAGTTGGACCTTCTTGGTTGAAAAGGGTGGAGCCATGGACTTCAGGATCTCAAAAGGTGGGACCACAGAATCTTAGGTTTCAAACAGTTGAATCTTTCCCATCTGTGTTCCAGAATATGCATCTGCCATTAATGTGTGCCAGGGAGAATGGGGTTGCTACCCCAAACTGATGGGGTTGGACTTCCATGACCATGGGGCAGAAGAACAGGGACTACTGGATTGAAAGGAAAGGTATGCCACTAAGATGGGCTTGGTAAATAGGGACATTCAAAACTGGTGGGGCACAGTTACCATCCCAGTAGGCCTGGAAGGCAAATCTGAAGCACAAGACCAAGGGGAATCCACCCAAAATTTAGGGAACATGGCCAACTTCTTATTTAGCTGGTCTTATAGATCAGGGGATTCTATTCCCCTACCCCTATCACACCTAAGGAATAATTTCAAGCCTTGAGAGCTAATGTAAATTGTTCTGCAATTTGGACTTACTCGGTGCCTGTTATTCTATTTATTTCTCTAAACTTTCCAATTTGTAATGGAAATGTTTACTTTGCACCTGTTACACCATTGTAATTAAGAAGCAGATAATTTAAAGTCAAGATTTCATATGTTCACAGATGAAAAGGAACTTTGTGCTAGAACGGAATATGCCTAAAGTCTTACTTGTATTTGATTTTGAACTTAAAGTGAATTTAAGATTTTTGAATGATGTGAAGGGATGAATGTGTTTTGCATGTGAGAAGGACATGCATTTTAGAGAGCCAAAGGGTGGAATGTTATGTATTGAATGTATTGAATGGTGTGGCGTGGTAGCGTAAGCATCAGATCACAAGGTCAGATTAACCACAAGGTCAGCTGTTAAAACTTACCAGCTACTTGTTGGAAACCCTATACAGGGTCACTATGAGTTGGAACTGACTTGATGACACATAGCAATAAAAGATGTGTTATAGATACCAAAAGGTATGGTTATTCTTTGCTATGTCAATGAGGCTGAATTAGTGTAGAATGTATCTAGAGCAAAATGTTACCCATTCCCGTGCCATCCACACTATCACTGATATGTCTGTGGAGCCTTCTGCACCACTGTGCCAGTCCATCTCATGAGGGTCTTCTGCTTTTTTTGCTGTACCTCTACTTTACCAAACATGATGTCCTTCTCCAAGGACTAATCCCTCCTCATATCATTTCTGAAGAATGTGAAATGAAGTCTCTCCATTCTTGCTTCTAAGGAGAATTCTGGATGTATCTTTTCCAAGGCAGACTTGTTTGCTCTTCTGGCAGTCCATGGTATATTCAATATTCTTTTTCTTTGGCCATCCCTATTCACTGTCCAGCTTTCATACACATGTGAAGTGATTGAAAATATCCTGGTTTGGATCAGGCACACCTTAATCCTCAAAGTGACATCTTTGTTTCACTTAAAAGAGTATTTTTACAGAAGATTTAGCCCAAACAATATGTCTTTGATGTTTTAACTGCTGCTTCCATCGACATTAATTGTGGGTCCAAGTAAAATAAAATCCTTGAAAACTTCAGTATGTTCTCAGTATATCATGATGCGGTCCAGTTGTGATGATTTCTCTTTTCTTAATGTTATGGAGTAATCTCTACTGAAGTTTGCAACATTTGACCTTCATCATTTAGTGTTTCAATTCTTCTTTGATGTCAAGAAACAAGCTTGTGCCATCTGCATATCGGCAGTTGTTAATGAGTCTTCTTTCAATCCTAATTCAACATTCTCTTCATATGGTCCAGTGTCTTAAATTATTTTCTATTCATACAGATTGAATAAGCAGGCTGAAATGATGCAACCCTGTCATACACCTTAGCTGATTTTAATTGTTTCTATCATCAAGACCATATTTTCCAACTACTAGTCCTTCCTGTTTGCTACCCACCTTCTCTTTCCAATCACCAGTAATTATCAAATGCATCTTGCTTGCATGTTTGACCAATTTCAAAGTAGACTGAAGATGTTGGTAGAATTTTTCAGTTTTATCATAACTGACTTTAGTAGTTGATGTGTAAATTTGAATAATAGTGGTATTAATTGGTCTTCCTTTTAGGCATATGGGTATTATCCTATGTCAGGCAGCATTGTACTTCAAGACAAATCTTGAAATGTCCTTTTTTATGATGAATATGATGCCATTCTTCTTTCGTTTTTCATTCCTGGCATAGTAAACCATATGATTGATTAAAAATGGCCAGTACCAGCCCATTTCAGTTCACTAATGTCTGGTGTGGCACTGTAGTATCAGCACGTGACAATAAGGTTGGTTTGAACTGCAAGGTCAGTAGTTCAAACTCACCAGTCGCTCCTCAGAAACCCTGTACATGAGGTGGAACTGACTTGATAGCACTTAACCACAACAAATGCCTAGAGTGGAGTCCTGCTGTGGCACTGTAGAATAAGCACTGGACCACAAGGTCAGTTTGAACCAAAAATTCAGCTGTTCAAACTCACCAGCTGCTCCTTGGAAACCCTATACTAGGTTGGTATGAGTCAGAACCCCACCCCACTTATTGGCACTTAACAATAGTAATGCCTAAGGCATTAATCTTCATATGTTCTGTTTCACTTTGACAACTTATAATTTTCCTTTGTTCATACCTAGTACATTTCATGTTCTGATTACTAATAGATGTTTACAGCTGTTTCTTTGCATTTTGAGTTGTGACCATCAGCAAATGAAGATCGTGAAGCTTAACTCCATCCAAGTCATTAAGGTCAATTTTACTTTAAGGAGACAGCTCATCCCCAGGCCTATTTTGAGCACCTTCTAACCTGAGTGTCTCATTTTCCAGCACTATATTAGACAAGGAGCTCTGGTAGTGTAGTGGTTATGAATTGGGCTTCAAACCTCAAGGTCAGCAGTTCAAAACTACCAGCTGTTCCACGGGAGAAAGATAAGGCTTTCTGCTCACCTAAAGATTTACAGCTTCAGAAACCCTGTACAGGGTTGCTATGAGTCAGAACTGTAGCTATGGCACATAACTACAACTGCATATTAGACAATGTTCAACTGCTATTCATATGGTTTGCAGTGGCTAACCATTCAGAAGTGGTCTGCCCCCACTTCTTTCTAGTCTGGAAACTCTGCTGAAACCTGCCCACCACAGGTGACTGTTGGTATTTAAAATACCAGTACCATAGTTTCCAGCATCACAGCAACACACAAGTCACCATGGGAAGCCAAACTGACAGATGAGTGGTAGAAACTAACCCCTCTTCATAACAATTTTTTTTATCAAAGTCACCTTTGCTTGATGTATGTGCAGATTTTAAATCATGAGAAGGCTTCAAGACATTATTTTACCTTAAAATAAGGCTAAATAAGTCCCATATCTTCCTGTTCTGACTTAAATTCTTACAACAAATACTTTAAGACACAGTTAGGGGTAAATCTCACTTATAACCCGGGGAATACATGTTCAGAAAATATTTCTCATCTTTTATGCTAACTTCATCCTGTTGAATCCACATTTTTACTTTGAATTATTTTTATTGGAAGCACTTTTCAGTACACAGCAACATGAAAATAAGTATTTGTCCTGGTATGGCGCTGCAGGTTAGTGTGCTGAACTGCAAGGTTGGTTTGAACTATGTGCTCAGTGGTTCAAGCTCACCAGCCTCTGGAAATCCTAGGATTTCTATATAGGATTGCTATGAGTTTGAACTGACTCAACAGCTCTTAAGCCACAACAAATCAGCAGAATACATCTTTTGATTTATTAAAAACTGTAGGCATTAATTATGTTTTCCATACCAATGGTGTATCTAATATTACTCTGAGAAATAGTACACTGTATTGTAGAATTTTCAAGGAATAGTAAGATTACAAAGTAGATCATGAAGTTGATCTAGTCAAAACATTTTTTATATTAAAGACGTAATATTTCTGTAGTATTTTGAAACAATCAGCAACACATTTATTGAGAATTTGTGATTTGGAAACAATATGAAAAGTACTTCTAAGAATTTAAAACAGTTCTTGTTCTAAGATACTGCTTTGATGTATCTGCATAACAAGAAACATGCACATGAAAAATTAGAGGACAGAAGACAAAATGTGATAGAGACTAAAAGTATGAAACAATGAAACTAGAAATATATTTAGGGTGGACTTAAAGGTATATAAGGCAACTTTCTATTTCCTTCCTGCCCCAGATTTAATTCAACTCTGATAGCGTAGTGGTTACGAATCGGGCTGTGAACTGCAAGGTCAGCAGTTCGAAACTACCAGCTACTCCGCAGGAGAAAGATGAGGCTTTCTGCTCCCATAAAGATTTACAGCCTCGGAAACCCTGTTCAGGGTCACTATGGGTTGGAACCAACTCGACAGCACTTAACAACAACAACATTTTACAGATGAGACAACCAGACTCTTATATCTATTTACGTGGTTTGCCTAGATCAAAAACTTTTAGAGGAATGGCTAGGTCCCAGTGACCAGTCTCCTATATTATCCACCAGCCCCTTCCTTGTTTCTCATTTTCTCTGACTCTTTACCTGATGAGCTATAGTTACCAAATGCCTGACAGCTCTGTGAGTCCCATCTGTGTTCATGGGCTGCAGAAAACTAATATACCCAAGGGACCCCTATTTAACAAAAATAATATAAAATTATAAATAAAAAATTAAGTACTGGAATTGGAAGGGTCTTATGCAAGTGACAGCCCCTGAAACTTTTAGTTCATTGTTGTTGTTAAGTGTAGTCCAGTTGGTTCAGATGCATAGTGAGCCTGTACAGTGTTTTTCAGGGGCTGTTGGTGAGTTTGATCCACTGACCTTGCGGTCCAAACCGACCTTGCAGTCCAGTGCTTATCCTACAGTGTCATACCAGGACACCTACAAATCTATTGTTGTTGTTGTTGATGCTAACTAAGTATAATCAGGTCAGTTCCAACTCACAGTGACCCTGTATAGGTTTTCCAAGGATCAGCTGGTGAGTTTGTACCACTTACCTTGTGGTTCAAACCGACCTTACAGTCCAGCGCATTAACCACAACAGTTCCATTGGGATAATGGAAAACCTGCCTTCTCTTTTTTAAAAAAGATTTTCTCACTGCTCTAACCAAACTGACCCCCTACTGATTCAATGAAGTATTCATACTATTTGCTGGGAAAATCTTCTTCCTGCTTTGTTAGGAAAGTCTTACATAATCCAGGCATTCTCCCCAACCCCATACCAGATGTAGAGCCGTTTTGAGGGAAAAATAGATAATTCTTTTTGTCTACACGCAGTAAGTTTTCAACAAATAGGCACTTTATACTTATAGATGTAAAAATGAAATGAAAAAGATGCTAATTGTCCTCAAAATAATCTATAAATTAAGTGAAATCTAGATAACAACCAAATAATTCTAAAGTTCAGCCAAACAAATGAAAACATAACAATAAAGCAGCAAAAAGAAAATGAACTTCAGAACAGACGATTGAATTCATGATAAACTTAGAACTTCCACTCAGGAATAGAGAGCATAAACTAATGAAAAGTGATGATATAGCCATCTCTAGATTTTGAGGAAACATTTATATCTGAGATTTAATTTCATTTGAATTATGGTTTAAATGTGAACATAGACTTATTAATTATTGTTGTTGTTGTTGTTATGTGCCGTGGAGTCGGTTTCGACTCATAGCG
>NW_006408577.1:11139237-11140708 GCF_000296735.1 Chrysochloris asiatica
GAGATGAATTGGCCAAGTGGCAGCATCAATAGACTCAAGCATGGCAACAGTAGTAAGGTTGGCTTAGGATCGGTATTTCTTAATAACTTTAGTCTTTTTTACATTTGGCAAATGTAAAAAAGACTAAAGTTATTAAGAATTTCCTTTCACATTGAGCCACAATCAACAATCATGGAAGCAACAGTCTAGAAATAAAAGGACATATTGCATTGGGCAAATCTGCTGCAAAAAAATTCTTTAAAGTGATATAATTAATGTATTCCAAATTACAGGATTCATTTTGAGAAACTACCCTAGAAAGATTATGATTTGCCAATAGATCAGTATCCATTAAGTAAAGTCTTTGTCTTGACCAATGGGTCCAAGTTGTAGAGGATGAAGGCAGTGATTATCACTTAAGAAGTGTCTCACTTTTCCCAGTTTCTCCATAACTTCTAAATTCTTATCAGAAGAAATAATCCCATATTTAATGCACCACCCCATTCACTAAAACAAAAGAACAGATAAAGTTTTCTCATTTGAAATCTTAAATCAAGCATCTGGGAGGCATTTGCACAGTAATTTTTCACCCATGACTTTATACCAAAGCATCTTTACATCTTAATTAATATGATTCAGAGTTGGAATTTTATTTCCTAAACTTTTTGGCCAATAAAATATGTTTTACTGAGTTATTTTATCTCCTTCCAGAACCTCTCTTTTCATCTTTTCTTTTCTCATTTATTCTGTTCAAGTTTCTCTCTCTTTTGCAGGTTTCATTACCTTCACATGTTTCTTCACTCTAGTTTACCCAGTAAGTAATAATTACTTAGTTAATTATATATTTACAGTAAAATGTATCTATTTTCTTAGCAAGAAATTTTTTGAATCTTCGGTTCTCTTGGTTTCTTCTTCATTCTCTAATCTAGTTCATTTTGTTTCTAGTTTCATCAGATCTAGGTGAATTTCCAAACTTTTCATACTGCTATCTGCCAGTGACAGTGTTACTCGACCTGGAAAAAGATGTAGTGGTGATCTGGGTTTATTCCAGAGGGGCAAAGTTTCAGGTCTGTAAAAGTTTCTAATTATATGCTTAATATCATATGAAAAAATTTAAATCAATACATATAAACATGGACAATATATACAATTCTTTAGAAACATCTGAGGTGAAGACACAATTATCAATAGAAACTAGTTTAAAAAGAACATATTGAAAATTTGTTAATGACATTCACATATGGTCCATATCATTAACGGCAAAAGTTCTATATCTCATACTGTAGCCTAGCTAGTTATATCTTTGGTGCTATTAATGATTTCCAGGAAAAGAGATTCTTAACACAACCAAGACAACCCGTAACCCTTTAAACTTCTTGTTGTTGTTAAGTACCGTTGAGTCAGGTTCTGACCCATTGTTGTTGTTGTTGTCAGGTGCCATCGAGTCGGAACCGACTCATAGTGACCCCATGCACAGCAGAACGAAACAATG
>NW_006408577.1:11140808-11149469 GCF_000296735.1 Chrysochloris asiatica
AACAGCTGGTAGTTTCGAACTGCTGACCTTGCAGTTCACAGCCCGATTCGTAGCCACTAAGCTACCATTATTCTAATTATTAGAAATTTATAAATGTACATTTTTACTATCTGGGAGTCAAAAATACTTAGCAGCAAGAATTTTCAACTTTAGTGAAAACTAGAAGCAGATCCTTTTATTATCAAAGTTCAATCAAACTAGAGTCACCTTCCTTTTCTTTTTCTCTTACCCATTTCTACTCTGTCAACCTTCAGAGGCTGAATACTGATTGTGTAAATAAAGTAACACAAAGTATTTAAAGATAGTGGAAATAAACTATTACAAATCATACCATTTGTTGCAAAATAATTCAGATGATACTATATTTTCACCTCCTGGGTTAAGGAAAGTTGAAATCTGATATTCCAGAATTCCAGAGCTGGAAAGAACCTGAGAAGTCTTATAGAGTAGCCTGCTCCTTTAACAGATATGGAAGGTAGGATCTCAGTAAGGTTTAGTCACTTTGCCTTGTATCTCACAGCAGTGATGGAAGAGCTAGGTCTAACAGTCCTCACTTCTAAGTATCTGTCCAAATGTGCTTCATTTTTGTTTTGTTTTGTTTTTGGTAAAAATTAAAGCATATATGTTTCAGATTAATATTATACCAAATTATCATCTTGGTCCTCGATTATATATTTTATCCCCTTCTAGAGATGATTTTACAACAATTTTCTTGCAGGAATTTAAGTTTATGTCCCTTAATCTGTTAGCAATAATATCAATAGAATTACAAAGGGGGCAGTTATTTCTCACACAAAAATTGTCAAATCAACAATCCTGTTAGCTACAGCTAATGAAAACAGTTTAAATTCAGACTTTCATTTTCAACCCATTTTCAGTTTATGTCCTTTAAGTCATCAAGTATATGTGTAATTACAAAGGTGCTTAGAAAGAATCTTAATTTCCACAAAAATAGATGTCAAGTGCACATAGATGTTGGATGGTAGAAACCAGTTATTTCCTAGTAAGAAAAATTGGGGATTCATAAAAATTGCCCTGGAACTAATTCATGTAAAAAAGTTCAGGAGGAAAAACCCAGCTGTGAGATATAAGTAGGCATTTTAAGTGTTCAGACCTTGCTGTAAGGAACAGTGACTCATGTGAAATGTAATGGACAAAGGATGCTGACACATACAAGGATAGAGTAAGGATGATGAGTTCTCAAAGACATGCTGTGGGAAAAGAAAAATTATAGAGGGTCTATTTTGGTAAGAATTTAAAAATCACTGCCTAAGAACAGAAAAAGGAATTATGTTACCTAGCTTAGAATCTAAGATAAAATAACTTAGTAGCCTGTATGTATCATATAATGCTATTACAGCTTATTAGGGTGACATATAATTCAACTAAGGGGCTCTGATAGCATCGTGGTTACAAATTGGGCTGCAAACCACAAGGTCAGCAGTTCGAGAAAGATGAGGCTTTCTGCTCCCATAAAGATTTACAGCCTCAGAAACCCTGTGCAGGGTTGCTAAGGGTCAGAACCGACTCCACGGCACTTAACAACAACAACAACATCATTCAAATACTTTTCAGTCAAAATTAAACTAAGGCAGGAAAAAAAAGTACCTTAATTTTCTAGGTAAGCATGATAACTGCACAATCAATATTTAATTTGAGTTGGCACAAACCAAAAATCTTACTACAAAATCATAGAAACTTTTACAAATCAAAAATACACATATCTGAAGTTACTGTTTCCCTATGTAACCTCCATTCAGGTCTATGTACTTTTGAAGGCAATAATGTTTCCACCTCTCTAACCTTTTCCCAAAGGATTCTGTGCTCTTTGATTCATACTTCATCAAAACATCAGTTTTGGGATCCACGAAGGACTCAAATAACGTACCTTCAAAAAGGAACAAAATGAAGTCTGAAGAGGCAAGATCAGGGCCAAAAAGTACATAGTGTAGGAAGATACTCTTTGCTAACTGTGAATCATGAGCAGGTGCATTATCATGATGAGAAAAAAAAAAAAAAAAAGCCTTGGCATAAGTTTCCTGGTCTTTTTCTCACTGATGCAGTTTTCAATTTTCTTAAATTTCGTTCTTAATAAGCCCCTATAATTGTCCTGTGTCATTCAAGAAAATCTATCATGATTTCCTCTCTGGAATCCAAAACAACAATTACATTAACCTTCTAAGCTGACCTCTTTGTCTTGAATTTACTTGGCACAGCAGATACCCTCAGAAACCATTGCTTTGATTTGCAACTTTTTTTTTAAGACACCCTAACAAGACCAAGACAAATGTATTACTGAGAGAACTTGTTTGCAGTCATCCACTGATTATAAGACATGTTTAATTATGTTTTGCTTGAAATAAACGACTACATGTGAAGTGGAACTCCAGTATAGTGATATTTTTTTACTTACCCTAGTAATGCCAAATATAAATATAAACATTCATCTGCCTGCAAAACTAGTCTTTTTAGAAGTGCAAATGTCTCTGAAACTTGTAGTTAATGACCAACATTAAAATTGAAACTGCTTTTCCAGGGAGTTCTAAAAATAGTTGTTAGAGCAGTTGAAATATTTAAAACAGTTCCCCATCTCCACCCCTATTTTTCTATTACTTTATTAGTATATCTTCTATGGTCTAATGATGGCAAATTCCCACACCCTTTTATAGGCATATAAGAGTGCTTATGTGACTTCAAGGAGTCCTGTTGTGGTGCTTGTAGGATAAAGCACTGGACTGAAAGGTCAGTTTGAACCACAAGATTGGTGGTTCAAACTCACCAGCTGCTTCTTGGAAACCCTATACAGGGTCGCTATGAGTCAGAATCAACTTGATGGCACTTAACAACACGTAACTTCAAACATATCACTTTGAAGACCAAGGTATACCTGTCCTCATATTCATGGGAATGCAGTACAATGAATTAAGTAAGACCCAAGAAGATGTTGCCTTTGAATTATGGTTTTGGTGAAGAAAATTAAATATATCATGGACTTCCAGAATGAACAAATCTGTTTTGAAAGAAGTACACAATGTTCCTTAGTATCAAGGACGGTGAAACTTTATGTCATGTACTTAGGACACATTATCAGAAGGGAACAATATCTAGAGAAGTACCTCATGCGTATGACAGGATTAGTGGAAAAGAGAAAGATACTCAATGAAATGAATTGGCACAGTGACTGTAGCAATAGGTCCAAACATAGGCATGGCTGTGATAATGGAGCAGCACTGGGCAGTGATTTGTTCTGGTATATATAAGGAGCTCTGGTAGCATAGTGGTTATGAATCGGGCTGCTAACCTCAGGGTCAGCAGTTCGAAACTACCAGCTGTTCCGCAGGAGAAAGATGAAGCTTTCTGTTCCTGTAAAGATTTACAGCCTCAGAAACCCTGTACAGGGTCACTATGAGTCAGAACCGACTCCATGGCACATAACAACATCAATATAAGGTCGTTATCAGTTGGAATCTACTACATGGCATGTAACAAAAATATGACTCACACAAAACAAACAAACAAACAAGAACTCTACAGAGAAAAGAAATTTAATTTAAATAGTCATTTTAGCCGTATTATTTCACAATATTAAAAATAATTCCTTGTTTTAAATACATAATAATGTAGTAAGACTAACCACATAGATCATTGTCCTATCTATCTGTCTATCTAGCTATCTAGCTATCTAGCTATCTTTCTAAGAAGCTCTGGTAGCATAGTAGTTACCAAACTACCAGCTGTTCTGGGGGAGAATGATGAGGCTTTCTGCTCCCGTAAAGACTTACAGCCCAGAAACCCTGTACAGGGTCGCTATGAGTCGGAACCGACTTCACGCACATTAACACCACCAACAACAATCTTTCTATCTATCTATCACATGCGATAAATCATGCAAAGTAATTTGATAGTCCTAGTCCTCTACCTTAGTGGCACAATGGTCAAAAGGTTAGAAGTAAGAACAAGATTTTCTTTTATTACAAAGCTAACCATACATTATTTTGTGAAATCACTTTATTATTATTATTATCATGTTCCTATTGTCCTTGACTTTATTGGAAATCAACATACTACTTTTATGAAGTCAAGAAATGTTCTTTTATCATGTATGCAATACCTGAAAGCAGGGCGATCCAAAGATGTGACAAGAGGGACAAGTGGTCGGTGTGTCATCGTAGAACCCTGGATGACAAGAGAACATTCTTGAGAATTTTGTAGATAGTTGAATTTTACTGAATTAAAAAACTTAATGTTACAAAATAATGTATTTCTTTAATAAAATCATAAATATAGATGAATAGAAGGGAAATTTTGACATAGGACCAAAAATGATTAAATGGGAAAGAGAGTTTCTTTAACAAGTATTGTTGTTGCTAAGTGCCATTGAGTAGGTTTTGACTCATAATAACTGTGTATAGGGTTTTCAAAAAGGAGCTTTGGTAGCCTAGTGGTTACGAATCGGGCTGGGAACCAAAAGGTCAGCAGTTCGAAACTACCAGCTGTTTCGCGGGAGAAAGATGAGGCTTTCTGCTCCTGTAAAGATTTACAGCCTCGGAAACCCTGTACAGGGTCGCTATGAGTAGGAACCAACTCCACGGCACATAAAACAACAACATAGGGTTTCCAACTTGAACCTTCGACCCTGCAGTTCAAACCGATCTTGCAATTCAAAGTGACCTTGCAGTCCAGTTTATTATCCCGCAGAACCACACAGGACAAGTAGTTCTGGAAAAACTTGGTATCCATTTATAGGAAAATCAAACTTCTGTCATTCTCAGACATATGGAATTCACAAGGTTAAAAGTTGAAGTTTACTTTGAGTATTTGCCTAACTTGCTAGAAAATGCCACCAGAAATAGAAATTATTTTTGAGCTTTTTTTTTTTTTTTTTGCCTGGTTCTAGAAATTTCACTTTTTATCCCAATTTAAAATGCTATGAAAGAATCTTTCCATGCCTGGTGATTTAGAATAAGAAGAAAGCAAAATTTCTATCAGGAAATTCATTGGATGATTTAATTTTTGTTAGTAAATGTATTGTAAACGTTAATAAAATATCACAGTTTATGTCTCATATACTCATTGCCACTTTCCTCTAAGAAAGTATCAAGGTCTATAGCAGCAAACTGTGTGCTAAAAATAGATTAATAATCAAGAGAGTAGGGTACAAAGAAAAGAGTAAAAAGCCCTAAGACTAGTGATGATACTTCATAAAATTCAAAAGAGCTTATTTCTTTTCCAAGTAACACAATTGGTTGAAGTGATTGGAGAATAAAACCCAAAGCAATTAAATCCTACAACTAAAAAACAAAATATAACAAATAAGAATAAACAATGAATCTACTTGATACGTTGTTACCACGGTTAAGGATAACTAAGCCAAACAAAAAATAATACAGCCATGAAGTTAACTATCACTATTAAATAGAAATCAGAATATTGAAGAAATGTATTGTATAAATTCAACTGATAGCTATAAATGGAATCAGTTCTTTAAAATAAGGTTATATAAAACTCATGTTATATAAAACTCATGTTGCTAGATTTTATATTGGTCCTTCTATATTGTTGTGAGGACTTCTGGCGTGGCCTTGCGGGTTAATGCAGTAAACTGCAACGTCGGCAGTTCCAACTCACCAGCTGCTCACTGGAAACCCTGAATGGGGTCACTATGAGTCGGATCCTGACTCTATGGCACTTAGCAACAACAACAACAACATATTGTTGTGAAATAATTTTTGCAACAGCAATAAAAGACACACTATCACTTTCATGAAATTTATATGCTCCATAAATGTGTTTGAAAGATAAACTCACATACACAATTTTGAATTGAATTACTTAGTTTATAAAAAATTGCCTTTATTGTTAAATAAAATATTGATAGGTATTTGATGGAGTTTTGAATGAAGAAAAATTAAAAGTCAGACATACAAGCATACCCCCAAAATAATTGTGGATTCAGTTCCAGACCACCACAATAAAGTGATTATTGCAATAAAGTGAGTCACACAAAGTGTTTTTGGTCATAATACATATAACAGTCATTTACATATTATACTATAGTCTATATGCAGTAGCATTATGACAAATTTTTAAATATTTTGAGACTAACCAAAATGTGACCAAGAGACATGAACTTTGTACATGCAGCTGGGAAAATTATGTCAATAAACATTCTCAATATAGGGATCCCACGCACCACCAATTTTTGAAAAAACACAGTATCTGTGAAGCCCAATAAAGCAAAGTGCAAGAAAAAGAGGTATGCTTATATAATTCCAGGTGTCATTAAACTGTGTTCTCCAAAATAAAAATGCTGTTCATATATTTCCAGCTTTAAAAGCAATAAGCCATATTGTTTTCTTCCCCTGACCTACCTAATCAAAAAGAGAAAGTTTTCCTCTTAAATAATTATAAATGAGAAGTTGTTGTTAAGTACCATGGAGTTTGTTCCGACTCATAGTGACCCTGCACAGGGTTTCTGTGGCTGTAAATCTTTATGGGAGCAGAAAGCCCCATCGGTCTCCCATGGAATGGCTGGTAGTTTTAATCTGCCATCCTTAAAGTTAGCAGCCTGATTCATAACCATTACACTACCAGAGCTCCTTATGCATAGTAGTATAACAATAATTGTACAACGTCAAGTCACTGCTACCAATTTAAAACAAATGTTTCAGAGGGGAAATTTAATTCATTTTATATAAAAAATTTTCTGTGATTCATAATCAGGGAAATGTAAATTAAAACCACAATAAGATACTAAGTTACACCCACCAGACTGGTAAAAATTAAAAAGTATGAGACAATACCAGAAAGTACCGAAAATGATGTAGTGCAATGGAAACACTTGTTCACTGTTGGTGGGAGAATAGATTAAAATAAGTACTTTGAACAGCTAGGATTCAGTAATCCTACTCCTAAATATATTGTGTAAAAAAACTCAGACACATGTGTAACAAGACACACATTAAACAACAACAACAAAAAGACCATGGCATTATTACTTGTAATAGCAAAAACATGGACTCACTCCAAATACCCTTCAGCAATAGAAAGAATAAATACATTGAACATTCATACAACGGAATGCTGCAACACTGAAAAGAAAGAACTATAGCTACACACTTCAACAGTGATGAATCTCAAAACATAATACGTTCAGAATGATCTCACTTCCATAAAAGAAATACTAAAAGCAACAAAACTAAAACTAAATGACATACACATATATACGAAAGTCATAAAGTAAGGGATGATTAATATAAGTTTAGGATAATGGTTTACTTCTGGGGATGATTATGTGAGGGAGGAAAATGATGGATTTTAAAGTTAGATTCTAGGCATGTTGTTGCTGTTAGGTGCCCTCGACTTGGCTCTGACTGATAGCAACCCTATGCACAACAGAACAAAACACTGACTTGTCCAGTGCTATCCTCACAACTGTAGCTACATGTAAGTCCATGGCTGCTGCCACTGTATCAATTCATCTCTTTTTTTGCTTTAAAGTCTTCCTCTTTTTTACTTTAAAACCTTCTCCAAGGACTGGTCCTTCCTGGCAATATGTGCAAAGGTTGAAAGGCAAAGTCTTGTCATCCTGACTTCTAATGAGCATTCTTATTGTACTTTTTCCAACACAGATTTGTTTGTTCTTCTAGCAGTCCATGGTACTTTTGGTATTCTACTCCAACACCATAATTCAAATGTATAGATTTTCCTCTGTTCTTCCTTATTCAATGTCCAACTTTCACAAGCATGTGAAGCAACTGAAAATACCATGACTTGGGTGAGATGCAGCTTGGTCCTCAAACTGATGTCTTTGTACTTGAACACTTTAAAGAAGTCTTGTGTGCAGACTTGCCTAATACGAGACAATGTTTGATTTCTTGACTGCTCTTTCTATGAATGTTGATTGTAGTCATTGTTGTTGTTGTTGTTGTTGTTAAGTTCTGTAGAGTCAGTTCTGACTCATAGTAACCCTGTATAGAGTCTCTGAGAATCACCTGGTGGGTTTGAACTGCAGACCTTGAGGTTCACAGTCCAGTGCTCATCCTATAGGGCCATACCAGGAATCTAACTAGTGTTTATTTCATTATTTGCTAAACAGTATATTGTATTGTATAAAATATGCATGGATGATATTTTACAAAATATTTTTAAAGCTTTTGAACACAGTATGCTGAATGTTATTCCAAACTTGAGAGGTTTACATTTTTCTAAATAGCTTTGGTGTTTTAAAGGTGGTATGATCTCTGTTGTTGTTAGGTGCCTCTGAGTTGGTTCTGATTCACGGTGATTTTGTACATGATTGAATAAAGTAAATTCTATGCCATTCTTATTGTTGTTCCTAGGTTTGAACCCATTGTAGCTGTTGTGTCAGTCACCCTCATTAAGTGTTTTCCTATTTTTCCCTTGATCAAGCAGGATGTCCTTCTCCAGAGATTAGACACTCCTAATGGTGCTGTTCTACCACTCGTCTGTCAGTTTGTCGTACTGTGGTGGCCTGTGAGTTGCTGTGATTCTGGAAGCTATGCCACCGGTATTTTAAATACCAGCAGGGTCACCCATGGTAGACAGGTTTCAGATGAGCTTCCAGATGAAGACAGACTAGGAAAAAGAAATGACAAACTACATCTGAATATTTAGTCACTGAAAATCTTACAAACAGCA
>NW_006408577.1:11154149-11168244 GCF_000296735.1 Chrysochloris asiatica
TGTTCGAACAGAGCATGGGAACACTGAATGTTTTAAAATTGGGAAAGGTGTGCGACAGGGTTGTGTTCTTTCACCATTCTTGTTCTGACCCTGTATATGGTTTCCAAGGAGCTGCTGGTGAACTTGAACTGCAGGCCTCTCAGTTCAAGTGGACTTTGCAGTCCAGCTCGTTAACCAACAGTGCCACTATAAACTTGAGGACTACTAAAATAGGTATGTGCTGAAATTCATTATGCAATGGGGAACAAATTATAATAATTAACAATATTTAAATTTTGTAACATTTTTACGTTTATTTTGCTATCAGAAAATTATTCAGAATTCAAAAGAGTCTTTCCTCACCCTGCAAGTAGGATTCTACTGGAAAAGGTCCTCAAGAACATTGGTGCCTTTACTGAATCACTATGAGAATGAACAAATATTTTCTGAGCAGGAGTCCAGGGAGTAGCCATTTATCTTTGTTTGTGCGGATGCAAATAAAACTAGCCTGAGAAAGGGTGAAGGATATCTGCACATTGTGAAAAAAATCATTATATCTGCACTTAAGTTTAAATAGAAAATTCTACTAAGAAACATATTTATACAAAGCTTAATTTTAAGTGTTTTTCTGCATTTCATCAAGACCATCCAGTTAAATTTTTTTCAGTTTTTTTCTCTGTTTACAATTAGTATTGGTTCCAAGTTTATTTTATTATTCTTGTTTCATTATAACCTGTTTAGGACAATGAAAATGTGTTGTAGAGTATTGGATTGTCTTACTACATATGTGTTGTAGCTTCTGTTAAATGCTATCAAGTCATCCCCACTCATAGTTACCCTGTATAGGGTTTCCAAGGAGCAGTTGGTGAGTTTGAACTGTTTACTTTGTGGTTCAAACCTACCTTGTGGTCCAGTGTTTAGCTCACAGCACCACAACAGGACTCTATAATACATGTATCATTGTTGTTGTTAAGTACTGTGGAGTCGGTTCCGACTCATAGTGACCCTGTACAGGGTTTCCAAGGCTGTAAAGCTTTACGGGAGCAGAAAGCCTCATCTTTCTCGCATGGAAGGGCTGATAGTTTCAAACTGCCAACCTTGAGGTTAGCAGCCCGATTCGTAACCATTATGCTACCAGAGCTCCTTTAATGCATATAAAGACATGTAAAAATAATGTGAATGTAGATTAATTCTAAACCAAATTCAATTTTTGCTAAGGATTTTATTATTAATTTCATTATTCCATAATCGCCACTTAAATAGAGCTAGGAAGCTGAAGAAGAGTTTAAGAAGAGGGAAAAAAATGGAAGTAAGAAGAAGCCAATGGCAAATATTTTATATGATTTGAGTAATGCTTCATTCAGGGTTGGGAGTTATTTAATCTATACTGGTTTGTTCCTTGTAATTTAAAAATGTAATCAGTTGTGTTAATAAAGAATATCCTGAAGTACCAATAAAGTTACCTTTGGCACATTATATCTATATATTTCTTCTCTAAATACAATGGATATATTTTGATTTTTAATTCTTCCACCAAAAGAAAATTAGTATTGTTTTGCTGAATGAAATCTATGCTCAAAAGTGAAAACAGAAACAAAAAACCTCAACTGTAACATTTCTAGGTGAATGAATGATAGGGATTCTGTGTAAAAGATTATAATAAAGTCAGCTATTTGAGTCTCGAACACATGAAGAATCTAAATTTGAAATGGAAAACTTGTATTGTCATGACTTGTGAGATGTCAATTCAGAGCACAAACTTTGTGAAGACTCACCATAAGGCTCTTAAATTATGATTTTATTTAATTCAAATATATATTTTAAATTATAGGTAGTCCTTTGGCTCTACATTTAGAAAATTATCCAGTGTATACACTTTTTTTAAGGTTTTTATTGTAGATTGAGTGGAAGTTTACAGGGCAGATCATCAGTTTGACATTCAACAAATCATACACCTTGTTTCATTAAAATTATTATAATCCCCTCCATGTACCATAAGGAGCTCTCATAGTGTAGCAGTTATGAATTGGGCTGCTAACCTCAGGGTCATAAGTTCAAAACTACCAGCTGTTCCATGGGAGAAAGATGAGGCTTTCTGCTCCTGTGAAGATTTACAGCCTCGGAAACCCTGTACAGGATCACTATGAGTCGGAACTGACTCCACAGCACATAACAACATGTGCCATCAGTTAGCAGTATTTCTCTCTATTCACTTTAGCTCTCTCTCTCTCTCTTTTTTTAAACACTCAGGCATATATAATAACTTACAGCACCAGAAGGCACATTCTGTAAGTCTGCCTCCTGGCCACCATCTCTCAGTCCCTCTCATCCCATGAATCTAGAGTCCTCAGCTACTCCCTCTCTCCATGTCCCCATCTCTGCCCCATGTCTGGTATGGTTGCTTCTCTGGAAAAGGTCTCGCATTCAGCTTGTGCGATTCTCCTTTGATGATTCAAGGGTCCTTTGTTTCTGGACTGTAAGATTAACTACTCCCCCCATTTTTGTTACAAAACTTCTACCTTTACATCTGTGAAAGTTGCAATAAATCATGATAACAATTACTCACTATTGAATCATAAGAATTGTATCCCCATTTCTTCTAACCAGACGCATCTGTACAAGATAAAAATTGTTCAGAGGGAACTCTTTCTTCACTCACACATTCTTAAACTAAACTCCCCCTTGAAACCTTGTAAGCCAGTCAGTTCATGCCTTTATCACCCCCTCATGCTAGGTAGCCAATGTCTAAGTTGCCCATCCCTATCTACACTGTGTACAGAGGGGATAGCATTGATACTTGATGTGAAGACTCCCTCCCTTTCTGCTAGTATTTAGAGTTACTATCTCCATGAGTATGGGTCAAGTACATCAAATTGTAGCAATTTACCCTCATTTCCTTTATCTAAAATTGTGTTGTTCTTTTTTTTTCCTTTTTTTTTTAATCTTCCTCTAGTCGAGTTCTGATTATCAAGCCATTGAGGCTAGGTCAAATGAATACTATCTGCAAGTTTGGGTGTTCTTATGAATCTCCCCTCACTTCATATCAGCTGGATGCTTCACTCTTAGCTACAGCCCTCTGTGGCTATGTGCCTGTCCGTAGGCTCAGGTGTCCCCAAGTCTCAACACACTTTGGACCAATCAGTGCTTCCTCTTCTCTTTCTCATCTTTAGGTCAGTGGGAGTCTATGGAATGTGGTTGAACTCAGTCCATTTCTTCATTACTGTCTTTCCCCCTCTTCCACTCACCAGTAGACCAATGTGGTAGTAAGCAAGCTTACACGCCTACTTGTGTGTTCCCTTTGAGTTTCAGTCTTAGAGGGGAGTTTGTCCTGATCGAACTTGATTGCTTGCCTTGATGGCTTCCCAGTGAACAACTTGCTTATTCTTGTAGTAGCCAGTCATATTGCCTTTTTTGTTTTGTTTTGTTTTTTCCTGATGATCTTTCTTCAAAGATGTATCTTCTGTAGCTCTAGCTGTTCCAGGTTGGGCTGCTTGTCCTTTCTAGTGGTAATGTCCCACCTCAGAAGGTTCTGGATGGGGCTCAGGATTCCACCTAAGGTCCTATATACTGCAAAAGCTCTGGAGGAGGCCTATTTCACTGGGCAATTTCTAGAATTTCTTTTAAGTATGCCAACCTATACACTTTTATGAGACCATTGAGAATTGACATTCTTAGTAGAATGATCTTAAAAAATTTTAAAGTCAACACATGCAAGTTTGACAAATTATAAGTCCTATATCTCATTACTTACAAAATAGAGGTATAGTTTCCTGGTAATTAAACAGAGTCTATAATTAAACAATTCACAAATAAAATTTACAATTAAACAGAGAATTACTCACTCATCTATACCAAGGAATTTTAAACAGAACTACTTGAACAATTGACAATAAGAGATACATGTATGTGCCCATTCCAAAGAAAGGTGATCCAACAAAATGAGGAAATGATTGAATATTATTAATATCACATGCAATTTAATTTTTCTTAAAATAATCTATGACAGTTGTAGCAGTATATCAACAGAGAACTACCAGAAATTCAAGCCAGATTCAGAAAAGAATGTGGAAAAAGTTATATCATTGCTGATGTTAGACATATCTTGGCTGAAAGCAGAGAATACCAGAAAGATGTTTACCTGTGTTCTATTGATTATCCAAAAGCATTCAATTGTGTGGATCTTAAATAAATTAAGGATAACATTGTGAAGAATGGGAGTTCTAGAACACCTAATTGTGTTTGTAAGGAATCTGCACATAAATTCAGCAATGATTTGAAGAGAACAAAGGATACTGTGTAGTTTAAAATCAGGAAAGATGTATGTCAGTGTTACAACATTTCATCATACTTTTTCAAGCTATATGCTCAGCAAATAATTTCAGAAGCTGGCCTGTATGAAGAAGAATGTAGCATCAGGATGGGAGAAATTTCATTAACAACCATAATATGCAGATGACACAACTTTGCTTGCTGAAAGGGAAGAGAACTTGAATCACTTTTGTGAGACCATTGAGAAATGAAGATCAAAGTCTACAGTCATCAGTATTGATTACATCTCAACATAAAGAAGATAAACATGCTCATAGCTGGACGAACAAATGGTATCAAGATAAATGGAGAACATACTGACATTATTAAGGATTTCATTTTACTTGGATCCACAATTAATGCCCATGGAAGCTACAGTCAAGAAATCAAGCAACATACTGCATTAGGAAAATCAGCTGCATAAAACCTCTTTAACCTTTTAAAAAATGAAGATGTCGTTTTGAGGACTAAAGAATGCTTGACCCAAGCCCTAGTATTTTCAATCAATTCATATACATATACAAGCTGGAGAATGAATAAAGAAGTCCTGAGAAGAAATGATACACTTGAATTATACTGTTGACAAAAGAATACTGAACATACCATGGACCCCCAAAAGAACTATTGACTGGGCAGAAGCACAGCCAGAATGCTCCTTAGAAGTGAAAATTGGTAGGACTTTGTCTCATGTATTTTGGACATGCTATCAGGAGGGACAAGTATCTATAGCAGGATATCATGCTTAGTAGAGAGAGGGTCAGCAAAAAAGAGGAATGCCCTCAGCAAGATGGATTACCACAGTGACTGCAGAACGGACTCAAATATAGCAAAAACTGTGAAGAGGGTACGGGCCAGAAAGTGTTTTTTTTCTGTTGCTCATGGGTCACTGAATTAGAAGAGGCTCAACATCACCTAACAACAACATATTCTACTGTAATGCTTTTTGAGTGTTAGTTTCTTTTTTTCAATTCCACTGTTAAGATTTTTTGTCTCCTTCTCACTTCTATACTCAATGCTATTGTCCAGAAAGGCAATAAATGATGGATTAAGGCTTTTGCTGGGAGGCAACAGTTGGCAAGTCTGCCCGTTTCAATAAGAAATCCCTGCCAATTCCAGATATTGTTTGGCCATTTGGGGAAAGGCTTCAACACTTTGTTTTAAAGTACTGAGTAACCTTTTCATTTACCCTAGTTTAAAAGGTCACACCGGAATTCAGTGAAACCTGAAGACTAAGTACATTGTATAACGTATCTTTATTAATTCATTTCCATTTACTAAAGCAGTGGAGGGATAAATATTTGATAGGCTTAAGAATAATAGAATGATAATTAGTTTCTGAATGTTTTCTGTTTGGCAATGTGCACTGATTCTAACACTTTCAAATTTTCAGCTCCAGCATCTATTGTAGATTGCAAATCAATATTACATAAAATCAGTATTCAGTTATCTGTGAAGTAGATATTGGTATAAAGAAACACTCATTTACTCTTTTCACTGTTTTTAAAGCTATGTTTAAGCATCTGTATGCACAGTCATTTGCCTAAGTGCTTAGTGGGAAAACTAAAGAAATATCCTTGTACTTGTAGAATTTATATGTCAGTCGGATGTCAGAAAATAAGCAACACAGCAGTATGGAAATTACAGTAGCTGCTTATACGATAAACCTGGAGCTTGCAAGACACAAGAACTCTGTTTGTGTAGGTGAAAATTGTGATCTTAAATGGTGGTTGGGATAGGACCCAAAGAAAAGCCAGGTAACAGATAAAAGGCATACAAAACTGCAGTGAAAAGAGGGAGATAGACAAATGGATGTCTGGAAGAAAATGGTACTTAAAAGAAACCCACAAATAACTTTTAATTCTCTTTAGATAATGGTTTTACATTCATTTTCTTTCAAAATCATTTTCTTGAATAACAAACTGGTTGGTTATGTTGTCGTTGTTATGTGTCATTGAGTCAGTTCTGACTCACAGCAACCCTGTATAGGGTTTCCGAGGAGTAGCTGGTGAGTTGAACTGCCAACCTTGTGGTTCAAAGCGACCTTGTAGTCCAGCACAATAACCCACAGCCCCACACGAGAACTCCTTGGTTGGTTGGTTATAAGTTAGAGTAATAGAAAATTGGTAAAGAGGAAAGTAATAATAAGTGATATTAATGATAAACACCTGTCATTATGTATTAAGTAGGTGAATGTTAGGCAGGTATAGGTAAGAAGCTAAGAAGAAAAGAAGTGCTGAATGGGAAATGGAAAAATATCAAACATAGATCCTACCTACTATGTAGTTTTTTTCCTAGAGACCTGTTGCCATGCCTCCTGGTAGATTAAAATAATCTTACCAGGTCATTTTATTTCTGATACTCATGTCAGTGTTTAGAGTACTTCTCTTGAGTATGAAAAAACACTGTCTTAGATAGCTTCACCACTCATCTGTCAGTTTGTCATACTGTGGTGGCTATGATGCTGGAAGCTATACCACCAATATTTTCAATGCCAGCAGGGTACACCCATGATGGACAGGTTTCAGCTGTGCTTCCAGACTAAGACAGACTAGGAAGAATAAGAGGCAAGTTACTTCTGGATGTTTAGCCACTGAACCTTATGATTAGCAGTAGAATACTGTCAGATAGCACCAGATTATTGAATGTTGAAACATGATGAATAGCAACAGAATATTGTCAGATAGAGTGCCAGAAGATAAGAACCTCTGTTTGGAAGGCACTCAAATATAACTGGGGAAGAGCTGACTCCTCAAAGTAGAGTTGATCATGAGGATGAGAGTGGGACCTTCACTTGCTGATAGGGCATAACTCAAAATGAGAAGAAGTAACCATAAGTGCCCATTAATAATCAGAACATGGAATGTACAAAGTATGAACCTAGGAAAATTGGAAAATGAAATGGAACACATAAAGATTGATAACCTAGGAATTAATTAGCTGAAATGGATTGGTATTGGCCATTTTTAATATGACAAATGTGTGGTTTAATATGCTTGGAATGACAAATTGAAGAGGAATGGCATCACATTCATTATCAAAAAGAACATTTCAAGATCTTGTATCTTGGAGTGTTATGCTGTCTGTGATAGAATAATATCCATACACCTACAAGGCAGGCCAGTCAATACCACTATTGTTCAAATTTACACACAAGCAACTAGCCAGTGATGATAACATTGACTAATTCTACGAACTGTTTCAGTCTGAAATTGATCAAACATGCAATGAAGATATATTGATAACTACTGGTGACTGAAATACAAAGACTGGAAAAAAGAGGAAGGATCAGTAACTGGAAAATATGGTCTTAGTGATAAAAACTATGCTGAAGGTCACATGACAGAATTTTGCAATATCAAGTACTTATTCATTGCAAATACCTTTTTAAACAGCATGGAAGACAATTAAACAGGTGGATCTCACCATATGGAATACACAGAAATTAAATTAACTACAACTGTAGAAAGAGATGATGGAAAAGTTCCATATCATCAGCCAAAACAAGACCAGTGGCAGACTCTGGAACAGGTCATCAAGTGTTCATATGCAAGTTTAGGCTGAAGCTAAAGAAAATTAAAGCAAGTCCACAAGAGCCAAAATTTGATCTTGAACATATTTCACCTGAATTTAGAGATTATCCGAAGAGCAGATTTGATGCATTAGACATTATAGACCCAAGACGAGATGAGTTGTGAGCTGACATCAAGAACATCATATCATACAGGAAGAAAGTAAAAGGTCATTAAGGAAACAAGAAAGAAAGAAAAGACCAAAATAGAAGCCAGATAAGACTCTAAAACTTTTTCTCCAGCATAGAGATGCAAAAGCAAATCAAAGAAATGAGGAGGTAAACACATGCATTTCTCAAGTTGAAATAACTGAAGAAAAGCTTGAAGTCTCAACTTCCAATCTTGAAGTATTCTATGGGCAAAATATTGAATGATTCACAAAGCATCAAAAGAAGATGGAAGGAATACGCAGACTCACTGTACTAAAAAGAAATGGATGATAGTCAACCATTTCAAGAGGTAGCATATGATTAAGAGCAACAAACTGATGCAGCACTGCAGGCTACATCTATGCCAAGAAATTTGGAAAACAGCTACCTGGCCAACTGATTGGAACAGATCCAAATTTATGTTCATTCCAAAGAGAATTAGTCAAATGGAACGTGTAAATCATCACACAATATCATTACTTTCTTATGCAAGTAAAATTTTGCTAAAGGTAACTAAAAAATGGCTGCAACACTACATTGACAGAGAGCTGCCAGAGTTTCAAGCTGGATTCAGATGATGATGTGGAATGAGGGATATCATTTCTGATGTCAGATGGATCTTGGCTGTAAGCAGAGAATACTAGAAAGATATTTATCTGTGCTTTATTAACTATGCAAAGGCTTTTGACTGTGTGGATCCTGAAAAGCTATGGGAAACAATGGGGAAAATGAGTATTCCAGAACACTTAATTGTGCTCATGAGGAACCTGTGCATAGACCAAGAAGCTGTTATTAGGATAGAACAAGGGGACACTGGATGATTTAAAACATAAAAGGTGTGTATCAGTGCTGTATTTTTTCATCATATTTATTCAATCTGTATACTGAGTAAATAATCTGAGAAATTGGATTTATATGAAATAGAATGTGGCATCAGGATTGGAGAAAGGCTCATTAGCAACCTGCAATATGAAGATGATACTACCTTCCATGCTAAAAGCAAAGAGGACTTAAAATACTGATAATGACCAAAGACATAGCCTTAGGTATGGGTTGCACCTCAATGTAAAGAAAAGAAAAATCACCATCACTGGACCAATAAGTAACTTCCTTATAAATGAAGAAAAGATAGAAGTTGTCGAAGAGTTCATTTTGCTTGGATGCACTATCAACTCTCCTGGAAGCAGAAGTCAAGAAATCAAACAACATATCATATTTGGCATATCTACTATACAAGACTTCTTCAAAGTGTTCAAGGACAAAGCTGTCAGTTTGACGACTAAGGTGTGCCTGACCCAAGCATGGTATTTAGAATAGACTCATATGCATGTGACAGTTGGACAGTAAATAAGGAAGGCCATAGAAGAATTGATGCATTTGAGTTATGGTGTTGGAGGAGAATATTAAAAGTACAATAGACTGCCAGAAACAATGGGGTCGAGTGTAACAATGATTGTGAGGATAGTGTAGGACTGGTCAATGTCTCATTCCATTGTGCATAGATGAGTATGAGTCTGAAGCAGCTCGATGGCACCTAGTAATAACAACAACAACATTAGCTGGCTGAGAAATGCATACATATAATTTAACTCAATCTAAAGTATATCATAAATTGTATTTATTAGAACATAAGTTCTTGTACTAAGAGTGCAAGAATTGTTAAATGCATCCATCAGAAAGGAGAGATCCCATGAATCCCCTGAAACTACAGGTTAAATGTAGCTTCAGATGAAATTAGATGTATTTGTTTATATTTTTATGGAGAACAGGTTTATCATTTCTATTACAGTCTCAATATGGGTAAGAATTCAAAATATGCAAAATAAATTAATTAGAATAAATAACATTAAATATGAGATAAATGTATTCATGCTAACTCACTGCACAAGTATTCTTGTTTTAAAAATCTTTTTATTTTATTTTATTTAAATACAATAAATAAGAAAGTATGGAGTCCTGATGTGAAACTGTAGGGTAAACGCTGATTGCTAAATGCAATATCAGCAGTTCAAATTAATCAGCTATTCATAAGAAAACCTCTACAAGGTCTCTATGAGTCCGAAACGACATGATGGCACTTAACAACATCAACAACAACCATTGGTGGTAGTGGTTATATGCCATGTATGGAGTGAAATACAATAACCATTAGGCAAAAGTAAAAAGTTTTGGTTCAAAGATGTTTTAAAAAACAAAACTATCACAAATATTATTGTTGTTGCTAAGTGACATTAAGTTGGTTCCAACTCATAGCAACCCTGTATAGGGTTGAGTGGCTGGTGAGTTTGAACTGTTGACCTTGAGGTTCAAAACAACCTTGCGCTCCAGTACTTTATCCCACAGCATCACACCAGGACTCCATCACAAAGATTAGGATGCCTAAAACTGAAAATATTCCTTTCATTCTGAGCTTGTACAATTGTTATAGTAGTCAAAACTCAAAGTATCTCAATAGTCATCTGTATCGCTAATGGAAATATTATCTATAAAATTCACATAAAAAACTTAATTTACTTTTATTATTTTGTACTGTTGTTAAGTTGTTGTTAGGTGTCGCTGAATTAGTTCTAACTGATAATGACCTTATGCACAACAAAACAAAACAGTTGTGCACCATCTTCACAATTGTTGTTACCCATGAGCCCATTGCTGCTGCCAATGTGTCAGTCCAACTTGTTGGGGGTCTTCCTCTTTACCTCTGACTCTCCACTTTACTAAGCATGATAACCTTCTACAGCAGGGGTGTGGCAAAGCCCATGGGCTGTGTAAGGCCTGAAAGATCAATTGGTCTGGCCTTGCCAATGCAATTGCGATTCCAGACATCACATTAGGAGTGAGTTAACTAAATGTTTGACCAAATAGAGCAGGCTACATTTAAATTGATAACTTTGTGTGGCCTGTGAATGATGTTATAAATTTTGGCAGAAAAAAGGTTCCCCATCTGGTGTGGCATTGTAGGATAAAGCACTGGACCACAAGGTCAGTTTGAATCACAAGGTTGGCAGTTCAAACTCACCAACTGCTCCTTGGAAATCCTATACAGCATCGCTATGAGTTGGAACCGACTCGATGGCACTTAACAGTAACAACAACTTCTGTTCTACAGGTACTGGTTTCTCCTAACGATATCGCTGAAGACTTGCTATTCTGGCTGCATGACTTTGGTCAGACACACCTTAGTCCTCAACTGTTCATCTTCGGTCTTTAACACTTGCAAGAGGTCTTTTGCAGCAGATTTGCCTAAGGAAATACGTCATTTGATTTCTTGACTGCTGCTGCCATAAGTGTTGGGTGTGAATCCAAGCAAGTTCATTCTCTCCTCCATTTACCATAATGTTATTTGCTTGTCCAGTTGTCAGGATTTTGTATTTTTACTTTGAAGTGCAATCCATTCTAAAGGGGTTGTGGTCTTTGATCTTCTTCAGTAAGTATTTTAAGTCCTCTTTGCTTCATATTTTATGTCCTTTTTGCTTCCAGTAAACAATATTTTATCATCTGCAGGTGGTTAATGAGTCTTTCTGTAATCCAGATGCCACATTTTTCTTCATATAATCCAGTTTCTCGCATCATTTGTTCAGCGTATAGATTGGATAACTGTGGTGAAAGGATATAAGCTTCGCACATACCTTTCTTGATTTTAAATCATTCACTATCCGCTTGTTCTGTTTGAATGATTGCCTCTTGGTCTATGTACAGGCTCCCCGTGAGCATAATTAGGTGTTATGGAATACCCATTATTTGTTATGTAATCCCGAATTTGTTATGTTCCACACATTTTGTGCTGTTGTTGTTGTTAAGTGCCATCAAGTTGATCCAGACCCATAGTGACCCTGTATAGGGTCTCCAAGGAGCAGCTGGTGAGTTTGATCCGCCGGCCTTGTGGTCAAAACGAACTTGGCAGTCCAGTGCATTAGCCCATGGCACGACTTCTGTGCTAGAGGAGTTTAATTTTAAATTTGGTGCATTGTTATCCCTATTCGACTTTGTGTAATGTCAGTAATAGAGATTTACTAATATACAAAGACAGTAGTGTGGCACACAATGCATTTAGGATTTAAAGTCATAGTAGAACTAAGCTAAAGGAATAGCTTGTTAATACTATCTGTGTGATTTTGGGGTAAGACCATGTGTTTAATTGAAATTTATGTGTAAAAGATAAAAATAATCATTTCTGTTTAATATACCTTTTAAAACTGGTAATATAAAGACACTTCACAAGTACTCAAATTCTATACAAATGGCATTTGACTATATAAGTTTTAATAGGTTCTTTCATTGATGTTTTAGTGTGGTGCTGAAGGGTAAGCACTGGAATGCTACCCATAAGGTTGATAGTTCAAACCCACCAGTAACTTCTTGGGAACTCTAGAGCGGGTCAAGTTAGAACTGATGCAATGGCACTTCACAACAACTTTTGTTGTGAAGTGCCATTGTGTCGATTTCGGCTCATAGTGACCTTGTATATGGTTTCCAAGGAGCAACTTGTGGGTTTGAACTGCTGAATAGTAGTTTGCAGTCCAATGCTTATCCTACAGTGTTACACCATAAGTTCACGTGTATTGTTGTTGTGTAGTGCCGTTGAGTCGGTTCCAACCCATAGTGACCCTGTATAGGGTTTCCAAGGAGCAGCTGGTGAGCTTGAACTGCCGACCTTACAATTCAAACTACTTTGCAGTCTGGTGCATTAACCCACAGCGCCACACCAGGACTCCTCACATGTATTAGGTGATAGCAAAAATGTGATTAGCTTAGAAACTGCTGTTATTAACCACATGTGCTCACAGTCCTCTTTTATGGACAGATTGCATTCCAATAATTTGTTGACGCTGGTTGCTTGAGATGAACGCCTTCAGAGAAACAATTATGACCTCAGTTCTGTGTATAAAAAACTTAGGATAGTCACTAAAATTAGTTCAATATTTGCTGAGTGTAAATACGCTTCCCATCTTTTAATTTATCTATTCTGGTGTGGCACTGTGGGTTAATGTGCCAGACTGCAAAGCCGTTTGAGCTGCAAGGTTGGCAGTTCAAGCTCACCAGTCACTCCTTGGAAACCCTATGCAGGGTCGCTATGGGTCGGAGCTGACTGACGGCACTTAACAACAACAACAATTCACTATAAAACAGAATAATCACATCTCCATTTGAAAAATTAGAGAGGGGAAATAACAAATGGTGAATTTGGGGTTAATCTGTGGGCAATCAGAATCCAAAATCTACCACTTGTGTAATTTAACTCATATTTCTTTCATCTGTCCTATTTTAAATCATCAGTGTTCTCAACTGTTAGGAAAGATGTGATAAACAGAAGACATGCTTTAAAAAACTTTTCTTGTTGAACACGTAGACTTATGAAGCTGGTAACATTAAATATTTTCTTATTGTTTCAATAGATTGGCATATTATGCACTTTAACCTAAAGATCTGGGAACAGAGGTCTCTTGCATTATAGGTCAATTAGATATTAGTCACCAGTTAGAAATAATAAGTAAAGCTGAGGATAATCTATATGAGGAGACTTTAAGAAGTTTGTGGGAAAATGCCATTATCTTTTTTATTTTTCATTGCATGGTGCTGTGGGTTAATGCACTGGACTGCAAAGTCTATTTGAACCTCAAAGTAGGAGGTTCAAGCTCACCAGCTGCTCCTTGAAATCCCTATATAGGGTCATTATGAATCTACTGGATGGCACTTAACAACAACAAATATAATGTTGTTAAGTGCCATTGAGTTGATTCCAATTTGTAGTTACCCTGAACCAGGTTTCCGAGGGGCAGCTGGTAGGGATGAAACATCAACATGTGGCTCACAGTCCAGTGCTCACCCTAAATTGTCACACCAGGAGTCCAAAATCACAAATGCTCTAACAGGGACTTGAACCCTGGACCCTCAGATAAAAAGCCTGATGCTTTACCAATTGAGCTATCTGGATGCTTATCATATATATACAGTCCTGGTGTGGCACTGTGGGATAAAGCTTTGACTGCAAGGTTGGTTTGAACTATAAGGTTGATGGTTCAAACTCACCAGCTGTTCCTTGGAAACCCTAAACAGAGTCACTATGAGTCAAAACTGATTTGATGGCACTTT
>NW_006408577.1:11168344-11177143 GCF_000296735.1 Chrysochloris asiatica
ATAAATAAATAAATAAATAGATGGACATAGATATAAATATTTCCCAAATAAAACCTGCCAAGTTCTAAGATATAATATGTGACAGAGAATTTAAAGATACTGCTTCCAGCATATTCAAAATGTAGCAAAGTCATTCAGAGCTCTTAAAAATCCTACACATCATAAAACATAAATGTTGTCTAAGATAAATTCAATTCTAGGCAATCATTTCAAACAAAAATTATGATTAAATTTCCAAGACACAAATGCATAACACTTTTGCCTTTACAGGTAAAATATATTGATATTTAATTGTTAAAAAGATTTAAAATAAAATGGAAAATTCCATTGAAAGTTAATTTTTAAAGAAGACATGTATATACTGATTGTTGTTGTTGTTGTTAAATGCTGTTAAGTTGATTCCAACCCATAGGCACCCTGTATAATAGGGTTTCCAAGGAGCAGCTGGTGAACTTGAACCACCGATCTTGCAGTCTGACGCATTAGCCCACAGCACCACACCAGGACTCCAAATACTGATTGGTGGTGGTGGTGGTTATGTGCTGTGCAGTCGGTTCCGACCCATTGCAACCTTGCATAGGGTTTCCGAGGCTGTAAATCTTTACGGGAGCAGAAAACCTCATCTTTCTCCCGCGGAACAGCTGGTGGTTTCGAACTGCTGACCTTAAGGTTCACAGCCCGATTTGTAACCACTATGCTACCAGAGCTCCTTACAACTAATTTTAAGTTGTCATTAAGTAAAAATAAGCTTCCTTTTTTGCCTCTGATCTGAAAACAACTACAAAATTGAGCAAAAAAAGATAACAATTTTGTTTAGATGATATCTTTTCCCCACAGTTTTAGTCCACTTCCCTTATTTTCTGTTAAAGTGTTATCTATTCTTTTCTCATATTCACCAAAGCTCCATTTTCCCCTTCAAGTATCCTTATAGGGAGCACAAATTAATGTGTGTGCCTCAAATATCTGCATAGTAATAAGTCTCAGGTTAATTAATTATCATAGGTTCAAATTGACACTAATTTATGAAATCAGTTTGGATACATGTCAAATTTATCATAGATTTAAGTGATAAAACCACACCTGCTGTATTCATTAATATGAGATTAAGCTACCAGCTGTTTCAAGGGAGAAAAATGAGGCTTTCTGCTGCGGTAATTTACAGCCTCGGAAACCCTGTACAGGGTCGCTGTGAGTCGGAACTGACTCCACGGCACATAACCACCAACCACCACCAAGCTGTAAGGGGACACTCCTGTGGAGGTGTGGGTTAATGCAAGGGACTGGTTTTAACTGCAAGGCGGTTCAAGCTCACCAGCCATTCCTCGGAAACCCTATAGGGGGTCACTATGAATTGGAACCAACTTGACAGCACTTAACAACAACAACAAGCCATAATGAGAACTACTAAATGGAGTAGCTATTTAGCTATATATTGCTATTTAATACATCACATGATATATGCTAAAGCTTCACTGTGATTTTGTGGGGAATCACAATAAAGTTCAAGTTAACCTAAACCTAGCAGAATAATGATTAAGGTTCATACAACAGTCTGTATAATCTTAACATTTTTTCTTTTTTCATTTAAAAAGCATGTCCCATACTAGAGGAATAAAATTCCTCTGACAATTTGACTCCATAGGGTTGCTGTGGGTCAGAATCGACTAGATGGCACTTAACAACAACCATATTATATATAGACTCAATACCATAGAGATTATTTGGATTGGTTTGTGTTGGGTTGAGATGGGTTGTATATTTTGACTTTTAAATGATAGTAAGGTATAAATGATATCATACATTAATCTAGATGTAATAAAATTAAAAGGAATAAATAGATAAATCTTGCTTTATATCATTAAAATAAATACACTATTTTGGCCATTTTTACCAATAATAACATTATGATGTATCTTATTCCTTTTTAATAATACTGTCTCTTTTATGCAGACAAATTAATTTAAGAAAATATTGAAAGAACTGGTTTTAGAAAAATATTTGCAGCTTATCATCAGATAAAAAACAATAAACTAATAAACATTGATGCTAACTTAGTTCATAGCTAGTGATTTCATTATAAGTATATTAACTATTTGTTGTTGTTAGGTGCCATCAAGTTGGTATCGACTCATAGCGACCTTATGCACAACAGAACTAAACACTGCCCTATCCTGGGCCAACCTCACTACTATTGCCACGCTTGAGTCCATCGATGATGCCACTTGGCCAATACATCTCGTTGGGGGTCTTCCTCTTTTTCTCTGACCCTCCACCTTACCAAACATGATATCCTTCTCCAGCAACTGGTCCCTCCTGACAACATGTCCAAAGTATGAGAGATGAAGTTTGGCCATCCTTGACTCCAAGGAGCACTCTGGCTGTACTTCTTCCAAAATGGATCTATTGGTTTTTTTGGCAGCCCATGGCACTTTCAATATTCTCCTCCAACACCACAACTCAAAAGCATCAATTATTCTACTGTCTTCCTTATTCACTGTCCAGCATTCACATGCATATGAGGTTATTGAAAATACCATGGCTTAGATCAGGCACACCTTAGTCCTCAACTATAGGATCATTTTATTGTGTTTTCAAAATTTACACTTTTTTTGGTAGAGTAGTTTATCAAGTTAGAAAAAAAATATTTAAGTTTACTAACGTGAGGGAAAATTACCTAATCTGATTTAATGAGCAATATTAGATTAAGTAACAAAGGGGCTTTATTGGGGGCTTTTCTGTTTATATTTGAATTGAAAGAAAATATATACAAATACATTTATTGTTATTTAAATAAGTTTTTTATTTAAATATTGCAGTTTAATGCATTTCTTCATTTTTCATAAATTATCAGAATTCTATTATTATATTCGAAATTATACTATTAAATGTATTCTACCAACTATTTATTCATTTTGACAATAATTAAGACCATACGTTTTCAAAGTAATATACCAACACATAGCAAGGTGACCTAAAGTTGAGAAGTGAAAACTATTCAGATACATTGAGCTGTACAACTGCTGTTAATTAAAGAATGTGGACAAGAATGTTTTTATATATGAATCAATGGGCGTATGATTGATGTATTTGCTAAATATGCAGATATGATCTTATATTTCTAGTAAATTGTAAGTTTTCTTATATCAGAACATTTTCAGAAATTAAAGGGGAGGATTTCTCTAAATAATAGTACAGCATGATACAAGTACATTTGGAGGAAATGGGACATTTTCCTGGGAAAATAGCCTTTCGAGTCACTCAGGTCTAGATTTCCAAAAAATGTTTCCAATAACTGCACTCAGTATCCATCTCATGTACAGTCGTACTGAAAGGAGCTACAGACTTGACTAAGAGTATCTTTCATGAACACCATTGGAAGATACAACTTATATTTTTATAAGTTAAAAACTTCTCTGAATTATAAACAAAGATGAAAGAAGAAAGAAAGTTACAGATGTGCTCTTTTGAACATCTTCCTTTTCTAAAAAGTTGCCCATTTTTTCTAAAAATAGAATTATTTTTCAAGTTGCAGTCAAGCTTCTATATAGAGTGTAAGTTTTTTTTTTCATGAATACATATTTTTATGCCTTAAAAATCAACTATAAAAGTCTAAGACAATTTTTTTAAACTAAGTTATTTTCAAATATTAATGATGTAGCTGATTAACAATTTGGCTGCTAACCTCAAGGTCAGCAGTTTGAAACTCCCAGCCATTCCACGGGAGCAAGTTGAGGCTTTCTGTAGTGTAGTGATTATGAATCAGGCTGCATCTTAAAGTCAGCAGTTCAAAACTACCAGCTGTTCTGTGGGAGAAAGATGAGGCTTTCTACTCCTGAAATCCTAAACATGGTTACTATAAGTCGGAACTGACTCCACCACCAGATAAAACTGATGGCAAAATGTTGTCATAATAATCCCAAATACAACTTCAATTAGGCATATATGACAATATTATCGTCTGCATTTCAGTTGGTTTTAGTGTCTTTATTAAAGATTTTTCCATTTTAACGTAAAACGTAAAAGATAATGAAGCTTTTTCATATTATTCTGAATTTAATATTCGGTGACTATTCAATGAATTACTGTTAACTGTGAACAGAGTAGTGTAAGTATACAGGTGAATGCAAAGGTCCTCAAGGTAAACATTTAAATTTCATCATATGCTAAGGATCACCAGAGAGTAAAGCACATATATATTGATTATTCATTAAAAACATCTTTTTAAACTTCTGACTGAGTTCTAATTTCTTTTTATTCTTGTTATTTCAAAATGGATGAATAATTAATATATCATAAAAATACACATATTTTAATTTAAAAAATAATATCCTAGCATGTACTAAGGTGTAATGGGAAAAAGAGGAGACCTTGAAACAATAAGTAAAAGCATATCTCTTTAACAAAATTAAAAATCTCAGATAAAAAATTTCAACTCACATCATTTATGTAATTTCTCAGTGACAAGTTTCAATTTACATATTTAGAACTGGTTGTTTACTCAATCTCTTGGTTTTATGATGCTACACAGAAATATCATGTAAATTAATTTCTTTATAACTATATGCATAGAACAAATTTTTAGAATTCATCATATAAATTCTTAGTTTAAAATTCCAGTGATTAACTCAAATAATAAGCCTTTGCCTAATAATCATCCTCAGTGTTCGTTGCCTAGATTTATTTTAACATTGTTTAAAAATCAAGATTATATAGCATTATACATTAGTATAAAGTGAGTAGCCAATTACATTATGCAGAAGATTATAGGTTTTAAGGCTAGCAATTACATGAAAATTAAATAAGTTTAGGAAATTTCTCACTATAAAATGTACTAATTTGATATGTTTTTCAAAGAAAATTATCTATATGAAAAATAAAATTAACTTATTTTCATTTATAACCTATGACATTTCTTTTCCCAATTATCTAATGGCTATTTACAAAGTTACATTTTATAGTCTTTCGCCCATTTCCACACATATGTCTAGAATCTTAATATAATTAAAGATCGAAAATGTATAGGAAATTAGACAATGTTTTTAAAGTACCACAAACATAAGAATTATTTTATTTTCCACTATATTGAGTCCCCAGTAGAAAATTATTAATACATTATTTAGGATGAGTAAGCAGCCAACTAGTAATGCATCAGATCGTGGGTGATTAAATAGAGGATGTTCCCATCAAAGAAAATCCTGCACAGTAGCTTAATTTAGGTATGAAAATATCTTATGTAGGTATTATGTCAATCAATATAACTTGGACCCAAATATGACCTCTTATTTCCACTAGCAACAAACCTGTGATATCGTCTATGCATAGTTTATTACGTAGACACTACTTTCTCAAGTTGTCTAGGATAGTTTGTACTGTTTGATGGAACCCTAGTAGATATTTTATGTCACCATTTCAGAAAATTTTATCTTGGAAATTCTCTTTTACTTTTTAATACCTACTTTATTTTCTAGATCTGATATACTTGTTAGGGAACTTTTGTTATGTTTCTCTGTCCACAGATAGCTGCATATCACACCCTCCCCCAAGAGCTTGCAGAGGGATTCCAGACAAGTTAAAGTAACACATGCTACTAACTATAAGGTTTTGAAATTAAAAATTAATTTAACAACTTTACATTTTCACAACCCTAGCTGCAATTATTTTTTTTTTTTCTTTGAAGTTTCTCCCATCACCCAATACAGTGTGAACAGCCCAAGGTTAGCAGAAGAGTCTTAAACCCATTTGGCAACAACGAACAATGAAAATTCCATTAGTTCATTAGAAATATATGTGTACGTGGAGGTGAAAGACAAATAGAAGGCAAATACAATTAATCCAAAGTATTACTTTTTCTTTTTATCCTAACTAAGAGTGAGGGAGACTCTGAGACCTCAGAAGTAGCTATTCTGCCATTCTTTAGAATTCTATAGAAAGTTTAAAGAACCCTTCCCAGAAACAAACCAAACCAAACCAAACAAACAAACAAAAACCTGCCTCAAGTTTTCCCAGGTGTCAAGACTAAGCATGAGCTAATAATTAGAACTCCTAACGTGGTGTTGTTGGATCAGCACTGGACTGCCAAACACAAGTCTGGCAGTTCAAACCCACCAGCTGCTCCTTGGAAACCCTATACAGGGTCGCTATGAGTCGGAACCAACTCAACAGCACTTAACAATAATAAGGCGAATTTTAAAAAAGATACTATTCTCTGTTCAAGATACTCAGACGTGTGAACTTTAATCCATTTAGATTTTATTACTTTTGAAATCAATTTTCTAGACTTCCACTATTAAATAATGATACCTACTAGTAATAGATTTAGTGTACATCCTAAACTAATATGGGGCAGTTCCCAAACATGTGAAATAAATGAGACTATGTTTCAACATTATTGCAGTGTCTCTAAATTCGATAGTAGAAACATTATTAAACTACATGAGAATACACCCCAAATAAATATATCTATTTTGCATAGTGCACTTACCCTGTACAGCTCCTAAAGAAATTCTTTGTGAAATATTCTGAGGATGGAATGTAATTTTCTGAGTCCGTGGAAGAGATTTCCCCCAGGCAAGGTGGGGAAGACTGAAAGCCAGCAATGTGATCCTGCAAGCAGAATGAAATCCAGTTAGCAGAGCTTGATGATCCTGAAGCAGGAGGTGGGTGACACTGCTGGGGAGAGGGGGTTGTTCTGAGTAAATTGGAAGTGTTGTCAGATTGTAAGAGATCAGCAGCAGGAGGGAAACATCAGAGCTTCCTGTTACATCACACTGACCCCGCCTGCAGTTAGTGTTAGGTTACTTTCTTTCTCAAATAGCACACCCTAGAAAAGCAGTACACTTTTCTTATACTGAGACAACAGCAAGCGGCAGCCTGAACAGAAATCATATGCACTACGATTACATTGTTACCGGCAAAGGCTGGCTAGCTTTCATCATGACTAAGTTCTGTTAGAACTTGCCAGCCAGAGCTGCCTGTGATTTGAAGGAAGGCTAAATATAATATTCTGTTCAATGAATCAAAAGTGTTAGGTGTGTGTGTGGGTATGTTTTGAATTATAGTTTACAAAGCATCCAGGGGAAGAAGTTATCTACCATGTATTTCTTCATAAATTACTATAGAAGAGTAATAACTGCCTTCATCATAAATAATTCTTTGATCTGATGTAGCACTGTGGATTAATGTGCTGGGAGACAATGTCAGTTTGAGTCACAAAGTCAGCAGTTCAAATCTACCCGCCGCTCCTCAGAAACCCTATACAGAGTCTCTATGAGTTGGACTCGACGGCACTTAACAACAGCAGCAATTTTAATTAAGTTTGAATTCTGATATTTAGATGCTTTTTCCCAATTAGTTTACCTCTATGAGATTTCCTGTAGGGTTTTTAAAACTTTTTTTGGTTTGTTTTTCTGTTTGTTTATGATATAATCGTATGTGTCATAAACAAAACCTGTGAATGTGTCTATGAGTCTCTGTAACACTAGAGTGCTTCAAAAAGTACCTGAAAAAAAAAAAAAAAAGAAGAACTTAAAAGATACTTTTTTAAAACTTTATTTTGTGAAGCTGTCTTGTATTTTTGATCTTTCAGGACTAAGGTGTGCCTGACCCAAGTCATGGTATGTAGCTTCATATGCATGTAAAAGCTGGACAATAAATAAGGAAGACTATAGAATAATTGGTGCATTTGATAGAGAAGAATATTAAAAATAACATGGACGGCCAAAAGAAAAACAAATATGTGTTGGAAGAAGTATAAAACCAAAGTGCTCTTAAGAAGTCAGGATGGCAACACTTTGTTTCTCACACTTCCGATATATTACTAGGAGGGATCAGTTTCTGGAGAAGGACATTGTGGTTGGTAAAGTGGAAGGTCACTGAAAAGGAGGAAGATCCCCAACAAGATGGATTGGCACAGTGGCAGCAGCAATGCACTCAAACATAACAACAGTTGTGAAGATGGTACAGGACCAGGCAGTGTTTTGACCTGTTGTGCATAGGATCTCTATGAATCAGAACCGACTCCACGGCACCTAAAAACATCATACAATCTTTAAGGACATATATAAATAATTGTAAATAATTACCTATACTTTTAATATTTGACTCATCTAAGTTAACACTTGAACCGACTCCACGGCACATAACCACCACCACCATGTTAATACTTATAAGATAAAATAATTTATACCGTAATGTTTATATCTCAAAGTAGGTTTGAAGAAAATGTAGATATTTTATAAATATAATGTGAAATATGTAACAAAGAGACTTTTAAATGCTCACGGACAAGTGTAAGTAAAAGACAATAGAATTTTTCCATGAACTTTTTAAATACCTCTCATACTTTAGTCTCAATTTTTAGAGAATGATTTGCTACAAGAAGATGTATTTTATACCCAAAACACATCTTGAGTGTGTTTAATAAATCATTGAAAAGGACCAGGGAAGAAAGGTGCAAACTTGAATTGTATGAGTGTTTGTCATTTTTGATAAGATGATAAATGTGTAAAATGGAATGATAATAATTCTCGAAACCTACACAGTACTAAAAGTCATTTAATTTCTCCAGACTTAAGATTTTTAACTATAAAATAGAAGAGATTCTTAGTAAATTTGAGATGAGAATGGTAAGTTACTACTATTTAAAGAAAAACCAGAGATGCAAGTTCTCCTTGTAGACTACCAAAGGAAGGCAGGGCAAGATATATTGATCAGATATCTTGTTTTTGAAGTTCACGCTTCTGAGGCTTTTCGTTTTTATTACCTGGATCAATGGCAGAAAATGATAAAACTTTTTTTTTT
>NW_006408577.1:11177243-11187462 GCF_000296735.1 Chrysochloris asiatica
ATAGAATATGTATGTATATATATATATATATTCTTCTCAATTAGCAACATGGGTAAGTTCCAAAGACCAGGTAATTATGTGAAAATCAGTGTTAGGCTAACAAGGAGAATGACCATGTCGGTATGTCAGTATACTAATTAAGAAGATATGGACTCTGATCATTCAGATATTAAAATTCTAGCAATCAAGTCTGATCTGAATTTTAAGGAAGTGCTATTGACACTTTACCAAAATCTTTCCAAGTATCAGTATCACTTCCTTAAATTTCAGATCAGAATTGATTACTAGAATTTTAATATCTGAATTATCAGAGTCCATATTTTCTAATTTAGTACACTTGGCATAATTTCTACCCCTAGAAAGCAATCTATCTGTATTTTTTAAAAATTGAATTTAATAGCAAAAAATAAAAGTGATTCCAATAAGTATGTGAGAACATTTGATTTTATTTTCCCGCAGATCCATTGATTTCATTTGCTCAACAGTAGTAAAAGTCTAATAAATGGAAAATCCCTGTTTTGAATTTTTATCACAGTATATTTCTTCTTGTAGTGCTATTTTAAAAAGGAAGGTAACTATTAAGACTAAGACTAATGTGCTTATATTTACATTATTGAGCAATACCTAGGCACATAATGATGGCTTATGAAGACTCTTAAACATTTTTTATCAGTATTACCTAAAGCCCAATTTAGGAATTTAAAGTTTAAAAATCTCATTTATCATATTCCTAAGAACTGTCATTTTATAATTTTCAGAAGAAAAAAAAACAGTGTGAGAACTTGCAGAAAGTTGCTTGGGGTTTGTCAAGTTGTGGAGGGACAGGTGAAAGGTTGGCTACTACAGGCTTCTCAAAGAAACATTGAAACGTGATGCCAACCACTTACAAAGCTGCAGCAGAACAAAATCAAAATAGTTCCATAACAGGTGGACGGATTTCAAGCCACTGTAGTATAAATTGATACGTTATTTCAGCTTATGTATTTTATAATCACAGTCATCTTATATATTTTATTCATGCTATACTATTTTTCCTGAACATATTAAAGTCATTTGCAATCATTGAGTAAGTAATGATCAAGCTTGTACTTTGCATTAGATACTGTGCTAGTTTGGAATAGTCAAAACAGACTGGATGGTACTTAACAAGAAGAGCTGTGGGATTCTGAAATGGGTAAGTGTGACTGTTTAACATTGTGTGTGTGTGTAAAGAGAGAGAGAAAGCCCTTTATAGCTTCAACAAAGTTGTTGCTATTGTAAGTGCTATGGAGTCAGTTTTGACACATAAAGACCCTGTATGCGGTTTCTGAGGAGTGGCTGTTGATCTTGAACCATCCACCTTAAGGTTCTAACTGACTTTGCAGCCCAGCCCCGGAAACCCCAAACAGTATAGCTGTGAGTCCAACGAACTCAGGGGCACTTGACAATAACAATATATATTTATATATTATTGTTGGTAATTGTCATGGAGTGGTTTCTGGCTCTATATAGCGTTTTCAGGCTTGAAATCTTTGTCAGGGCAGAAAGCTTTATCTTTCTCTGTACAGAGACCTGGCGGAGCGCAGTAGGCTAAGCGTAGGATTGTGAGGTCGGTTTGAACAACAAGGTAGGTGGTTCAAACTCACCTGTCGCTTCTTTGAAAGCCTATACTGTGTGGTTATGGGTTGGGACAGACTGGACAGCACTTAATTTATATAGTCCTGGTGTGGCGCTCTGGGATAAATTACTGGATTACAAGGTCGGTTTGAACCACAAGATCAGTGGTTCAAATTCACCAGCTGCTCCATGGAAACCCTAAACAGGGTCACTTTGAAAAAGAAATTAGCAACAGCTATATATGTTTGTGTGTGTGTGTGTATACCCTTGTTGATTAGGCAAATCTAGTTGCATTAGGCAAAGCTGCTGTACAAAACCGCTTTAAAGTGTTCAAGAACAAATATTTCAGTTTGAGGATTAAGGTGCTCCTGACCCAATCCATGGCATTTTTCAATGGCTTCATATGCATGTGAAAGTTGAACAATGAATAAGGAAGACCATAGAATAATTGATGCATTTGAGTTAAGGTGTTGGTGAAGAATACTGAAAGTACCATAGACTGCTAGATAAACAAATAAAATCTATGTTTGAAGAAGTACAGCCAGAATGATTCTTGGAAGCCAGGATGGAGAGACTTCTCTTGCTTTGAACATATTATCAGGAGGGACTAGTTCCTGGATAAGAACATTATGCTAGGTAAAGTGGAGAGTCAGTGAAAAAGATGAAGACCCCCCAAAGGAGATGGATTGGTAGTGTCAACAGCAATGGGTTCAAGCCCAGGGCACAAGACTGGGCAGTGTTTCATTCTGTTTTACATTAAGTTGCTATGAGTTGGAACCAACTCAAGGGCATTTAAAACAACAACAACAAACTTTCTTGAAGATATATGCATGTATGTAATGCTAAACAGTCATGCTTGTCCATTTCAGAATCCTACATTCAGCAATGAATATATTCACCTAGAGATTGATTTGTGATTCCATGTAAGGCTAAAAAGCACCAGAGTCCCCAACAATGAATCTATTCACGATGCGAAATGCACTTTGATTTATACTCCAGTGAAAGCTAACTCAAAAGCCTTTGGATTATTGTTTAGATTGGAAAATTTAGAAAAATTGACCAAAAATATATTTTGAAATATTTAGTTATGACGTGGTGCTGCAGGGTAATGCACTAGACCACACGGTCAGTTTGAGCTGCTCTTAATAACAACAAAATATGAATTAATTGACCACTTAATTTGAATCCATATGAAGGTTGTTTTACAATAAATTATTCCACGTATTATTAAAACCAATTACTGTCTTTTCACCCTAATTGTGCACAGATTTTAATCCATCTTGAGGGAATTCATAGTGCCGTTTTGAAATAGTCTTGATGAATAAAAATTTAAAAGGAGCAGAAAATCATTTAAATTTGGAATTAATCATTACATGAGGTCCGTATTTAGGTAAATAAAACTGATTTACTTATTCGTGTATAATATTTTTCTTAGTATTTTATAAATTGTTTTCCCCAGATAGTTAAACAACATATTAAAACTTTGGTCAAATATCTGTCTATTTTTTTGATCAACACTTAAATGATGTAGATTTGGAACTTCCAAGAAACTCAGTATTACTTCATGTATTCATAAATACTTAAGCCCTGAAATTTAAAAATAAGGAGAAGAGTATCGAAAGAAAAAGAATTAACAATAGAAAATGAAATATGACTTAAGTTGGTTAAAATGAATTTTTATGAACAAAAATGTAAATACATATTTAAAATGAAAGTGCAAAATGAGCTTTCTAATTTTGAATGAATTTGAATATCCTTAAGTTAGTGATCATATGTTCCAGTTACGGCTGTTCCCATTTATATTTTCACTCTTAAAAGAACCCTAGTTTGGATGAAAAATAATATTTAGTTACTCTGTTGTTAAACATGCCATTGAGTCAGCGGCAACTTATAACAACCCTGTATAGGGTTTGCAAGTATTTGTTGGTGGATTTGGACCATTGATCTTGCCATCAGTAGTCAAGTGCTTATTCTAGAATCCCCCACCAGGTCTTCATGGTCACCATAGCCATACTTACCTACATTCCACAGACAAGTGGTTTTTAAATGGTGAGAGTGAGTGAGTGAGGGAATAAGTAATTCATTTGGGAAACTCGGTCCTCCTTTCCCAGAAGAGTTTAACAGAGTTCTTCCTATTTCTAGTGTAATTTCAATTGATATTGAGCTAGATAACCTTTTCATCTTTGTGTATATATTTATTGTGAATTTGTTCTGTACTGCTTACTTACTCAGTACCAATCTTGATTTTTTAAAATGGAAGTTTTATCTTAGTTATGTGCATACGCAAGTTGACCTAAGTAACATTTAATTATATGACCAAATCCATTATTATGTTTATATAATTCAAATATTAAATTTGAAAGATGCTGTGAATGTTTTTTCAGACTGTTTCATTCAGCATTGTCATTATTTATGCAACTGAATAATATTAGCAAAAAGTACTAATTGTATCTAAAATTACTCATTCATTCATGTATAACATCATTTTACTATATATAGTATTAAGGAATATGTCAATATATAGTGCATGCATTGAAGAATAATACAATTTATTTTAATAAGAACTATTTTAATACCTTTGAAAAAGTTTAAGAGCTTTGTAATACTCAGGTTTGAGGAGCTGGGTATTTATAGTCTCATTCTGCCCTCTAGTGTTAAACATTGGAAATTTTTTTAAAAAATTGTTCTCAATCTGGAATAGAAAGATAATTGTATCTCTTTCTTATAATGGAAAAAAATTCCAAAGATTTAGGAAGATTTTCAAGAAAATACTCCAGTGCACATACTAACTAGAGTACTTTTTGTACACTATGTAATTAACACATCAAATTATATAGAGTGAAAACAGCATGCTATTTGTTGTTCTTAGATGCCGTTGAGTTGCTTCTCATTCATAAGCAATCCTATGAACGACAGAACCCAGTGCTATCCAGTCTTGTGACATCCTCACATTTATTGCCATTTTCCAGCCCACTGTTGCAGCCACTATGTTAATCTAACTTGTTGGTAAGAGTCTTCCTCTTTTTCATGGACCCTCTACAAAGCATGATCTCCTTCCCCAGGAATAGAAGATTCCTCTTGATAATATGTCCAACATACATCAGACTAAGTCTTGTCATCTTGGTTTCTAAGAAGGATGCTTGTTATACTTTTTCCAAGATAGATTTATATATTCTTACATTATTCAAAGGCATCAATACTTCTTCTGACTTCGTTAGTCATTCTTCAGTTTTTGTATGCATTTCAGGTGATTGAAATGCATTCCTCAATATGATGTCTCTGCTTTTTAACACATTCAGAAAGGCCTTTTGATTCAGATTTGCCCAATGCAAAATGTATTCTGGAGGACTGCTTCTATTAGGATTGATTGTAGATCAAAGAATAATTAAATTATTGACATCTTCAATTCTTTCTCTGTTTATCATAATGTTGATTAAAGGTCCAGTTATGAGAACATTTGTTTTATTTATGTTGAAAGTGTAATTCACACCGAAGTCTATAGAATTTGATCTTCATCAGTAAATGCTTCAAGACCTCTTCCCTTTCAGAAACAAGTCATCTATATCACAGGTTGTTAATGAGTTTTTCTTCAATCCTGTTGCCACGTTCTTTTTCATATAATCTAAGTTCTTTGATTATTTGCTCAGTATATAGACAGCTCAATATATAGGAAGAGGGAGAGATCGGCTACTTCTGAATGTTTAGTCACTGAAAATCTTATGAACAGCAGTGGAACACTGTCAGCACCAGAATATTGAATACTGAAACATGCTGAATAGCATAAGGATACTGTCAGATAGAGTGCCAGAAGATCAGGCCCTCAGATTTTAAGGCATTCAAAATACATCTGGAGAAGAGCTGCCTCTTAAAAGTAGAGCTGACTTTTAAGATGTGAATGGAGTAAACCCTTCGGGATCTTCATTTACTAATGGGGCACAACTCAAAATGAAGAAACACACCTATAAACATCCATTAATAATACAAACATGGAATGTATGAAGCATAAATCTAGGAAAATTGGAAATTGTCAAAAATGAAATGGAACCCATGAACATATAACTCTCCTAGGCATTAATGAGCTGAAATGGACTAGTATTGGCCATTTTGAATAGGACAATCACATGGTTTATTATGCTGGGACTGTGAAATTGAAGAGGAATGCCATTATTTTAATCATCAGAAACAACATTTCAAGACCTGTCTTGAAGTACAATATACTGCCTGTGATAGGATGATAGCCACACGCCTACAAGGAAGACCAGTTAATACCACTATTATTCAAATTTACAGACCAACCACTAAAGCCAATGATGATGAATTGGAGAATTCTACCTACTTCTTCAGTCTGAAACTGATGAAACATGCAATCAAGATATATTGATAATTATTGATAATTGGAATGCAAATGTTAGAAACAAATAAGAAGGATCAGGAGTTAGAAAATAGGTCTTGGTGATATAAATGATGCTGAGGAACACATGATAGAATTTTTCAAGACCAGTGACTTCATTGCAAATGCCTTTTTTAATACCGTAAAAGATGACCATATACATGGACATCACCACATGGGATACACAGAGAGCAAATTGACTACATCTGTTGAAAGAGACAATGGACAAGCTCCATATCATCAGCTAAGACAGGGCCAGGGGCAGACTGTGGAACAGACCATCAATTGCTCATATGCAAGGTCAGGCTGAAGCTGAGGAAAATTAAAACAAGTCCATAAGAGCCATGATTTGACTTTGAACATAACCAACCTGAACTTACAGACCGTCTCAGGAACAGTTTTGATACGTTAGACACTAAAGACCGAAGACCAGAAGAGTTGTGGGATGACATCAAGAGCATCATATAGGAAGAAAGCAAAGGTCATTAAGAAGAAAATAAAAATGAAAAAGACCAAAATGCATGTCATAAAATACTCTGAAACATGCTAGCAGCATAGAGATGCTAAAGCAAAGGAAGAAATTAAGAGGCAAAAGAGCTGAATACAAAATTACAAAGGTCAACTTAAGATGGCAATGTCATTTTTATAATGAAATGTGCAAAGACCCAGAGTTAGAAAACGAAAGGGAAGGACACACGCAAAATTTCTCAAACTGAGGAACTGAAGAAAAAATTCAAATCTTGACTTGCAATTTTGAAGGATTCTATGGGAAAGCATTGAATGATGAACAAAGCATAAAAAGAAGATGAAAGGAATATGCAGAGTCACAGTACCCAATGAAACTATAGATGTTCAACCATTTCAAGAGGCAGCATATGATCAAGAAGAGCCAATGATGCTGAAGGAAGGCGACCAAAGTGCATCAAAGGCAGTGGCAAAGAACAAGGCTCTGAAAATTGACAGAATACAAATTGAAAATTTTCAACAAACTGATGCAGCACTGGAGGAGCTCACTCATCTATGCCAAGAAATTTGGACACCTGGCCTACTGAGTGGAAGAGATCATTATTTGTGCCCAATACAAAGAGAGGTGACACAGTTGAATGTGGAAATCATCGGTCAATATTATTAATATCATATACAAGTAATATTTTGCTAAAGATAATATAAAATTGGCTGCAACCATACATAGACAGAGAACTTCCAGAATTTCAAGCTGGATTCAAAAGAGGATGTGGAATGAGGAATATCATTGCTGATGTCAGATGGATCTTCGCTGAAAATAGACAATACCAAGAAGATGTTTACTTGTGTTTTACTGACTGAGCAAAGGCTTTCAATTGTGTGGATCATGAAAAGCTATGAATAACATTGCAGAGAATGAGTATTCTGGAACACTTTATTGTGCTTATGAGGAACCTGTACATAAACCAAGAGGCAGTTGTTCGGACCTGAACAAGGGAACACTGAATGGTTTAAAATTAAGAAAAGTGTGTGCCAGGGTTATTCTTTCATGATACTTTATTCAATGTATATGCTGAGCAAATAATCCAAGAAGCTGGTTGATATGAAAAACAAAACAAAACATGGCATCGGGATTAAAAGAAGACTCATTAATAACCTGCAATATGCAGATGATACAACCTTGCTTGCTGAAAGTTAAGAGGACTTAAAACATTTACTGATGAGGATCAAAGAGCACAGCCTTCAGTATGGATTGTAGCTCAATGTAAAGAAACAAAAATCCTTACCATTGGACAAATAAATAGCATCCATATAATTGGAGAAAAAGACTGAAGTTGTCAAACACTTCATTTTGTTCAGAACAACCATCAATACTCATGGAAGCAGCAGACAAGGAATTAAATGATGTATTGCATCAGGCAAATCTGCTACTCAAGACTGCTTTAAAGTGTTGAAGAGCAAAGATGTCAGTTTGAAGACTAAGGTGCACCTGCCCCAAGCCATAGTATTTTCAGTAATCTTATATGTGTGTGAAACTTGGACAATGAATAAGGAAGACCATAAAAGAATAGACATATTTGAATTATAGTGTTGGAGGAGAATATTAAAAGTACCATGGACTAACAAAAGAACAAACAAACCTGTGTCAAGAAATACAGCCAGATGGCTTCTTAGAAGCCTGGATGGTCAGACTTCATCTTTCATACTTTCTCTCTCATACTTCTTATATTATTAAGAGGGACCAGTCCCTGGAGAAGGCTTATCATGATTAGTATAGTGGAGGGTTGGAGAAAAAGAGGAATATCTCCAATGAGATAGATTGGCACAATGGCAGTAGCAATGGGTTCAAACATAGCAATGATTACACGCTTGGCACAGGATGGGGCAATGTTTCTTTCTGTTCTTCATAGATTTGTTGTGTGTCAGTACCTACTTGATGACACTTAACAACAACAACAAATAAAGATGGCACTTAACAAAAATAAAAACATACAGACTGAAAATATATTGTGAAATGACACAACCCTGGTGTACACTTTTCCTGATTTTAAGTCAAGCAACACCCCCTTGTTCTATTTGAATGATTGCCTGTTGTTCTATGTACAGATTGCACACGGTTACCATTAAGTGTTTTGGAATTCCCATTCTTCACAGTGTTACCTGTAATTTGTTATGATGCACATAATCAAATGCCTTTGCACCATCATTAAAACACAGGTAAAAATCTTTCTGGTATGGCACTGTAGGGTAAGCACTTGTGGGCAAACCTCAAGGTCAGTGATTTAAACCCACCAACTGCTCCTCAGAGACCCTATACTAACACTATGAGTTGGAATGACTCACTACACTTAACAAATAACAAAAGCAAACATTTTTCTGACATTGTCTTCTTTTAGCCAAAATGGGTTCCAATTCACACCGACTCTGTATATGGTTTCTGAGGAGCTAATGGTAAGTTTTGAACCTCTGACCTTGTGGTTAAAACTGACCTTGCAGTTCAGTGCTTCATCCTCTAGCACCACACCAGGACTCCAAAATAAAAGATAGCCCTGACCAGACAGAGGACATTGGAACATAGACAGCATCTCAGAATTGTCCCTGAAAGTTTGTCTTCTGTAGCTCCTTGTTAGTCAGATTCAGCATGGACCACTCCTGGGAATGGGGACTGGATAATTATTAGGCAGAACAACTACCATCAGTTGAGGACAATTCTCTGAAGAAGGTTACCAGCTGGTAACTGGTAGTGCCCTATGTTCTCACCAACTGTAAGATGAATGCAGGGCCTCAACAAGGAGATGTGGAAGGGGCAACAAATAAATCTTCTACAAACTCTATTTCAGGTGACAAAAACCTTTTCAAGTTCTGTGCCTCAAGGGAGCAAGAAGAGAATCTCACAAGAACACACAAGGAAGTAGAAGGTAGGATCATGTAGACTACTGTAAGGATAAGGAAATTGTGTTTTACTCTATGCATAGAGACTTGTGATACAAAGCATGGCTGACAAGAGTTCTTACTGCTGCTGAAGCCTCATTGAGGACACAATACTAAACTTTCCCTGGACAGTATTTGCATGCCTATCTTCTAAGTATAAGTTAAGTTAGTGTCTACAGTGACAACAGTAGACCCTATACATGGTATCCCTCAAATTTACTTATCATAAGCTTTATAGCTGTTCAGAAAATACAACTGCTACAATTCAGAAGATCCTTTCTTTCTGGATTAACTATAAATTGTTAGTTGCCATCAAATAAGCTTTGACACATGACATCCCTATGTATAGCACAATGAAATGTTGCCTGGTCTTGTACCATTTTAATGATTGAAGAAAAATGTTAAATCCATGAGAACCTTGAATGTATCCCACCTGAAGTTACAGACCATCTTAAGAAGAGCTGTGATGCATTAGACAATAATGACTAAAGGACTGTGCAAGAACATCATACATGAAGAAAGAAAAATGTCGTGAAGAAGGCAAGAAAGAAAAAAAAGACCAAAGATGTCAGTAGAGACTCTGAAACATGCTCTTGAGTGTAGAGAAGCTAAAGAAACTGAAAGAAATTAGAAAGTGAAAAAGCAGAACAGAAAAATTTAAAGGGCAGCTCAGGAAGACAAATTCAACTATTAAAATAACATGTGCAGAGACCTGAATGAAAATGAAAACGGAAAAATGTGCTCAGCATTTTTCAAGCTGAAAGAACTGAAGGAAAAAATTCAAACCTCAAGATGTAATATTGAAAGATTCTATGGACTAAATACTGAATGATTCAG
>NW_006408577.1:11191212-11193430 GCF_000296735.1 Chrysochloris asiatica
TGATGAGTGTTCAGTTATTAACGAGTGGCTCAGTTGTTAATTAGTTGTGCTGATGACATAACCTTGCTTACTGGAAATGAAGAGGATATTTTAAAACTTTCTGATGAAGATCAAAGACTACATACAGCCTTGTGTATGGATTACTCCAGAATGTAAAAAATCAAAATCCTATCAATTGGAACAACAAATAACATTATGGTAAATAGAGAAAAAAATCGAAGCTGTCAAAGACTTTATTTTTCTAGGATCCACAATCACACTCATAGAAACAGCAGTCAAGAAATCAAATTTTGCATTTAGCAAATCTACTGCAAAAGAAACTCTTTAAAATGTTAAAGAGCCAAGTTGTCTCTTTGAAGACTAAAGTGTGCCTGGCCCAAGCCATGGTATTTTAAATTGCTTGACATGAATGTGAAAGTTGAATAATTAATTAGGAAGACCTTAGAAGAATTGATGCATTTTAGTTATGGTTTTGGCAAAGAATATTGCAAATACCATGGACTGCCAGAAGAACAAAAGAATCTTGGCAGAAGTACATCTAGAATGCATATTAAAAGCAAGAATGACAAGACTTCATTTCTTGTACTTTGGACATATTATCAGAAGGGATCAGTCCCTGGGGAAGGACATCCTGCTTAGTAAAGTGGAAGGTCAATGACAAAGAAGACCCCCCAAGACAAGGTGGATGGACACAATGGCAGCAACAATGGGATCAAACATAACAACAATCATGAGGAGAATGCAGGAACCTGGTTTTGTTTCCTTGCTTTGTGCTTAGGGTATGTGTGAGTGAAAATGGATTCAATGAACCCTACCACCACCACCACCACCACCACCATCAGCAAAGCAGTCATACAGGTTTACTCTGTATCATTATATATGATTTTTTTTTCTAAAATACTCAAAATTTTCCATTTCAATAGTTCTTTGAATATGAGAACTTACTGACTACAAGGACAGATGGAAAAGTTTAAAGATTTTCTCCCTAATTAAATGGGTCAGTGTGTGAGTCTAGTCTGTGCTGGAGAGACAAAGGAAATATACAAGGAGTTAAATGAAAAGTTTCCTAGCTTAAAATTTCAAAGATTTTCTTGTTGACAGTGGCAGATATTTTGAGCAAAAAAGTGGTAATTGTTTATTTCTTCATCTCTGGAGTAGTTATTCTTTGGCAAGTTGAACCATTTAGGTAGCTCACAGCTGTTCACATTTTAAAACTCTGGAATTTTCCCCAGAGCAATTTATAAATTTTGTGAAATATTCTGTTGGAAGTGAGGAATATGTTTGAAAAAGGAAGACAATTGGAATGACAAAGTTCTTGCTTTCTAATCCCAAAAATTGACTCAAAAGTAGCAGTCTCCTCTGGCTTCTAATGTGAGAGTACCTGTAGCTTAAGAAAGAGTTCAGTAAACTAGAATCATAGCCTCTATGAAAATACAGATTAAATGTGGGAATAATACTATGAAAGATATTCAAGTTCATTGTTGATTAAGCTGATGTTATGTTACAATTTGGAAGAAAGATGGGGCTTTCTGTTCCCACGAAGTTTTAAAGCCTAGGATTGCTATGAATCAGAACTGAGTACACGTTAGTTAACAACATGTTGTAATTGATGAAGACCAGCATATTTCAGTAATATTGATGAGTAGATCACTCATTGGGTACAATTAAGATATCCTTAACGTTTATTAGAATGAATTGCAGATTAAAATAAAGATTAATGGCACTAGAAATAATTTTCTTAAGTAAATTTATCTGTCTCTTTTAAGATATATATATCGACCTCAAGGTGGCAGTTCAAACCCATGAGCTCCTCCTCAGAAACCCTGTCAGGATTGCTATGAGTTGGAACTGACTCCACAGCACTGACAACAATATATATACATATAAATAAGGAGCTCTGGTAGCATAGTGGTTATGAGTCTGGCTGCTAACCTCAAGGTCAGCAGGTTTAAACGAGTCTTTCTACTCCCAGATTTACAGCCTCAGAAACCTTATACAGGGTCCCTATGAGTTGGAACTGATTTCACAGCACATATCAACTGTGTGTGTGTGTATGTGTGTGTGTATATGTATATATATATCACAGCAACCCACCACAGCACAACAGACAGACAAGTGGTGGCCGTTTAGTTTTATGTTTATACTGTCCCTTTAAATTTCTATGTCAATCTTGATACAATCCTGATATAATCAAGATACAATCAAGATGTTCTCTCCT
>NW_006408577.1:11194508-11198378 GCF_000296735.1 Chrysochloris asiatica
GATTTTTAAAACTGTCTCAAAACTTTTCATGTGCTGGAAAAGACTTAATGACAGTGTAATTCAGATGCAAATGTGTTTTCTCTACAATGTACATTATCCTGAATAAGAAAACGCTTTTTGGTCTAAAACAAAACACAAATATTCAGGTCTGTAGAGTGAATGGGACTCCTATAAAAAAATAATTAGAAAAATTCTCATAAAACATTTTGATGTTTAGGAGAAATTTAGATACAGAAGAAGAAAAATTATTACAGGTGTGGACAGTTTAGAGCTGGCAACCTGCATCAATAGGTTAGTTTGGAAGGAACCTATCAAACTGGTAGAAGGAATGTGGATATTATCAAAGAAAGAGCCTGGCCAGTTGATTTTATGTTTTAAATTATGAACATCTCTAGTTATTTGGCTTACCAAATATTGTATTAGATGATAATAAATGACTTAAATTTAATAGATTCTCTTAAAATTTAAATCCTGGGAGGACTTATAAGCAAGCTACTACTAACATGTATTCTAAATATGTGTTAATGTAGGACTAGAGAAATCAGATGATAAGTAGTTTTCCAGTAAGAAGTGTTAGTATTGGCACAAGAAATTAATATTTCTTAGTTAACTTTCAAGAGCTTGTTCCCACCACAAGCCACCTATAGAAAGTGAAAGCATTAAATAACTTTATTTGTATTTTAGTTAATTTTTATTTTTCAGCAAATCACTACCTGCATATCACTGAGTGGTTAATTGGTACTAATGTGTTCATAACAAATAAGCAGTTATGAAGCAACCTTTAGAATTTTAAAGGCTTTGTTTCACTTTCTGGCTTCCTTCCTTTCCTGACATAGAGATACAAAATTCCATCATTATCTATATGTTTCTATATAGAATTTATATAGAGAATGTGGCATAGAAACAATGATAGAATTGTGTATCTCAATAACAAGAAAGGAAGGACGTCGAAAAATGAAACAAAGCTTTACAGTTAGAACTGTGTCTCTGTATCTGATTTCACCACTTGTTTGTCAGTTTATCTTGTATGCAAGTATTATGGTGACTTTTGTATTGCTGTGATTCTGGAAGGAAGCTATGCCACCAGTATTTTAAATACAATCAGTGTCACCCATGGTGGGCAGGTTTTAGCAGAGCTTCCAGGGTAAGACTAAGAAGAAAAAGAGGCAGACTGTTTCTGAAGGTTTAGCCACTGAAAACCTTATAAATAACAACAGAACATTATCAGATATAATGTCAGAAGATGAACCCCTCAGGTTGGAAGGCATTCAAAATACAACTGGGGAAGAGCTGCCTCCTCAAAGTTGAGTGGACCTTGAGGGTGTAAAAGGAGTAAAGACTTCTGGACCTTCATTTGCTGATGAGGCACAATCCAAAATGAAAAGAAACAGCTGCAAACATCCACTAATAATCAGAACATAGAATGTATGGAGTATGAATCTAAGAAAACTAGAAATTGTTAAAAATGAAATGGAATACATAAAGGCCGATATCCTAAGCATTAGTGAACTGAAATGAACTGGTATTGGCCATTTTGAAACTGACAATCCAATATGGTTTTCTATGCCAGGAACAACAATTTCAAGAGGAACGGAATTGCATTCATTGACAAAAAGAATATTCCAAGATCTATCTTGATGTTCAATGCTGTATGTGATATGATAATATCCATACATCTACAAGTAAGACCATTGTTATTCAGATTTGTGCAACAATCACTAAAGTCAGTGATAATGAAATTGGAGAATACTGTCAACTTCTTTCATTGAAATTGGTCAAACATGTAATCAAAATGCATTGATAACTACGATGATTGGGATGCAAAGGTTGGAAACAAAGAGGAAGGATCAAGTAGTTGAATAATATGGCCTTGGTGATAGAAGTGAGTAGAGATCACATGATAGAATTTTGCGAGACTAATAACTTACTTATTACAAATAACTTATTTTAAACGACATAAGAGGAGATTATACACAAGGACCTCACTAGAAGAACACATGGGAATCAAATTGACTACAAAAGACAATGAAAAAGCTCAATATCCTCAATTAAAATAATGCCGAGGCAGATTGTTGAACAGACCAATTGTTTATGTACAAGTTCAGATTGAAGCTAAAAAAAATTAAACAAGTCCATAACCTTGACCAGATCCCACCTGAATTTAGAGGCCATCTCAAGAACAGATTTGATACATTAGATAATTGAAGACTAGAAAAGTTAAGGGATGATATCAAGAACATCATACAGGAAGAAAGCAAAGGTCATTAAAAAGATAAACAAGAAAGAAAGGACCAAAATGGATGCCTGAGACCAGAAGAGATTCTGAAACTTGCTCTTAATCATATGGAATCTAAAGCAACTGAAAGTGAAGAGGATTTGAAATGCTTATTGATGAAAATCATATAATATATTCTTTAATATGGGTTGTACCTCAATGGAAATGAGACAAAAATGCTCACAATTGGACCAAAAGCAACATCATTATAAATGGAGAAAAGAATGAAGTTGTCAAAGATTTCATTTTATTTAGAACCACAACCAATGCTCATGGAACATGCAATCAAGAAAACAAATGACATATATTTTTGGACAAATCTGCTGCAAAAGACCCTTTGATATATTAAGGAGCAAAAATTTAAAAATGTTGAGGAGCAAAGATGTCACTTTAAAGACTAAGGTCAAATGAAGCATTTTCAGTTGCTTCATTTCAACATGAAAGCTGGACAATAAATAAGGAAGACTAGAGAATAATTTATGACTGAATTATAGTATTGGCAAAGAATATTTAAAGTACCATGAACTGCTAGAACAAATCTATCTTTGAGCAAGTAAAGCCAGAATGCTCCTCTTAGAAGTGAGGATGGTGAGACTCAGTCTTATTTACTTTGAATATGTTGTCAGAAGAGACCAGTCTCTGAAAAACTTCAAAAGACCTGGTAGAGAGTCAGCAAACAAGAGGAATAACCATATGAAATAGACTGAAAAAACTGCCTCAAACATAACAATTGTGAGGTTGGCACAAGACAGGGCAGTGTTTCATTCTGTTGGGCATAGGACTACTATGAGTCAAAGCGGACTTGAAAGCACTGAACATAAATATTCTATTTTACTTATAGTATTGAATTAAAATGAATATCCCTCTCTTTTTGTTATATAAATAAACCATGAATCACTACAATGTAAACAAAAAGTAAGTATAAGTGTTCAAATTAAAGTTCTTTAAAAAGAATTGCAAGTCAAAAGTTGAAAAAATGAAATAAAATACTTGTTGTTAGGTGTCATTGAGTCGACACTGACTCATAGCGACTATGCACAACAGAACGAAACACTGCCCGATCCTGGGCCAACCTCACAATTGTTGCCATGCTTGAGCCCATTGATGCTGACACTTTGCCAGTCCATCTCGCTGGGAGTCTTCCTATTTTTCTCTGGCCCTCCACCCTGCCAAACATGATATCCTTCTCCAGTGATAGTCCCTCCTGACAACATGTCCGAAGTATGAGAGATCAAGTTTGGCCATCCTGGCCTCTAAGGAGCACTCTGGCTGCACTTCTTCCAACACAGATCTGTTTGCTCTTTTAGCAGCCCATGGTACTTTCAATATTCTCCTCCAACACCATAACCCAAATGCATCACTTCTTCTACAGTGTTTCTTATTCATTGTCCACCTTTCGCATGCATTTGAGGTTTTTGAAAATACCATGGCTTGTGTCAGGCGCACCTTAATCCTCAAGCTGGAATCTTTGCTCTTTAACACTTTAAAGAGGTCTTCTGCAGCAGATTTGCCTACTGCAATATGTCGCTTAATTTCTTGACTGCTTAATTTCTTGAAGTCTTAACCACTTCAATCTTTTCTCCATTGATAAGAAT
>NW_006408577.1:11199138-11218154 GCF_000296735.1 Chrysochloris asiatica
TGATAGCCCTCATTCCACTTCCTCTTCTGAATCTGAATTGAACCTCTGGAAGTTCTCTGTCAATGTATGCTTGCAGCCATTTCTGTATTACCTTTAGTAAAACTTTACTCTTATGGGATATCAGAGATATTGTCCAATGATTTCCACATTCTGTTGCGTCACCTCTCTTTGGAATGGGCACAAATACAGATCTCTTCCAATCAGTCGGCCAGATAGTTGTCTTGCAAATTTCTTGACATAGATGAATGAGTGCCTCCATCACTTTCTCACTTTCTTGAAAGATTTCAATTTGTATTCCATCAATTTCTGGAGCCTTGTTCTTTGCCAATTCCTTCAATGCACCTTGGACTTCTTCCTTCAGTACCATTGACTCTTGATCATATGCTACCTCTTGAAAAGTTTGAACATCAACCATTTCCTTTTGGTGCAGTGACTGTGTATTCCTTTCATCTTCTTTTGATGCTTTCTGCATCATTCAATAATTTGCCCAGAGAATCCTTCAAAAGCAAAAGTCAAGTCTTGAATTTTATCTTCAGTTCCCCCAGCTTGAAAAATGCTGAGCATGTTCTTTCCTTTTGGTTTTCTGACTCCTGGTCTTTGCACATTTTGTTATGCTATTTGACTTTGTCTTCTCAAGGTGACCTTTGAAATTTTCTATTCAGCTCATTTCTTCCGTTGGCTTTAGCATCTCTATACTGGAGAATAGGTTTCAGTGTCTCTTCTGACAATCATTTTGATCTTTTCCTTCTTTCTTGCCTTCTTAATGACCTTTTGGTTTCTGCCTGTATGATAATCTTGATGTCATCCCATAACTTTTCTGGTCTTCAGTGTTTAGTGTTTAATGCATAAAATCTGTTTTTCAGATGATCTTTAAATTCAGATGAGATATATTCAAGGTCATATTGTGGCTCTCATGGACTTGTTTTAATTTTCTTCAGCTTTAATCTGAATTCGCATATGAGCGATTGATGGTCTCTTCCACAATCTGCCCCTGGTCTTGATTTGAATGATGATATGGAGCTTTTCCACCTTCTCTCTTTCCACAGATACAGTCAATTTGATTTTTGTGTATTCCATCTGGTGAGGTCCATGTGTATAATAATTTCTTATGCTGTCTCAAGAAGGTATTTGAAATGAACAAATCATTGGTTTTGCAGAATTCTATCATGCAATCTCCAGCATCATATCTATCCCAAAGCCATATTTTCCAACTACTGATCCTTCCTCTTTGTTTCCAACCTTTGCATCTAATCATCAGTAGTGACCGATACATCTTTTTATTTCTTAAAAGTTTTTATTGTGAATTATGTGAGTTTACATGGGAGAACATCAGTTTTGCATTCATCCTATCATATTTCATTTCATTGTAATGATTATAATCCCCTCCATGCATCATCAAACAACCAAAGGGTACACTCCACTGGCCTGCTCCCTGGCTGTCAGCACACAGCCCTTCTCCCTTGCTGAGTCCAGTGTCTCCAGTCACTCCATCTATCCACGTCGTTGTCTCTGCCTCCATTTCTGGTGCCACTGCTTCTCTGTGTAGGGTTCCGCACTTTGCTTTTCTCACTTGATGATCCCAGGGACCTCCGCTCTTGGACTGCAAAATCAATGACTCTCCTCCTTTTGTTACAAAACATCTACCTTTACATTTCTGACCCTCACAGTCAGTCCTGGTATCATTAGCATTATTCACTAATGTGCCATAAGAGTTTCATCCCCATCTCCTTTCGTTAGCCCGATCCCAACAGATTTAAAACCATTTGGTAGAGATTCTGCCTTCCCCTGCGTGTCTGGAACTAGGCTCCTTCTTGAAAGCTTGTAAGCCAGTCACTTCTTGTCTTTGTAGCTCCTTCCCCCCCATTTTGGGTAGCCAATGTCTAAGTTGCTCATCCCTGTCAAACCTGTGTACCAAGGGCATGGGAGTGATGCTTGCTGTAAAGATTTGTTCCAGTTTTTGAGCTACTACATCCATAAGTATAGATAAAGTTCATCAAATTCTAGTGGGTTACTCTTTGCTTATTTCCTCTTTCTTCTTCTAGTCAAGTTCTGATCATTCAGCCATTGAAGCGAGGTCAAGTGGTTACTATCTGAAAGTATGGGTGTCCTTGTGCGAGATATCTCCCCTCATTTCATATCAGCTGGATGTTTCACTCACCTCTCTAGTCCTCTGTGGCCATGTCACTGCCTCTGGGCCCAGAAGTCCCTGGGTCTTGCCATACTGCTGGCCATCCAGGTCTCCACCTGGGTTCACAGGGGTCTATTGAATGTGGTCAGACTTAGCTCCCAACTTCATTGCTGTTTTTCCCCTTCTTCCCCTCATCGGTGACCAACATGGTCTGACCAATACATCTTGATTGTATGTTTGATCAATTTCAGATTGAAGAAGTTTGTAGCATTCTTCTCTTTCATCGTCACTGGCTTTAGTGGTTGGTGCATAAATTTGAATAATAGTGCTATTAAATGGTCTTCCCTGTAGGTGCATGGATATTATCCTATCACAGACAGTCTTGTACCTCATGACTGATCTGGATATGTTCTTTTTGACAATGAATACAACAGCATTCCTCTTCAATTTGTCATTCCCGGCAAAATAAACTGTGTGGTTGTCAGATTCAAAATGGCCAATACCAGTCCAGTTCAGCTAACTAATGCCTAAGATATGGATGTTTATGTGTTCCATTTCATTTTTGACAATTTTCAATTTTCTTAGATTTATGCTTCATACATACATTCCATGTTCTGATTATAAATGGATGTTTACAGGTGTTTCTCTTCATTTAGAGTTGTGCCCTATCAGCAAATGAAGGTCCTAAGGGCTTTACTTCTATGGGCTTTACTCCATTCACATCCTCACAGTCAATTCTACTTTGAGGAGGCATCTCTTCCCCAGTTGCATTTTGAGTGCCTTCCAACCTGAGGTGCTCATTTTCCAGCACTGTATCTGACAGTGGTTCTCTGCTATTCATAAGGTTTTCAGTGACTAAATATTTGGAAGTAGTTCATCTCTCCTTCTTCCTAGTCTGCCTTCATCTGGAAGCTCATCTGAAACCTGTCCACCATAGGTGACTCTATGGGTATTTAAAATACCCGTGGCATAGCTTCCAGAGCTACAGCAACTCATAAGCCACCACAGTATGACAGACTGACATATAAGTCTTGGAAGTACAATGCTAGTTTATAAAAAATAGATACAAGCAGAAGCAAGAAGTCCCTTGGCTAGTTTGTCATTTTTTTCCTTCTGGTAGGAAGATGGATTAGGTAGATATCAGTAGTCTGGTTTGGAAACATTTATATAATATGTAGTTAAGTGATTTATATCAAATAACCCTTATGTAGAGCAAACATTTAATATACTTGACTACTAACTGAAAGATTGGTGGTTCAAAACCAACCAGAAGGGTCCAGAAGGTCTGGTGATCTACCACTGAAAAATCAGGAATTGAAAGCCTTGCAGAATGCAATTCTATTGTGATGCAAATCGTGTTGGCATGAATTGGAATTGACTTGAAAGAAACTGCACTTGTTTTATTTTTTTAATTAAAAATTTAATTTTGAGATAATTGTAGATTCATATACCTTTACACAACATAATACAGTGAGATTATTTGTATCCTTTAGCTAGTTTAACCCACAATGTAAAACTACAGTACAACAACTAATTGTTTTTGTTTTTAATATGAGTTAATTTGTGGAAAAGCATATCTTGGAGCAAAATAGAATAGATGGCCTGTAAGAGAGAGTCTGTTAATTAGAGCAATACAAAATTATAATTATAGAATGAACACTGTAATTTGAAGATGAGCATTAAAAATTCCAATTTAAGTTGATTGTAACTGGTATAATCCTATTTTTGTGTGTGTTAAGATTTTGTTTAATATAAATTGACAGCATTAATTACTTAAAAACAAGTAACTATATAAGACTAAAGTCAATTTTTATTACTGAGCATTTTATTAGTGGTGGTGGTGGTGGTGGTTATGTGCCGTGTAGTCGGTTCTGACTTATAGTGACCCTGTACAGGGTTTCCGAGGCTGTAGATCTTCACTGGATCAAAAAGTCTCATCTTTCTCCAGCGGAACAGCTGGTAGTTTCAAACTACTGACCCTGAGGTTAGTATACCAATCCATAACCACTACGCTATCAAAATTCCTTAAAGTGTGAGGGAGCAGAAAGGTTCACCTTTTATTCACAGCCCCTCCGGTAGTTTCGGACAGCTGACCTTGAGAATCACAGCCTGACTCACAACCACTAAGCTACCAGAGCTACTCGAGCATTTTATTACAATGTAAAAAATAATATCATTTGAGCAGTTTTCAGAATAACATGTTAATTTTGAATATGGAGAAAGAACAAGTAAATACATAAATATGCTTTAATGTAATTTTACATAAAATTCAGTATGATGCATTTGATTATGTAAAATAAAGCAAGATGATACTACCAGAAGGCTTCTTACTTAAAAGTACAGTACAAATAATATTCATATGTGTGAAACATTGCACCCGTTCCAGTGTCTATCTGTCTTCAGTAGGTAACGAACCAGTGGATGACTGTGGTTGGATGACTATGTTAGTCAATTCAACTCAAGTTGTTGGTGGCAACTTGCCAACTGCTCTAAGGAGACAATTTTTTTCTCTTATTTAATGATATTGCTTTCAATGAGTAAAAGACAACAGAATAATTCATAAAGGCCTTTGATTGTCAAGTCACAGGTTTCACAGAAAGATCCAGGTTAGGGCAGTTATTTATGTACTAGATATTTAAAATCAAAGTGTAACATTATCTTTAAACTGACAAATAGATACTGTTTTGAATTTAATTTTGTACCATAGTAGGAAAATTGTAAGTTCATGTTTGGGCTTTTCATATTGTATATTGAAACTTTTTTAGCTGATAGTTGTAATCTAAATTCAGATAAGTGATCTAGAGGGGAGCAGATATATAAATAGGACATCAGCATAAAATAATCTGAGAAATTATAGACTTATCTAGTGAACAGTGAATAAATTATTTTAACTAAATTGAAGTATTCATGAAAGGCAGTGTTTAGGATAAGTCTAGAAATAGACATATTAAATTGCAAAGATGAGGATAGTTTGAGTAATAACTATTTTGAAGAGTAAGAGAGATACTGAATTCATTCTACAAAATTAATGTAATACTACTGTGAAGATGCATTTTGGGGCAAAAATCCCTGGGAGTTGAATGAACTGAATAGTACAGGAATCAGTATAGTTTACAAACTGATTAGAGGTGATTTGGAAAAATAAGAAATCAAAATTGAACTCAAACATTCAAGTTTGGGAAAACAGTAGCATTGCAATATTAGAAGTTATGAAGGTCAATCAAATGGATGCTTTAGCTAGTTGTTTGTAGATGACAAGTTCATATTTAATTGAAAATTTTGAAGTGACTGCTATAGAAATTAAAATATTTAAAAGGATGGTGAGATGCCAGACTATAGGTGGACCCTCAGAGAAAGATATTGATAACTCCAGGGAAATGATATCTGTGACTCAGAACTGAATAGTGTATGGATTTTCTAGTAGAATCTTCCATTCTACTAAAAAGTTTTTCTTCTACAGATATAACATAGCTTTGCTATTGTTTTCATTACTTTAAAGCATGAATCACTGGTTGTATTGTGTGCAAAGCCTGATGATAAATAGGTTACAATGGGTAATTTTTTCTATATTGCAAAAGAGAAAATTTTGTCAAATAATAAAATTAGAATGTGCATAAACAGAATTTCCCTTTGTCATTAAAAACTTCCTTTTTATACAGATTTCCAATTTTGGTATTATCGTAGTGTGTAAGTAATCATGTTGATTTGTATGTTGTTGTTGTTGTTGTTATGTGCCGTGGAGTCGGTTCCGACTCATAGCGACCCTGTCCAGGGTATAGTGAATTTAATTTATATGATGACTCCTGTTGAAGCACTATAGGATAAGCACTGGATGGTGAACCACAAGGTCATGAGTTCAAACCCACCAGCTGCTACTTTGAAACCCTATACAGAGTTGTTGAGTTGGAACCGACTGGATGGCACTTAACAACAATATAGTTAAAGAAAAGTTAAATCAATCAAATTCAGGCAGGCACATGACACAGAAGCTACTGTTCTTTGTTCAGATACCACTTGGTTCAAGATTGATGGGGCTCTGAATTAGTACAAAAGGGATAATGTACAATGAGAGAGGGAAGTATATGATAGACTTCTATTATTACAACTGCACTCTAAAGTACAATTGGGTGACCTTTGTTAGAAGCAGATGCTTGCCATATTTTAGTTTTAAAGACAAAAAGGTTTTTTTTTTTAATGTGACAGCTGTATGTCTTTATCTGAAATTATTGTCACAAAATCAAATCAGAGAAGATATATAAATATGATAAAAACAACTAAGTGAAAACATAATCTAAAATAGATGATTACAGAATGGGAAAATAGACCAATTTGATGTGGGGAATAGTATAATAACTTGCAGCTAAATGACAAGTTGCTAGAACTGGAGAAGGAGAAGACAATTGTAAGTTGCTAGTTAATAATTCCAAAATTCCGCCCATTACTATTGAATCAATTATGATTTGTAATGTCCCTATAGGCTAGAGTAGAATGGCTCAGGAGGTTCTCAAGGTTGTAAACCTTATGGAAGTAGGCTGGCATATCTTTTTCCAATGGAATGTTTGGTGGGTTCCAACTGAAGATCTTCCATTAGATTAGCAGTCGAGTGACTTAGCCAGTTTATTAACAGGAGTTAATATATTAAGCAGTTTGACTAGATTAGAAAAGGGAATTCTAAAATAAACGTGTTGATTGCAGGTATTATTTGCAAAGAAAATTACTTCCTGAACATATTCATTGAAAGGATTTTAGGAAAGAAAAAATAGAAATCATAGTGATAGACTTCATTCAAAATATTTAGTAGAGGTAATCTAATAATGTAACACATTTATATATTTTTAACAAAAATTTCTTCATATACTATCTTCACTGTTTGCTTCTTTTTTTTCCTTTTGGTTTTAATTAATCCTCCTTTTGATATTCTTTGGATAAAGCCTATAAGAAGAACAAAAAATCATGATAAAGTAACAAAATAATACATTTTAATATAAATTTCTGAAATTATCTTTCAGTGTTGCAAATCAAAAGATTTTGGTTGACTGAGACATTTTTAATTTGTCCATACTTTATGCAGAAAAACCTATTTCTAATTAAGTCACTTTGCTTATATACATATTAGCAAAAATTTGATAAGCATGCTCTGATTTTTATTTTTAGTTCTTCAACTTTTCATTGTGAATTGAGTGAAGATTTACAGAGTAGATCATCAGTTTCACATTTAACAAATCATACACTTTGCTTCATTACAATGGTTGCAATCTATTCCATGTACTAGCAGTTAAAAGTATTTACCTCTATTCAATTTAACTTTTGCGTTCCTCCATGTGTCTCCCACTGCCTTCATCTTTCCTCTGTTAACCTCCCTCTTGTTGTATATTGCCTACCCTGTCACCCATGTTAACATGTGTCTGCCCTCTAGCCTGTGAATAATTTTCTCTCTTCCCTCTCCCCATAACATTATAATTTTTAAAAAATGAAACTACTGTGTAAATTTACAAATGTATAAAATAATAGATCTTGTTTATGGCTCTATACATATAGCATGCTATTCACATTGCTTATTGATTTATCTTCCATTAGAAATTCATACTTATTTTATTTTAAAAGTAGAAAGTATGACTATTCACAGTGGTGCTATAGCTTATTTTAATTTACATTTTTAGACTCTAGTCTATAAAAATACAATCCTAAATTCAGAAAAAAATAGTAAATATGCTAATTTTTGTGTCTTATGAGAAAGCTTAAAATATGTTGGCATAATCCTTTCAAGGAGTCCTGGTGTGGCGCTGTGGGTTAATGTGTCAGACTGCAAAGCTGTTTGAACTGCAAGGTCGGTGGTTCGAGCTCACCAGCTGTTCCTTTGAAACCCTATACAGGGTCGCTATGGGTTGGAATTGACTCGATAGAACTTAACAACAACAACAACATTCCTTTAAAATGAATGTTTTAAAAATACTATTCAAATATTAAAGGAGTAAAATATTTTGTTTTTGAAAGAATGAGTCTTTTCTAAGAAGACACATTAGGAGGAATTGCAACTAATATATACCCAGCAACATTATCATAATGTAATAGTAAAGGAAACATTTACTAGCTGAATCACAATACTTTGTTTCTTTTAATAAAAATAACTATTTTCATGATATTTTAATAAAGTTAATTTACAATTTCAATAAACTAATTTTAAAACTAGTGAGTTAATGAAAATAATATATTTTTTTTTACCTTTTTTACATGTTTTAAGACATGCTTTCTTAGAAGTAAAATTGTTTTCATTTCCTCCACATCCACTGTACAGAAATGGGCGGCATTTCCCAATGTTTGAATTATAGTAGAATCTGTTCACATTGGCTTGACACAACCCTCTCTCTGCTGGGGTCAGACACCATGAGGGGCCATGAAATTCTAAGAACATCAAGAGAACATGGTAAACCACATATGATGTGAATCCATGGTTTTCATGCTGTATATCATTCACAGATTGATTTTATGACATGTCTATGTAATCTTAAAGTGTCAGAGTAGTACTTCATAGAGTTCATGTTTTAAATTCTAAGAAAATACTTAACCAACTTCCCAGTCCTTTTCCAATAAAAAATTAATATAAAAAAGAAGTTTTATGATTACTTTTAATATAATAAATTAGTTGTATACAATAAAAACAACCACCATACAGCAATTTAGCTTCTTTACATTTACAGTCATTACAAAAAACACACACACACACACACACACACAAAAACTATCAACGTTAATATATCATTTGTTCGTGAACAATTTAACTTTGGGAAAACAGTCCTTATTCGCAAGTCCTTATTCACAAATAATGAAGAGTTTCTTTTTTTGACTAAAATTATTCTGAATGCTATATTATAATTACAATGTAGACTGCAAGAATTCATGTTCCAACTTTAAGCATCATGAGAAGAGCTCAGAAAACATTTTTTGACTTAGTAATCATTTTTTTTTGCTAAAGTCATAAAAATAAAAATCATTTGCTCTGTCAGCTGAACCGACCACTTCCAAAGATAAGGGAAAAAATGCAACAAGGGTAATGAAAGAAATTCACTCCCTGAAAGAAAAGCACAGAAATTGTTTCAGGCTCATGGTAGTTTTTAGTTCCTTTGTGAGTTCCTTTCAGTGAAGAAGCTTGTATCTTCAGTAACACTGCGAAATGACTTGACATTAATAAGCTGATACTTCAGGTAAGCAGTAAAATGTCAGAAAACTGTAGTAACTTGGACAAATGGTAGGATGCAGCACAGTAAATGTAGATGAAGAGGATGCTAGATTTTCAACATTGGAGGTAAACAGAACTTTGAGGAATCCGGTAGTCAGAGAAAGCAATCATGCGATGCTGAAAGCTGAAGGTGGTCCGGTAGCAGATGAACAGGCTGTAAAATAAATGAAACAAAAATAAAGAAAAACCCCAATTATTAAATTATATACATATTTGTACCACTTCCTGCTTTCAAAATATGAAATAAACTTTGTTGTTGTTATGTGCCGTGGAGTCAGTTCCGACCCATAGAGACCCTGTACAGGGTTTCTGAGGCTGTAAATCTTTATGGGAGCAGAAAGCCTCATCTTTCTTCCGTGGAGCAGCTGGTAGTTTTGAATCAGGTTCGCAGCCCGATTGGTAGCCACTACACTAAATAAACTTACGGATGTCTTAAAATAACTTATGTCCTACAGAAAAAAAATCTGGAAATTACAAACTAAGTAGAGAATACCATGGCCAAAATATAAGCGAGGAAGTTTCAGGAAGGTGATATTCTTGAATTCTTGGATTACATAAACTGTAGTCATATAGAGTATAAAGCTTTATATAGGACTTTGATTATGTTTGTAAACACTATGATGTTAAAATAAACTAATGAGTTCTTAAAATAACATTGTTCAGAATCCCATAGTTTAATTTACTTACCTCACTTTTTGTAGGAATTATAGTTTACAAATATGTGTCATTATAAATCAAAATGAAAATTCCTAAGAAGAAGAATGCTGTTGTGTTTTCTAGAACACGCTGAAAGAATGGTTTATATGAGAGTAATGTTCTAACCGTTCAGAGAGCTATGTTGTAACCAAATCCTAATATTTTGCAAAAATTTCCAATGAGTGTTCTGTGGAATCTCAACAATCCATAGCCTAGAGTTTGAGATGGTTATCAAGTACCCACCTTTAACTCTATTAATTTCCAAAGTATGTTCAGAACCAAAGGTAAGAAAGCAAAAACAACCTGATATAAAAAACAGAGAAAATTTCCATTTCTTTTACTCTCTCTCCTAGTAAGCATCCAGAAATGCCACATATTATAAAAGTAGGTGGGAATATGATGAAATCATACGACGTATAGTAATTCTACTTTCAAAAAATGTATTAGCCCATAGTAAGTAACAAATGATATGTGTGGATTATCTTGTAAATGGCACATTTCTTGACAAATGGTAGTTATTAAGTCTTCATAGTGTTACCCTACTTCAAGCCCTTTGTTTCAGGACAGAGAGACTGATGATTATAGGAAGCAAGATTATCTTCCTTTCCTCTAAAATGCCACTTATAGTAAGTGTGGTCCCTGAACAAAATTAGGATGTTTCACATGAGAACAAATTGGTCTGATACACCTGTAGCTACAATCATAGGTTAGAGATACAATGGGAGGACCCTGTGTTATCAGAAACCAGGAACCTATAACACTAGATAAAAGCTAGAACCATAATGGAACTTTCCAGTGGGAGCTGAAACTATGGAAGAGCACCAAGGTGGCAGCAGAGACGCACCCTAGCTTTTATCGTCTTTCTGCCATGGAATCTTATACCAGTGTCTGTCACTGACTAAACTCATTCAGAAGCCGTAATGTTTGGCAGAAGTCAGGGAAAGCACATTATAGATTTGAGGGCAAGCAGACAGTCAGCACAGATGCAATCGGAGCAAATCTTGCTACCATTTACCCAAGGTATCAGACTGACTGTGAATTCTGAACCAGAGGGGATCCAGGGAACTGGTGTAGAACCTGAACTACCAGTTACCAGATACTTACCCCTACTCAGTGAGTGCTTGTACATAGCTGACCCTAAGTCAGTCCCTTTGTTGTAAGTTCTATCACTGCCTATACAAATCAATCATTAAACAAAAGTCCAGATTTCAACTGTTTAGTCTCCTAACACTGGAAACAAAATATCTTGAGAGTAGATTAAAATTTAAAAGTCATCACTAAAGTGTTGTATCATATTTTTTAAAAGATAATACACTATCAGTTGGAGAGTCTTTATATGGTCATTACTTTTCAGAACATAAATTGCACCTGATATTGGATTATTTTTCCTAAAGCTATCTTAACCCTGAGCATTACCAAGACTATTTATTATTGGGTTAACAGCACCAATCACAACAGAATTAAAGTAATGATTGCTTGATAAGGATCTTTTGGATTAAAGACTGTTTTCAAGCCTTAATTGTTATTAGTTTAATTTTCAAAAGTGAAGAAATTGACTTCTTTTTGTAGTCTGTGAGATCATCTTGTTTGTTTTCCAATAACAAATTTATTCTAGATAAACATAGGCACTCACCTATTTAAAATCCAGACTTTGATATCTAGAATGAAAGAAAATATGAAGGCTTACTGTACAATGCTATTCTTTTTGTCCAATTATAATCATTCACAGAAATTTAAAATAAAATAAAAAGATACTGACCTGACTTCTGTTCATTTTCCAAGGGAATTGATACTCAAATTCATTCTTTCTTGATCTCATCACTAATACAAGCTGGATAGCTTCCATATTGTTGTTGTGAGGTGCTGTCAAGTCTATTCTGACTCATAGTGAGCCTGTGTACAACAGAATGAAGCAAAGCCTGGTCCTGCACCTTCCTCACATTTGCTACTAAATTTGAGCTCATTGTTGCGGCCACTGTGTCAATCCATTTCATTTAGGGTCTTTCTCGTTTTCACTGATGCTCTACTGTATCAGCATGATGTCCTTTTCCAAGTACTGGTTGTTCCCTCCTGATGGTGTGTGTGAAGTTCATGAGATGAAGTCTCACCAGATGATTTATGATAGGTTTCAGAATTCAAGATTACCTTTATTTTATCTGTCAGAAACTCTTAAGACCTAGTATTACTGTTAAACTGAAGGGCAGAACTCCAAAGCCACTTTTACATGTAAAGTACTTTCATGAAAACTTACTTTTAAACATATACAATAAACCTTGAATATTATATCCATTTGGAATTTGCAGAGTGATATCTTCCTTATAACTCTTATCTTACATGAGTGGACTTTCATTTTACTAACCAAATTAGGTTTTCTGAACCACCTCATGACATTGAGTAAACCATGTTTTTTCTTGCCTTTGTAGACATTTTTAGGGAATTAAATATCAAATCATTCTTTTTTTTCACATACTTTTGCAGTAAAGAGAAATACATATTTAAAATTTTCTGAGTACAAATTATTATTGTCCAACTTTGAAATACAGTAATACAAAAGCATAACAAATATAAATCAAAAGTTTTCCATAATTTGGCCCCTAATGTTTTAAGCATTATCAATGGTTTAGTGTGTATCTTTCCAAAAATTATTTGTATATGCATATACAATTGCATCATATTACTATACTTGATAATGTTTTATGATTTGTTTCTACATTTGTCCATATAGGTGTAAAACTTAGTCATTTTATTATTTGTACAGCATGAACTACTGTTATGATTACTCAATCCCTTATTTGTAGATGTTTAGTTAATTTCAGTTTATGATTTTCAATTCCAGACAGTGGATCATTAACATCACTATATACAAATTCAAATGTTTACAAAACTATAATTTTAAAAATATATTTAATTTATAAAATGTAGACATCGTTGAATTTTCTACTGAAAGACTGAGTAAATGTATATACTCATACAATAGTGTCTAAGTTAGTGGTGCCCAGAATGCTCCTTAGAGAAAGAATGATGAAACTTTGGCTTGCTTACAGAAATTGAAACCCACAGGCATTTGCCTATAATTCAAACTACCTAAAAAGTAATTGAAAGACATAATAAATTAAGACTGAGCAAGGATATTTAATAATTATATCAGAAGTACAGAGAGAGCTGTCATAACTTCCTCTTTATATCTAATCCCTAACATCCCTTTCCTTTGAAGCTTAGGTACAGAAGGTGTTAGGTGAGTTTTACCCAGAACTACAAGTACGGACTGGAAGTAACCACATATAAACAAGTGAAAAATATGCAGACAGTCTCTGGGGGTGCTGAATAAGGTCCATTCCTAAGTTTGTTTTTAATTTGAGTATGTAGTAAATTGAAAGAATCGCATATCATTCTTATTAGGATATAGTTAAGTGCAAGAAAAGGCTTGAAGCCTTTTCAATGATTTAAAAACAGAACATGCAGTAACTGAAGGTGATTGTGATGAAGAATGTGTTGTGCGTAGGGATTGGATGAATCATTTCAATGTGAACACAACTTTACATAACATCAGAATGAACTGTCTGTATGCTGGATGTTTATCATCTGGAATTGCCCATATAATCAAAATGATTTTTTAAATTGTGGGAAAAACAGTGCTGGGTAAAACAGTATTCAAAGAAACATAACATTTGAAGGTAAGGATTACTAGGCTTGGCATTCTCAACCTGACTGATTCTTCAAATGGCAGGTTAAATTCCCAGATTTATTGGCACTATTGATCATGTTTACATATCATTCAGATTCATTTAATAATGTTTGTGTCTGATAGAAAAACAAGAAACCACATTCTGATGTGTCCCTACAACAGGTGAAGTTGGCTTTATCAGAGCCAGCGCATTTTGCTCCAAGGTTTCTCAAATGAAATCCTTCAACATGTTTGCAGTATTTAAATAGGAAAATAATAGTTGAAGAATTTCACACAATAGAGGGTAGCACAGGTTTTTCTAACATATTCTTACCTCATTCTTAGTATACTATATAGCTCTCAGGACCAAAGTCTGATACACATTTTCCTTTTTGTATTAGCACAGCAGTATTAATTTGAGTCCTAATGTAGTGCTGTAGGATAAGCACCACACAGCAAGTTCTGTTTGAACTGAAAGGCTGGTGGTTCAAAAGCACCAGTTGCTCCTTGGAAATCCTCTACAGGCTCACTATGAGTCAGAACCGATTCAACGGCACTCAACAACAACATTGCAGTATCATTTGTATTAATTTATAAATTTGTCTTGGTTTATTATTATATACTGACCCCTAACATTGGGAGTTTATACACACTATTATTCTTGCTCATGCTTAAAATAATTTGAATATTAATTAGAAGTCTATAAGTTTTTCCCTTTAAGTGTCTATATTTTATTCATATCTGATGAACAGTATTCTGGAGAATACTCATGTCTGGGATAAAAACAGATTCACTCAGGCCAGAGATGGTCCAGGAAGAAAAAGATTAGCCAAAGCAGACAGTGGTCATCTAGGGTAACTACATTTGGATGGCAGCATTCTTGGCAGAGATGAAGTGCCACATTCTTCTTTCTCACCAGGGTTCCTGCCAGGAAGTAGAAGGCCTGAAGGATCCTCTTCATAGGTTGTTGTCTATTTTTGGAAAGTCAGCTTGCCAGAGTATCAGCATATTTGTCAGCACATGAGATATCATGTCTACCACGCAGGTGTATTCAGATTAATAAAGAAGTTCGCATGATTCTTGATCAGAGAATACATTATAACATTATAAGTGGCAGGATACTTCCCTGGGATTATGGAAGTGGGAAGTGGATGAATTGAAGTTCTTCAGAATTGTTAACAGTGCTAGTGATTAAACTCATATGCAGCCATGAATACATCTCCTTTAGTGGATAGTAAATGATTTTAGATGTGAATATATCTCTTTTAGTTGATAGTAGAATATTTTATTTCCAGAATATTTTTATGGTTGTGGAATTCCTCTATATGTAATCATGCATTCAAAAAATGCCTAGTAGGAGAAAGATTTTCTTGAAAATTTATAAATCAACTCTATCAGTGAGGGTGTTAGGCTGTTTATCAAGGCAGGTGTGAGCAAAATACCTCTTACAGAAAGCCAATGACAACCCCAAAGAAAAAAATTAACATAGTCCAATTATCTTCAGGATGCTATCCAATCATTTGCCTTTGATATGGTATTTGGCAGGAAAGAATCTGGGATGTGTTGGCTATGTAGATGTTCCTTTTTTCAGTCACAGAGCAAGTACTAGGAAACCTACTTAGATTCAAAGTAGGTTTTTGAAGTCTACCAAGAGAGAGCCCCCAACAAATATCATGAAGGTGATGCATTCCCAAGACAGCTGTTAGGAGTAGACAGAGCAAAGGGCACTGTGAGAAGCAGGAAAATACCTAACTTTTTTGCATGAATGCTTGAGGTCAACTCAAAATGTCCAGAACCCGTATAAACACCTGAGAACATTTGTTAACTAGACATTTAGCTGAAAGATGCATTGAAATAAATATATCCACTGTATGCAAAAAAAAAGATGCATCGAAATAAATATATCCATTGTATGCACATAACTATTCCAACTTTATTAATGATATGGCTATTAAATGCATCACATATACCATATAAATACCAAAACACAAATATTAATATATGTATAAACTGCTACCACATCCTAAAATGAACACTGATGAATGAATGCAGAAGGCGCTCAGAAAGACTTGGTAAGTATGATCAGCATTCCTCCAACCATCATTTGTTCTTTCTTTTGTAACTGTGGATCATAAAATTCATAAATAAAAATTGTGAGTCATCTGTTGTGTGCTTAGCACTGAGTTAATTTGGGGGGAAGAGATAGTCTATAAAATATATAGTATAAGGTCTCTTCCTTCAAAGAATTTGTAATCCAGTCAGTGAGGCAGAGCTATGATAACATGAAATAAAGCTAAATTAATCATAATAGGTAACCAAGGGGAAAGAGAGAAGGGAAAAGGCTTCTTTATGGTGATGACAAGTCAGCTAAGACAAGAGGAGAATGAATATATTTTTGATTGGAGAAACAACATAAAATATCATGAGGAATGATGGTGATACATTATATTTAATTATAATGAATTAGTAGAGAAACATGTTTTAGTGTTTTAGAATTCTGGATTAGTAGAGAAACATGTTTTAGGACAAGTGTGACTCTCTGGAATAGGTAAAGAATAACAGAAAATGGAGACAAATTTAAGCTAAGTAAAATGACTAGATTGATTCAGAAAGAATACATCCATTAAGTTTTAGGATTATTTTTATTTTTTCTTAAACATTTTACGATGGCAAGGAGAAATGTAAACCTGCTCAGTTAAAGATTGCCTGGTCATAACAGAATGATATATAATCATAACAAAAAGCTCATAATTTAGTATATATGACTTTCTGTGTACGTGTGTGTGTGTGTTTGAATTAAATTTGATATCCAATCTTTCATATGCATAAACCAGATGCAATATATACATATACACACATATACATGTATATATATATATACACACACATACACAGATATACATAAATTTATATATAATACATTAACTCATATGTAATATATTTTCTTGTACAGTTATGCATTTGTATCTGTGTTACATCTGTCTCTGTACCCTTCTCTCCCTCTATTCTTCACTCCCTCTCCTTTCTATATAACCTGATTTGCCCCAATCAGTACTAGTTCATGTTAATTTTTTTGGCATATCATGTTCCAACGCATAAATGATTTAAAAAAAAAAAAAATTGTCACTTTCTGCATACTAAAGTCACCCTTAATACCAACTGCTTCATGCTGTCAAGTTGGTTCAGACTCATAGCAACCCTGAATAGGATTGCTGCTGAGTGACTGGTGGGTTTGTACTACCGACCTTGGGGTTGACAGTCCAGTGATTATCTTACAGCCCCACACAGGGTTTCTTTCATGTTTTAAATGATCAAGATTACAAAATAATAATAATAAAAAGAGAATATATTATGTTCTTAGGGGAACAGGGAAAAGTAAAGTTGGTTGTTACTGTTGTTAAGTGCTATTGAGGCAATTCTGACTCAATGATCCTGTGTGGGGTTTCTGAGGAGCAGCTGGTGGGCTTGAACTGCTGACCTTGTGGTTCACAGTCCCATGCTGATCCTATATCGCCACACCATGAGTTCAGACAAATAAAAATTGTGAGGTAAATATGTTGTTAAGTGTTACTGAGTCAATTCCAACTCATAGCAACCCTGTATAGGGTTTCCAAGGAGTGACTGGTGAGCTTGAACTGCTGACCTTGCGGTTCAAACTTGCTAGGCAGTCCATGGCATTAACCTGCAGCACTGCACAAATATATACCTTATAAAATAAGATCATTTCTAGATAAACAAAGGAGACATTTGTTTTTCATTTTAAATGCAGCTATTATAAAAGTATTTTACCTTAAATATCTATTATTTTTACATGGAATGTACTAGTAACTTCTAAATTAAATTCGTGTCAATTTTTATTGCTTCCTTAGTTAATAATATACTTGTATAATCATTTATTTAGTACAGTTTTCAATGTGTATCTCAATATCTAGCAAGAACACATATCATAAATTATTTAAAAACTTATTAATAAGTATTTTCCCTCACTTATTTTCTTGGCTTCTCTGTTTCTAATTCTAACTTGTTTCTATGCCTGCCTAAAATAATGACTTTTGTATTTCATAAAACTAAAGGCAAGACCTTCCCATAACCTATTCTACTCATTTTATTGATAGATGACTGAAGATTTCCATTTGAATTGGTACAGATCATTGAAACAAAGTCTATTGGAATTTTTGAAGATTGATTTACATTCATTTCTTTTACTTGAAGATATATGTATTAGATTGCATGTATCTTTAAACATTTTAATAAGTTTTCTTCCAAAACCTTCCTGTATTTCATAGCAGTAAGAATCAAAATCCTTTTGAACATGAGATTTCACTGGACAAAACAATGTCATCGAAAATAGCACTGAAAGTTGAAGGAACCAAAAAACAATAAAACAAGCCTACTTAATTTTACAGATGAAAAATCAGAACCACAAAGCTACTTATCTTTGTCATTATTACAAAAAAAAAAAAAAAAGACACTGCTTAAACATTAGATTCCAGTTCCTCTGGCATTGAACTCACTGTGGTAACCATACAATCTAAGGCCTTTAACGTGTTTTGAATGTACCACATTATTCAACTCTCACTAAAGGTTTACATCCCCCTTTATCACATCTCAAGTGTTCTTTGAACACTGCTCAGATGCAAGCAGTTTAGGGAACTCATTAATCCTTCATATCCATCTGTTTCCTGAAGATCTCAAATTAAACAAATATTTTACAAAGAGAAACGTATACTTCAGATTTCACTCATTAACCCTGATGCTTTGACATCAGAGACCTGCCTGACGAATGTTCAATTTAATAGCTTCCCTATGATACCCGCTGCCATTATATTGATTTGCCAATTCCTCAATTTTTTATAAAATAAACTAACGTAAAGTTAAATAACATATAAAGGAATTCCATGTGATATGTAACCAAAAGGCTCCTTTGAAATACATGAGGGGAATTAGAACTTTTATGAGATTAAGCATCTGGAACATATTTAATCTCAGTATTTCAATGCACTCACTATTAACTGTCAGATATACATTTAAAAAATATTTACCTCTAATGAAGATTTCTATCTATTGGCACTACAACTATAAAAAGCAAGATTCTTACCAAAAACCTCGGGAACTTTTGTAGGTTGAGTAGTCAAAGAATTATTGTTCACAGCCCCAAGCTGGATTCTGAAATCCTCCACCTGAAGCTCTGTCACTGAAAAAAATTAGTGCAGTCAATTCAAACAAGAGAAAACTGTCACAATCTATTATTTGTATAAATGAAGCAATTTATACTTATTGCTATGTTAAAT
>NW_006408577.1:11221086-11238176 GCF_000296735.1 Chrysochloris asiatica
CCATGGCACTTTCAGTATTCTCCTCCAACACAACAACTCAAAGGCATCAATTCTTCTACAATCTTTCTTATTCACTATCCAGCTTTCACATCCATATGAGGCTATTGAAAATCCCATGGCTTGGGTCAGGCGCACCTTAGTCCTCAAGCTGACATCTCTGCTCTTCAATACTTTAAAAAAGTTTCTGTGCAGCAGATTTGCCCAGTACAATAAGTCATCTGATCTCTTGACTGCTGCTTCCGCGCTATGAGTTGGAAACTACTCCATGACACTTAACAACAACAACCCTTACCCCAAAGAATTCTGTGCTTCTCGATTTATATACCACATCAAAAATGAATTTTGTGGCAGCCTCCAGGACTCAAATTGTGTTCTTTTTCCATGTTCTTTGAGTAAATGGAACAAATAGAAGTCTGAAGGAACAAGTATAGGACTAAAGCATGAATGTAATAAGGCTTCCATCAGAATTCTCATAGGGTTACCCTGCTACATAATGAGCAGGCAAGCTGTCAGAATGGGGGAAAAAAATCCTTGGTGCAATTTTCCTCTTTTATTTTTTTTTTGTTTGTTTTCTTATCAATGCAGTTTTCAATTTTCTTAAATCTTTTTCATAATAGGGCACCATGATCACCCAGTGGCATTTGAAAAAATCTATCAAGCTTAGTTAGCCCTTTGGAATCCTAAAAACAGTTGCCTTAACCTTCTGAGCTGACCTCTCTATCTTGAATTTAATTGGCCTAGAAGATCCTCTTGGAAACCACTAGTTTGATTGTTCGTGGTGATTATGTGCCATGGAGTCGGTTCCGATTCATAGCGACCCTGTACTGGATTTCCGAGGCTGTAAATCTTTACAGAAGCAGAAAGCCTCATCTTTCTCCCGTGGAACAGCTGGTAGTTTTGAACTGCTGACCTTGCGGTTCGCAGCCTGATCTGTAACCACTATGCTACCAGAGCTCCTTTTTTATAAGGCAACCAGGAGACTAAGACAAATGTATGAAGTTGTCTGCAGTCATTCACTGACAATACTTTGTTTAGAATAAATACATGCATGTATGAACTGGAATCATTGTAGCAACACTTTTTGACTTACCCTTGTATGTATGCATTATGTATGTATGGGTTAGTGGGTTAAGCATTTAAGTTGCTAACCACAATCTTGGCAGTTCAAAGCCATCAGCTGTTCTAAAGAAAGATGAGTCTGTCTCCTCCCAACCTCAGAAACACTATGGAACAGTTTTACTGTGTTCTATAGGGTCAGAGGGTCACTGTGAATCTGAATCTACTCACTGGCAGTGGATTTGGTTTTGTAGTTTATATCTATAAACATATATGTATGTATGTATACATATAAAGGAGCCCTGGTGTTGTGGTGGTTATACATCCAGCTGCTAACCCAGAGTTTAGCAGTTTGAACTCACCAGCCACTCCATGGGAGAAAGATGTGGTACTCTGCTTACAAAAAGCTTTACAACACTGGAAACCCTATGAGACAGTTCTATTTTGTCCTATAGTGTCAGGACAAGTTGAGACTGACTGCATGCGAATGGGTTTTGGTTTTAGTAAGTTTTGTGTGCAGATAAAGCTGATTGGTTTCATTTAGGAGACAGATTTTGAGTTAACTATTTGATTTCATGTTGTTATAGCCTAAGGGATAACATTGGCTCCATGCTTCTGCCTGAATTATACAATAATATTCTTAGAAATGGAGTCCTGGAGTGGCACTGTAGGGTAAGCACTTGACTACAAACCACAAGGTAACTCTTTGGAAACCCTATCCAGCGTTACTATGAGTTGAAACCGACTTGATGGCTCTTAACAACAGCAACAATTTTTAGGAAAAAAATCAGTCTAAAGGGGAAAAATTATGAAAACATTTTTATTATAATTCAATTTATTTTATTTTCTATGCTCTATTAGGCTTTAATATAGAGGTTAATTTATTTCATATCTACTAAATACAGATGTACCTTTGCATGGTTGAAACAAAATCTCAGTACACTTTACCATTCTCCCATTTTATTTTTAAAACAATATCTAAACTGAAGTAAAATGAGATGAAAAATAAACTTACATGCATCCTCACAGGTGTTCTTACATTCTTCCAATGATTTAAAGTTGTTTAAATTGCCTAGGCACCCACCATACTTGAAACGTTCACACTGCTTTGACTGATTGTTATAGAAATACCTAGTAATATAACCTCGGCAGATTCCAGCATCTTCTTCCAAAAAGCAGAATTCTGGCTTCTCTAGATATTATAAAAATGTTAGAAATAAATATTATTTTTGTAAATCTTTGTTATTTTAACTAAATTTATATACAACAGGCTAAAGTGAAGATGTTTATGGAGCAAAATGTTAAGATGTAAAAATATCATTTTATTCAGAATTCTACAATATTGAAATTACCTGGTGTGGTGATGTAGGCCATGCACTGTAGGACATGCGAACCTCAAGATAAGCAGTTTAAGCCCACCAGCCACTCCTCATAAACACCATACATGTTGCTGTGATTAAGAATCAATTCCAGCACTTAACAACAACAACTACATGTATTGTGACATTTAGAATAAGGAAATACTGTACAGGGTCGCTATGGGTCAGAACCGACTCGACGGCACTTAACAACAACAACAACAACAACTAATATTATATCTATTTTTGTGATTGGAATGTCGAGCGGAAACATTTTCACAGTAAATTAATAACCCACTGACTATCAGTTCTTTTTATTTATTGAGAAAATCAAAGATATTGTTTCATTTTACCACGTACCTCTCTTGGCATGGAAATAGAAACTATTTCAGCAAAGTTTTGTTTTAATTCAGCTTTACTAGGTCTATCAGTATTTCATAGTTTTTGAGTTTTGGACTTTTATTAGGGAAAGATATGCAGAGTGTTGCTTCACTAATGAAGGTTTAAATATAAATAACAATTGGAAAATAAGTTTTCACAAGAACTGAAGCTTCCATGCTATTCTTAGAAGTTCTTGAATCCTTCTAAGTGCCAGAATTAGTATTTGCGTGTTAGGTATGTCATACTCCACTCTTGCTTTTTCTTTCTCTCTCTCTTTCTCTTGCGCCAGACATTGGAATGACTCCAAAACTGAAAAGGCCAAGAGGAAATACATGTTCAGTGACTGGAGAGACTTTTGAAAAGGTCAAATGCTCTTTCTTTGATAGTGTTCCAAAACAGGCTAAAACCAGCTATTGCAAAAGTTGTAGCACTGTGATCTACATATAAACTCCATCTACCTGTATATTCTGTGATGGAAAGAACTGAGCTAATTTTCAAAATTATTAAGAAAACAGGCATATTTGGCTTGAACTTTTTAGGGCCATGAAATATCACCTTTTTCCTTTTTCTGTAACTATACTACCACAGAACCCAAAGTAAATTGTAGCAGCCTTTTACATCTCAAACCAATTATTTGCTCTTCTGTATGGCGTTGGAAGAGACTATTAAAAGTACCCTGGACTGCCAAAAGAACAAACAGATCTGTGTTGGAAGAAGTACAGCCAGAGTATTTCTTGGAATTCAGGACAGACATACATATACTTTGGACATATTATCAGGAGGGACCATTCCCTGGAGAAGAATACTGTATTTCATAGAGTAGAAGATTGGAGAAAAAGAGGAAGATCCTCAACAAGATGGAATGGCACAGTGGCCATGGGCTGAGGCGTACTAACAATTGTGAGGTTGGCACAGGACCTGACAGTGTTTTGTTCTGTTGTGTGTAGGGTCACTGTGAGTCAGTACCAACTCAATGGCACCTAACAACAACAAAAACTCAGGGAAGGAAGACCAAGGAGTGTTTTTACTATAAAAAGAGTAGTTTTACTATAAAAGGAGTAGATAATCGATATAAAAAAAATAGTTAAATATACCCAATGATTTTTACAACAGCAGCAGATCTGAAAAAGGACCAATAGCAGAGTATAAAATGATTGTTTGATTAAATAAACCTTTTTGCTTTAGTGTAGTTAAACAAATCTACTGTCTATAATTTCTCAAAGCTTCAATGTGAAAGTTATTTTATCTATTGTTCATTGCTGCTTGATTTTAGAAGTGAGTGTTGCTATCATTCTCATAATAACTATTTGCAATTAAGTGTAATTTATGTGAAAAAAAGTTTTTATAATACCATTTTTAAGTGAAAAAAACATTTATTCAATTACTATCATTTTTACTTGTTTTTTCTTAGTGTAAACTGCTTATGAAATTTTAAATCATCTTAGTGGAGGGTATGAGTATTATATGTTTAACAAAAGCAAAATTTATTGAGTATAAAAAATTGTAATGTAAATTATGCATAATTTTGGAAATTATTAGATTATGCTTGTATGTGTAAGTATGTGTGTGGGAGAGAGAGTATATGTATGTTAGTTTTCTGTGTATCCTCATCTTAGGGTATACATTTATTTCAGAACAAAGTTACAAATGTTGATATGTAAAATAATTAGGCTTAAGCTAACTATTAAGACTATTTGCAAAGTTAAAAACAAAAATAATAATACTCCATATTTCTTAGATTATTTAATATGCATGCCACATTCTTGCTGTAAATTGGTGCTTAGTTAAAATTGAATAAATCAAAATGGAGACTCAAAGCTATATACCAGCTTCGTATACCATAGGATTTTCACTCTTAAAACAGGTTGCATACTTAGGGAGGGTTGTTTTAGAAAAAAAATTTATTTCAATGTTTGACTGAAACAAGGATTGCAATGAATTTCCACTGTCTTTCCAATGCTAGTGAATATATCTCAAAATCAACTTTAATTGATTAGTTGTAGCATTTAAGCATTTTATGTCCCTCATGGAAATGGCATTCAAAGCTCATTCTCTAACTTTCACAAATAAAATAAACTCATAGTGATTGGAATTAAAATATTTAAACATATATGTTTTCAAAAAATGTTACATATATATGTGTGTGTATTTTATGTTTATTAAAAAGCCCATAATAGTTAAATATTGCTATTTATTTTCATGTAGTATTAACTTCTGGTGAACTAAAAAAGAAAATAAAGCAACAAAAAGCTATTCTTAAATAGTTTTTTTTTACATTATAGGTTTTTGAAGATCCCATATTATTAAAGTACAGAACACTTTATGTGTAACATTTGCAGCACGCTATTTAAAAATATTGCAAATAAATAGATACATTCACTTATATTATTTATTCAAATGTTGCTGTTGGATTTCAGAAATTTTGCTTCAATTTCTGGTTGATGATATAAATATGAAGTTTATTTGTGAATCACATAAATTTTCAACTTTTCTCACATAATAAAAATACAAATGTACTTTGAATTGGCTAGTCCTTTGATAATCTGAATAAATAATTTGATCTTTGTTCAAAATGTTCTCATGACCAAACTAGTTTCTAGACCTTTTTTTTTTTTTTTAAAAAAAGCATAACTTTCTTAATCTGTTGGTAACAATTCTCTTATGCTGGTAGAAATATATCTAAAATTATTATATTTATTTATAAACCTAATAAAACAATTAAAATCACAAAATGAAAATGCACATAAACACATACTCACTAAATAATGTTTTTATAAAAGTGCGTATTTGTTGTGAAATATCTTCAGTTACTTTGACAACTCAAAGACACGCATCCTACATTCAGGAAAAAATTAAGTGAACTTTGCTAAAGCCACAAACCACTGAGATTTTTAAGTGATTAAACATTTGATAATTAAAGCAAGACTAGCAAAGTCTTAGGAGTGTAGTATCTATGTACCGTAAGCACTGAACTGCGAATCACAAGGTTGGCAGTTAGAACCCACCAGCCACTTTGTGGGAGAAAGATAAGGCTTTCTGTTCCCACAAAGATTGACAGCCTTGGGAATCTTATAGAGGGTCATTATGAGTCGGAACCGACTCAATGGCACTTAACAAGCATAAACTGAATTATTATTATGAGATGCTAAAACAGAACTTTGGGGTTCTGCATTTTGAATGGAATGATCATAGATATCATGCTATATTAAAATGACAGTTAATGTGACACTGTAAGACAAGCACTGAATGCTAACTGCCAGGCCAGTAGTTCAAATCCACCAACCACTCCTTGGAAAGCCTAGCGGGTTGCTATGAGTTGGAACTGACTCTACAACACTTAGCAACAACAACAGGGCATTTTGGCCTTGCCTTCCTCCCCAAATAACACTATTTTGTTTCTAATTTTCCATTGTATCTACTGAGGGGCTGATACAATTCACTTAATTTGTTGCAATTTAGTAAGCTATCACAAGGATTTTTGATCAACCCTGAATCAGAGAAGCCTACAAATTGAATTTCTAGATATTTATATAAATATTATTAATTAATACACAAGTATTTACCTTTATGCAAAGCTGTCTTTATAATCTTCTGATAATCTACCAATAAAATAAAATATGCATAATAATTACTATTTATAAAACAATATAGATATTAATTAACATACACAGAAGCTAGGCAGATTTAGTCATTATCATTAAAATGTGCTAAGTAAAATTAAACTTTTTTCTTTTATTTAGAGATTACTTTTTTAGTTTTTGCATCTTTTAGACTACATTTTAACTTAAAGTCTCACAAATTTGTTAAAAATGTGTAACACATTTTAAAATATAACAATTATTGGCAACAAATAAGTTTTCTGGACTCCTGGTGTGGCACTGTAGGATCAGCACTGGACTGTGAACTATAAGGTCAGCAGTTCAAACCCACGAGCTGCTCCTTAGAAACCCTGAACAGGGTTGCTATAAGTTGAAACCTATTAAACAGAACGTACAATAACAACAATATGTTTTCTCTCCACGACATCTATAATTTTAATGATTATTGATGAGAATAAAGTAAAATTTGAAAGCAGTTCAAACAAACTACTTGAAATGTAAAACCAAATCATTCACAATCAAAATTGTGAATAGGAGTGGAAGAACCAAGAATTATCCCATTTCCCCAAAATTCTTTTCCTGTCTTGTCTCAACTCAATTGCAAGTTTTATTCTTCCTCTGCTCTATTGTCTCAAACTAAATAGAAATTTCACTATTCTCAGATGCAGAACAAAAATGATTCAAGAAACATCTGGGAAATAGTATTTGGGTTCATGAAAATACACTCTTAAGAAATAGAATTCTACTCATCCTTGCCGTATAATATTTAAAATACGGGTTCTAAATTCTATAATAAGTGATGGATAATAACATTCAAAGAAAAAAATAAAATGTGAATTTTTTATTTGAGCAAATAAATATTAGAAAGTTTGAAGTGATAATTGTTTTGTACATATTATTTGTTTTACAAAGAAAAGCTTTGAGTAAATCAGTTGATTCATGGACCTTTCAGCCAATGGGTCATCCTTTCTTCTTTAAGCAATATGTTTGTCCTTTGTATATAAAACCTCTATGAAGGGGAAGGCAATGAGAGCAATTGTTCCTTAAGTTTTGCTATGTCTTATGTAATGCTTTTTCCACAGTTTGAAATACTGAAAATGTGATACTAATTATTCTAATTGTATTTGATATATATCTTAATACTTTAAAATAAATTTTTATGGTGTGGCAAACTAACTTTTAAAAGGTTATTATTAGTGGATAGTGTCTTGTTATTCTACATTCAGATTTTTTATGCATAGCTGATATATTATGACTTTAATTTCTAAGAGCAAAGAAGAAATGTATATATATAAATGTCACATTTTTCCTACAAACCCTAGTCACCTCAGCATCCCTAATATCCAGTTTCTTTTTTCTCTACTCAATGAGACTATCATTCTGTACTTGGATTCCCTTCCCTTCACTATGGTCCAGAATTGTCTCCACACAGAAAGCAGGGACAAATGGATAGCTTACTTCGAGAGTCCATTCTCTTAGAAATCAGAGTCCTGAGCTACCCCTTTTGATTAATAATTACAAATAATTTTTATCATATTCTACATTAGGTTTGTCTTCAAGGTCGGCAGTTCAAGCTTACCAGCTGCTCCTCAGAAACCCTATGCAGCATCTCTATGGGTCAGAATCTGCTCGATGGCACTTAACAACAACAACAATATTAGTTTATGGTTATTTATTTTGTGAGAGTAAATCTTGTTCCAAATACTGATTAATGGCTAAAGATGGAATTATTTCATTAGGTATTTTTAAAATACCTGATGACATTTTTTTCTAACTGCTAGCTATATCCTTAGCAATATTCTGCTATATAAAACTCAGACATTCACATAAAAATATAAATGGCTTTTGAAATATTTATGGGAAGATGAGGGCAAGAGATTTAACTTTTATATGTTAGCCAGTAATATTATTTTATAAACTACTAGAAAAAGAATAGTTATTTCTAAACTGAATGGTTTATTTGTTTAACTTCTAAGGAAAAATGTAACTTTTCAACAGTGGTAAAAATAAAAGAAATATTAATTTAAAAAATAATAAAAGGATAGATATTTTAGGGAAGAGACTAGCCGATAGATGAAAATTGAGCACTTGCAATGAATGAGTCAACCAGGCCTCTAGCCAAGGTTCTGAGACTAATAGTCATTTTCTATTCAACACAAATGAATACTTGGTCCAAGAGAAGAGAATGGAGTAGAGAACTCTTTTATGAATGAAAAATGATGAGGGAAATTTAAAAAACTAAAGATCACTGAGTTGTCTAATCAGTATTAGTAATATTTTTTAAAAATCTGTGGTGAGTAAAGGAGGAAATAAATGCTGTGAGGATAAAGAAATATATTCACATCAATTCTCTTCTGTCAACTCTGGAACAAACAACAAAACATCTCACAAAGCCACAGAGGAGAAAAGTTTCCTCTTTTCACCACATTGAGATTTTCCCACAGGCCAAGAGCATCATGACTGCCAAAGCTGTTCTGTAAAAGCTCCTTTGGAAAGCATGACTCGAGTGAGAATGCATTGCTGCTGGCTTTGCAAAAAAACAAGACACCTAGTGTTGCTAACAAATGATGTCATCTTCATCACACTTCAGTTCCCTTCAACCAGTTCAGAGAACATTCTATGGGGATAATATTGGGCTATAAATGGAGGAAATAAGGATAATTCTGATTCTTCCCCTTCTATCTTTCAAGTGGATTACAATTACGAGGAAAAAACTGAAATAAAAAAATTAATGAAAATTTAAAATTAAACAAGTGTGCACACACACTTATATGCTGATGTTGTTGTTGTCAAGTGCCATCAAATTGATTCTGACTCATAGTGACCCTGTATAGGTGCAACTGGTGAGCTTAAACTGCTGACCTTGCAGTTAAAACTGACCGTGCAGTCCAGCGCATTGACCTGTAGGTTTAATCATTTGGTATATTATGATAAACTTTTCATTTTTATAACTTAATAACATTAATATGAAAAAAAGAGTTGAATTAGTCAAATCTCCATGTGCTACCAGAAAACATATTTTCTTTTCTACAGTATTTTAAGTTTCCAAGAATGAGTTAAATTCCATATATACATTTATTCTGTTTGATACAGCTTTGAGTTTTGCAATTAGTATCTATTGGAAACTTCAAAACAAATTTTCAAATTCATCATATTTACAGTCAACTGATAAGAGCTCTTTGTGTTCAGAAAGGCACTGTGACTAACAATTTCTTTCTTGCCAATATCTAACTGACTAGTGAGGCTGAATTATGTTGCAGGTATATATAAAACTTGTTTTGAGCACTTTAGAGTTCAACTTCCTTCTTTACTATGGAGAGGATAAATAGACTTTATAAGGACAACTATGAGAAAAATGAAAATCAATCACTGAACATGAAAGCTGAGCATCTGAGCAATGGGATTTCTTGGAAAGTTAAAAAAGTATTAAATTACTTTTTAAAAATATGACCAAATATATAATTAGACCTAATAATTCTGATTCTTAAGTAATAGGTGTCCCAAAAAATTTTTACCTCTTGTACATTTTTCTTTGCACTCTTCCAAACTATCAAATCGATTCTGATTTCCTTCACATCCCCCATATAAAAATTCTTGACATTGTTGAGTGTGAACATTGAAAAAAAATCTCTTCATCATTGCTTTGCATGGGCCATCATCTGCTTTCAGTGCACAAAATGAATTGATAAGTTTCAGTGGTGGCAACTCAGTATCTATAAAGTAAAAATAACATATAACATGTAATCATTCATTATTACTGTATGTTCTTTATTACTATTGCATGTCTTTTTTATATTGTCCTAATCTTAAGAAAAAATATATCAACAATGACAGCCTGACAAGAAACCATGAAAAGTTACTCAAAGTTATCAAGATAGTAGATAAAGTGGAAAAAGTCATCAAATGAGATGAGTTTTATCATTCCAATCAGCTATTAAAGGGAAAACATTCAACAATTTTTCTAGAATTTTGTTGATAGGCTTTGCTTAAATCTGCACAAGTGACTAAGACTGGAATTTGGAAGTATTAGATTTAAGGCAATCTCATTCCAATGAATTTGATGATGTTACAAATAGTCTTCTTTTAATTATGCAGTTTTTAGAGATAGATGTTAATGGGCAATTCTTTGGGTTCCTCTTTCTAATCATTTGTCTTATTTGTTTAAAATAAAACAACTTAATAAACAACATTCATTTAGATACACCGTCAGCGAAGCTAAAGGATTTCTAATTGGCTGCTGCAACAGAAATAAGAAAAACAGAAATTTTGATTTGTTCTTTTCTGGTGTATCAGAGGATTTACCTGAACCTCTTAGACTAATGGTTTGTGCTCATGATCATAGCAACTCCATTTAGAGCATTTTAAATAAATTTTGAAAATGTCCTTTGGACTTTGAAAAGTCCTTACATGACTTAAGATTCAAAACTCTGTAAGACTCGATACACATTCTCAGTTCCCCCCACAATCTCCCGTGCTGTTCCCCCCCTTATTTTTATTGTTGTGTGCCACCAGAGTCAGTTTCCCATCTGTGATGATGTTGTATAGGGTCTTCAAGAACAGCTGGTAGTGGGTTTGAACTGCTGACCTTGTGGTTAGCAGTCCACTGTTTATCCTATATAGCCACACCTGGGTTCCCCCTTATGTTGCCATTATTAGGTGCTCTTGAGTCACTTTCAACTCATAACAACCTTGTGAATATCAGAGTGAACACTGCTTAGTCCTGCACCATCCTCGTGATTGTTGCTATGCTTGGGTCCACTGCTGCTGCCACTGGGCCAATCAATAGGGTTGAGGGTTTTCTACTTTTTCACTGACACTCCACTTTACTAGGCATGAGATCCTTCTCCTGGGATGGTCCCTCCTGATGATATGTCTGAAGTATAAGAGTTAAAGTCGCACCATCCTGGCTTCTAAGGAGCATCCTGGCTGTGCTTCTTCCAACACAGATTTGTTTATTCTTCTGGCTGTCAATGGTACTTTCAATATTTTGTTCTAACATCAATTCTTTGATTTGAATGCATGAATTCTTCGATGGTCTTCGTTATTCATTGTCCAACTTTCACGTGCATATGAGACTACTAGAAATACCATGGCTTGGTCAAGTGCACCTTAGTCCTCAAAATGACATCTATGTTCTTCAACTCTTTAAACAGGTCTTGTGCAGCAGATTTGCCTAATGAAATACATCATTTCATTTATTGGCTGCTGCTTGCACGAGTGTTGATTGAGGATATAAGCAAAATGAAATTTTTGACAACTTCAATCTTTTCTCCATTTATCATGATGCTAGTTTTTGGTCCAGTTATATTTTCATTTTCTTTACATTGAATTGCAACTCATAATGAAAGTTGTAGTCTTTGATCTCCATCAGTATTATAAGTCCTTTTTGCTTTCAGCAAAACAAAGCAGTATCATCTGCATATTACAGGTTGTTTATGAGTCTTCCTGCAATCCTGATGCCCTGTTCTTCTTCATATACTCCATATTCTCAGTGGAAAAAGCAGTGCATTGCTAACTGTAAGGTTGGTGATTCATAGCCAGCAACTGCTCCTCAGAAGCCCTACACTAGGTCGCTATGAGTTGGAACGCACTCGAAAGCACTGAACAACAATAACAATATTCTATTGCATATATGTTGTTAAGTGCCATCAAGTCGGTTCTGACCCATAGCGACCCTCTATAGGGTTTCCAAGGAGCAGTTGGTGAGCTTGAACCACTGACCTTGCAGTTCAAACAGCTTTGCAGTCTGGTGCATTAACCCACAGCACCACATCAGGACTCCATATATATTGCATATATATGATGGTGGTGGCTGTATGTCATGGAGTCGATTCTGACTCATAGTGACCCTGTACAGGGTTTCCAAGGCTGTAAATCTTTATGGGAGCAGAAAACCTCATATTTTTCCAGCGGAATGGCTGTTAGTTACAAACTGCTAAGCAGCCCAACTCATAACCACTAACTACCCTACCAGAGCTCTTTTATATACATATATGTTGTTGTTGTTGCTGTTAAGTGCTATAGAGTCAGTTTTGACTCATAGTGACCCTGTATAGGGTTTACAAGGAGCATCTGGTGGATTTGAACTGCTGACCTTATGGTTCACAGTCCAGTGCTGATCCTACCACACCACACCAGCTGTTCCCTTATAGGTAACCATATTTATTTCTTCATTATCCTTTTGCTATTTCCATAATCAAATACGTACATATGCATGTACATATAGAAGGTATATCTGTACAGACCTTTTTCCTATATAAAAGACAACACATTATATATACTTATGCACATTATTACTTCAAATTAAAAAAAAGTTCTATCCATTTATTCACATAATTAGATAAAGTTCTTCCCATGATTTTGTATGGCTGTATAATATTGCACTATTTGAATGTACCATGTTTATTCCAGAATGACCCATGGCTTACAATCTTTTTGTTATTACAAATGAAGATAGAGTGAATAATACTGCATATCAGATGTCCTTTCTTGTCCTTGAAGGAGTTATCTGCAGAATGGACTCTAAAAGATGGTTCACATGGTCAAGAAGAAATGTTTGTAATCTTGTTCAGTTTAGTTGCGTTTCCCTCCACAGCAGCTGTACTATTTAGCTTTTACATCCACATTGAACGTGAGTGCCAATTTCCTCATTGTTTCATATGCAATTTAAACTTTAAAATATTGTATAATTCTCAGTGGAGAAAAATTTTTGGTGTAGTTTAGAGTCTCATTTTGCTATCATGAATGATGTTAATAACCTTTTATGTAATTGAAAGCATTTATGTGGCTAGGAATTATTAGTCACTGACCTTTGTACTCTACAATGAGAGCATTTATGTTGCTAAGAATTATTAGTCACTGACATTTGTTCATTTTTTTGTTGGTTGGTTGATCTTTATCATTCAATTTCTATGAATATGTTATACATTTAAAAAATTATTTCATGTTCTGCGATCTGAGTTGCCAATAGTTTTTCCAGCTTGTCATTTGTCCTTTTTTACTGTGGTAAAATGCATACAACATAAAAGTTGAAATTACAGTCATTTTAAAGTATACAATCCAGTAGTATTAATCATTCTCAAATTGTTATGCAAGCATCATTATTTGTTTGCAAAACTTCATCGAGAAGAGACTCTGTTATTATTATGTTGTTGTTGTTAAGTGCCGTATAAAGCCATAATATCCCACCTCTTCAGGCTACAGCATATATGAAACTTGAAAACACCATACTAAGTGAAACAAGTCATTTGTTTTTTCACATTGCCTTTGAGTTTGTGGTTTGTTTGGTTTTTTTCATTTTTATTCTTCAGTGTTTTTATGTTTTAGCTTATGTAGCCAAATTTAGCTAATTTTTCTTTTTTTTAAAATCTTTTTATTGTGAATTGAGTGAAGGTTTAGAGGATCATTCAGCACATCATTCATTTCAGGTTATTTCAATGGCTGCAATCCACTCACTTATTCCACTTCCTCCCTGGGATTCTTGTTTCCCTCCTTCTTTCCCAATTGTAAATTCTGTCCTTAGGTAAATGCTGCCCTTTTGATCTTGAATGGTTGGCCATTCTATGATATGTATACCTCACTCGTGTTGCTGTCTCTCTGTATACCTATCTGCGTGGCTGAAAATTGAGCCATGAGGGTGAGTCCAGTTCTAGACCTGAAAGGTTACCAAGGCCCATAGTAATATATATTTTTTTTCTTTTATTGCTTCCAAATATTAAGTTATTGCCTAAAAAAAATTCTTCCAAAGGATTTTCAAATCCAAAGTTAGAGAGAAATTCACCCACGTGTTCTCGCACTACAACTTTGATAGCTTTAATTGTTAAATTAATCTTTCAGTTATTTGAAATTATTCTTGTGTACAATATGAGGTAGGGCTTTTTCAAAAGCTTCTTGGTGGTGGTTGTTTGCCACCAAGTCAGTTCTGATTCACAGACACCCTATGTAGGGTTTCTGAAGCTATAAATATTTATGGGAGCAGAAATCCTCAATTTTCTCCCAGAGAGCAACGGGTAGATTAGAACTACTGACTTTGTGGTTAGCAGCCCAGTTCATAATCCACTACACTTCCAGAGCTCCTTCAAAACTTCTTGTTATGGTTGTTAAGTGGCATTGACTTGGTTCCAACTCATAGCAACCCTGTATAGGGTTTCCAAGGAGTGGCTGGTGATTCTGAAATGCTAACTTCGTGGTTCAAATAGACCCTGTGGTCCAGTACTTTATCCCGCAGCACCACACCAGGACTCCAAAGCTTCTTTGTGGTCATTATATTTTTATTTAAAAGTATTTCTTTGTTGCATTAGTTTGAGATGTCTCTTTTATCATCCATTCAGTTCCCATATGTTTTTGGATCTATTTCTGAACTTTCTTTTCTGTTCCAATGACAAGTCAATTTTGTTGTGTTGTTGTTGTGGAGTGCCATCAAGTCAGTACCAACTCACAGCGATCCTGTATAGAATTTCCAAGGAGCAGCTGGTGGGCCTGAACTTCAGACCATGTAGTTCACAGTCCAGTGTTTATCCTACGGTGCCACACCATGAGTCAACCTTATCCTGTACCAATTCTTGTTGGAAAGACTGCAGGGAGCATGAGGCATTTCCTGGGAAACAAGGCCAGAACATTTTTTAGTCTGTTTTGGAACTGAGTTACATGCTCCTAGAGTCCTGAGTGCAAAGATTTCAAATACCTTCTCCCATACCACATTGACAGCAGAAGCACATTTCTTTCACATGTGTCACATGAGTTATCTCTTACCTGTAGGAACATAATGCTCCACCCTATATTTGCAATCATGTACGGGACAAATCTACCCATATTGGGACAATCTACCCTATGGGACAAATCTACATATATGTGTATGTACACATGTAGGTATGTCTGTTGTTGTTACGTGCCACCACGTTGGCTCCAACTTGTAGCCGCTTTATGTATAACAGAATGAAACACTGACTGAACCTCTGTCATCTTCACAATTAGTGTTGTTTCAGCTCATTGTTGTAGCCACTATGTCAATCTATCTCATTGAGGAACTTCCTCTTTTCCCCTTTACTATACATGTGTACCGTGCTGTAATTAACCAAGCATTACATATGTATACTTACAGATCTGATATTTTCAAAATTAACGCTTGGAGCATTCTTTACCATGTCAATTATTATATTTTTTAATCTTGAAAAACAACCTGTGTTTTATGGATCTTTTGAAATATAATCATTGCTGTTGTAAGTGCCATTGAATTGATTTTCAACTTAAAGCAGACTCATGTGACAAAGTAGAACTGCCCAGTAGGGTTTTCTAGTCTTCAGCTTTTATGGAAGTCAATTACCAAGTCTTTTTTTTTTCCCATGGAACTGCTGAGTGAGTTCCAACTGACAACTTTGGGGACTAGTAGCAGAGTGTTAAACCATTGTACCACCAAACCAAATCCAAATCAAAGCCACTGCCACTTGAGTCTTAATTCCGACCCATAGCAACCCTGTATAGAGTTTCTGAAGCTATACATCTTTACAGAAGACAGTTGCATTTTTTGCCCATGGGCAACTGGTGGACTTGAAGAGCTTATATTGCTAATCCGCCAGCCCCACCAGGGCTTCTAGGGCTAATAAAACTACAATTAGAAAATTTCTTTTTACCTTGAGCTATGAAATAAAAATACTCATTAACTTATTTTGATCACAGAAAAAGTCTCCGCCTTGGGAAAGGACTTGCACATTTTAATCACGTCAAGCAGCAAGGTCGGTTTAAACTGCAAGGTCGTTAATTCAAACTCATCAGTCACTCCTCAGAAACCCTATAAAGGGTCACTGTGATTAGAACCGACTTGATGGCAACAACAACCACAGCAGTAAGAAACAGGCCTGGTGAGCTGCTGCAGGATAATGCAGTGGATCATGAGGTTGGCTTGAGCTGCAAGGTGGGCACTTAACAACAACAATAATAGCAGTAAGATAGACAGTGAAAATGTGTGATTGGTGAAACGAATTTAAGCCTGAAAAATGTCATACAATATTCTATTTTGAAAGCTTGTTTTTGTTGTTGTTAGGTGTCGAATCAGTACCAACTTTTAGCGACCCTATGCACAACAGAAAGAAATACTGCCCAGTCCTGGGACAACCTCACAACTGTTGCCATGTCTGAGCCCACTGATGCTGCCACTTTGCAAATCCATCTCGCTGGGGGTCTTCCACCAAATATGGCATCCTTCTCCAGTGACTGACAATATTGTCAGGTCCCTCCTGACAATATGTCTGAAGTATAAGACACAAAGTTTGGCCATCCTGGCCTTCAAGGAGCACTCTGGCTACACTTCTTCCAACACAAATCTGTTTGTTCTTTTAGCAGCCCAAGGCACTTTCAATACTCTTCTCCAACACCATAACTCAAATGCATCAATTCTTCTACCAACGTCCTTATTCACTGTCCAGATTTCCAATGCATATGAGGTTATTGAAAATACAATGGCTTGGGTCAGGAGCACCTTAATCCTCAAGCTGACATCTTGGTTCTTCAACACTGTAAAAAGGTCTTGTGCAGAAGATTTGCCTAATGCAATATGTCCTTTGATTTCTTGACCACTGCTTCCATGAGTGTTGATAGTTGATCCTAGAAGAATGAAGTCCTTGACAACTTCAATCTTTTCTCCATTGATAAGAATGTTGTTTATTGGTTCAGTGGTGAGGATTTTTGTTTTCTTTACATT
>NW_006408577.1:11241605-11252155 GCF_000296735.1 Chrysochloris asiatica
AAACAAAATTGTCATGAACCAGAGCTATGTCTTAGTAGAATAGAACTGGATTGCTAAACACAAAGTGACTGGTTTGAGCCTCCCAGGTGCTGAGCTGCTCTGCTAGAGAAAGATGAGGTTTTCTGTGCTTACAAGGTGTTTACAGCCTCAGAATGTCTCTACAAGGTTCCTATGAGTCAGAACTTGGTAGTTAGCAAGTTATAATCCCACTTGAACCTCTGTCTAAATTTGAATTTTGTGCAGTTATGGAGTGGCACTGTAGGATAAGCACTGTGCTGAGAATTGCAAGGTTGGCAATTCAAGCCCGTCAGCTGCTCCTCGGAAACCCTGTACAGTCGGGGTAGGGAACGTCCAGCCGGCAGCCTGTATAACACCCTTGAAATCACTTGGTCTGGCCCTGCCAAGGCAATCACAGGTGGTACTAGAAATTCAATAAATTTAGAAGCTTTTTTTGTAGCGACATAAATTTATATTAAGTGATGTTACAAATACCCAAATGGTCCTTGGCAGAAAAAAAAACCTCCCCACCTCTACTGTACAGGGTTGCTATGAGTAAGAATCAATTTTACGACACTTGAAAAAACACCACCACCATACGTATGTGAACATGTGTGTTTTCAACTTTCAGCTGACAAAACATAACATAACTTGACATTTTGAACATAATTTTTATACTAATGACATAGTATCTCTAAGATCCATCAGTCTAAAATATGTATGTAAGTTGCTTTCTTAAAGTAAATGAGCAATTATTAATAATGGTAAGTGTAAATGTGATTTATTTTTCTTTAAAATTATTTGACTAACTTTTATGTACTAAAATGCATATGTGAGTTATGATTTTGGGATTTAGAAGGTACCTCAAGCTGTATCGAGAATTTCTGGCACTAGAAAATATGAATATTTCAAAGTAAAATTCAGAATTCCTTAAAAGTATTTCAACTTCTCTGATATGTTCTATTTTTATTAAAGTATAGTATATACCTAAACACTTTTATATAGAAATTAGTAAAATGAATCAATAGCATTTGAGGGGATTACTAAAAATAATTTCAATAGATAAATATCTACATATAACAAATGAAATATGACTTATGAAAAACATGTTTTGTCCCTTCGTGACTGAAAGTATAATTGTCCATTTGAATTTACAATTACTGATTAGTTTTATGAGTAGTATGGTTGTTATTAGTCAGGGTCAACTCGATTACAACAGCATCATTATTAATGATTGCTGTTGTTTAAAAAATTAAATCTTAGTGACATTTTTTGTTGTTAAAAAGTTTTCATAAACAGAATGGAGTCCTGGTGTGGTGCTGTACACTAATGCACTGGACTGAAAAATCCACTGAACCCCAAGCTTATCACCTGCTCCTTGGAAACCCTACACAGGGTCGCTATATGGATTGGAACTTACTCAACAGCACTCAACAACAACAATAACAATAAGTAGAATGGTTAAGCAGTCCATATCGAAAGGGCAGCATTTACCTAAGGAAAAAATATAGAATGGTAGGGAAAGGCATATGGAAACAAGAAACATAGGAGGAAGAGGGATAAGTGATGTTCCATTGAGGAGATGCAATCAATGAGATAAAATGATATGTATTATTTGCTCAATGTAAAACTAATGATCTGCTCTGTAAAAAGAACCTAACTACTGAGTCTGACTTAGTCCAGTTCCACAATAAATATCATTAAATTCGCTCTATGAGCCTGCTGTCTGTGTGGCATTGTGGGTTAATGTATAAACTGGAAAGTTAGTTTGAACTGCAGAATTGGTGGTTCAAGCTCACCAGCTGCTCCTTAGAAACACTATACAAGGTCTCTGTGGGTCAGAACCAACTTGAAGGAACTTAACAACAACAACAACTTCATTTCTATAAATATCTGAAAATGTATTTCTTAGAATTCAACTAATGAATGTACTACTAATGCCCTACTAGGAAAAAATAGTCTGATATTTTGAATCTTGTAGCTGTATTCATGAAGGTACACATTCCCAAATTAATGTTACCTTTGAATTTTAGAGATACCACACAGGTTCCTTTAATGAGGATCTACAGTGGGAACTTTGCCTAAATTTCATCCCTGAATTCCACATACATTCAGGTAAGGCTATTAAAAAAAAAAAAAATTGTCAGATTCTTGCTCACTGATACTATATCTACAGTTTTCCTTTTAAGTATTTGATAGTTCTTATCACCATGCTAAATCTTTCATATTTTCTGTATTAAAGATATTCAGTTTAAGTTGGACTTGCTATTTAAGAGATTTGCCACCAGGTGGTAGGAGTGTACCATAAAATAAAAGAACAGACTGTGTGGTGCTAATTTTAATAAAAATAATAGCTAATGTTGTTTACTGAGTGATTACTATGCTCCAGACACTTTGTCATTATGTAATTTAATTATCACAATATCCTTAGGTATTATTACAATGTCCATTTTACAAACCAGAAAATATTATCTCAGAGATTAATCACCCAAGGTTTAGAATTAACCTCCACACTCCTGGTATGGCACCATAGGATAGGTACTGGCCTGTGAACCATAAGATTAGCAGTTCAATCCCATCAGCTGCTTCTAGGAAATCCTATACTAGGTCAATATGAATTGAAACTGACTCAAAGGCACTAAATCTCTCTCACATTCTTAACATCTGTGTGGTATTATCATGACTGAGGTTCCTAAACTGGCAATTGGCTGAAGCACAATGATTTACTTATATAATTTCCTACTCAGTATTTTTGCTAGAATTCCTTTTCCACAAATAATAAATGATTTCATTGATGAATGTGGATGTTGATTTTATAGTTGTTTACCTAATAAAATGCTAAGTATTAGTTTCCATGAGACCAGAAGAAACGAATGGTGCATAGCTACCATTACTTAACATTTTGGTCAGGCATCCAAGAGATCGATCTTGATTAATAGTAGGAAAACAGTAGAACAAAACTTCAAATTCCTATGAAAATCAGACCTACTGGATCCATTGAGAATTGTGAACCCCTAAGTCCATGTGCTTGGATAAAAAGTTTTAAACATTGAACTGGAACATCCTGTGAAATTATCTTTAAACTAAACAACCATTAGTTATTTCAATTAATAAAGAATGTTTGCTAGTAAGAGTTGAAACTAACAAAGTAACCTAAAACACATATTAAAACTTTAAGGGTGGAGAACCGAAGTTAACAGTTAACCATGGTGAAACAATATGGTGAAAGTGATGACCCAATGTCTAGTATGTAACAATTGCCATTGAAATGCACATGCAAAAACTGCTGGATGGGTGCATGCTTTGCATATTTCATCAAAATTAAACAAAACAAAACCCAAACTAGATGAGATTGTGTAGCTATTCTGTCAAGAGGCCTTCAATTAAACTTTAAGATCAAAATTCTCCCTTATTCAGCTGGGTTTGGAAGTTACTTTGTAGTGATTTAAAAATTTGACTTAATGATCGATGAGGTCAATTCTGGTTTATTGACAGACCTGTGCAGAAACAAGGATATCAAGAGCCTCCTAGTTAACATTGGCATGCATTTCCTCAGCCCAACTGAGTGAGATTGAATAGAGAAAATATTGAGAACACATGGACCTTTTCTCCTACTTCCCAAGATGGGGTCACCACTTTTCCCCCTATTTCATCCTCCACATCCATTTTCTCAAAGGAAATGGGTGGGAGATTTGAACTTCAACCCACTTCCTTTGAGAAAAAGAATCATAGGAAGGGGCTGGAGCTCATCATCTAATGTCCAAATTCCTATTTTCAAAGGGCACATGATGGTGTTTGTTTTATTCAATAATGGTGTATCTCCAGGAAGCTTCTCATGTCAACCTCTCAGATAGGCAAATTTAGATGAGTCCTCTTCCTCTTTGCTCTATCAGCCACATCCTATGCATGCCTCCATCACTTCATTTACCACATTATAATGAAATAGTCTGTCTACATTTCAGTCTTCCTAATGAAACTTCAAGATTTTTAAAGCTTTGTCTTAGTCAATCACTGTTTCCTTATTAGAGTTTCAGGCACATTACTATTGTTGTTGTTGTTGTTGTTGTTAAGTGCCATCAAGGTGGTTCTGACTCACAGCAACCCCGTATAGGGTTTCCAATGAGTGGCTGGTGGGTTTGAACCACTGACCTCAACGTTAGCAATCCAGTACTTATCCTTCAATGCCATTTTAGGAACCATCTCTGGCACATAAGATGTATTTATTCAATTTTTATCAAAGGGAAATACACTGAACATAATTACTTTAAATAACTGTTGTTATTAAGTGTCACTGAGTCAGTTCTCACTCATAGTTAGCCTGTATAGAGTTTCTGAGGAGTGGCTGGTTGTTTGAACTGCAGATCTTGTGACTGACAATCCAGTGCTTATCCTACAATGTCTTACCAGAACTGTAATATCAAGTAAGAATATAGTTGTGGAGATGCTATTTAAACTGCTATACAAATAGAAGCTACGATTTCAACAATTTTTCTTTTAATAATAGTGTGCAATTTGTATCAATAAATCACTAATTTACCACAGAATATAATCTTTCAGAAAGGTATAACTCCATAATAATTATCATTTTAAGATCTTTTGTTCTTTTTTTTTTATTTTTAGTATCTTCATTTGTAGAGGCAACATTTATGGAATGGGAACTAGTAAGTATTTCTGAGATCCTTTGGTGCTCTATTTGACTAGATTCTCACAGTACATTAAGATGAAAAGTTCTTTTAGAAATAAGAATGAGGAAAAGAGAAACTGAAATATCAGACGGCTATAGTTCCCTTTCTTTCTCATACTTTTTTGTCAACCATAGCTCACAGAGGTTCATAAGAGTTATTAATTTAAAGGAGGATTATGGAGCTTCTGGAGTCATGGTGTGGCTGTAGGATAATCATTGGACTGTCAAGTTTAAGTTGTTCACAAGATAGTCCAGCTGCATATGACCATTAGTTCACCAGTGAGGCCTGCTTGACCTCTCCTACCAGCAAGCACTCCACTCACCTCTTTAATCTTTCTTCTGAAATTTAGGGTGCCAGAATTTTCATCTGTGATGGTTTAATTTAGTTTCTCATATCTTTGTTGTAGAGAGTCCATGTAGTGCATCACCCTACTTGTCCATCTTGCTGGAAGTCGTCTATCCTAACTTTTTTTTTTTTAAGGTCTAGCTAAGGTGATTTATATGGCCTAAGCTGATTTTGCCTATTTTTTTTTCCCAAGTAAAATGTCCCTTCTATGAAAATTAATTTTTGTACACAATGGAAGAACAGTAATTATTTTTTTATTTAAATAAAGAGAATTGAATAGTTAAAAGGAGATTAATGTTTCTATCATTTACCTGTAATGTTTGTAAGTTCTGCTCCTTCCTCCATAACAGCATTAAGAGGGGAGGGGGCACAAGTAAGCAACAGACAAATGGAGGCCCAAAATACATGTTCTTTCTTCATTGTGTAGATTATCTCTGAAATAGAGAGGTCATAGACATGTAATACATAATGTATCAATGAAATCATCTAGGTGAACAGAATCTTTATACAAATCTCCAAATGCAAATTTTTGAAATTTCAAATGTATTCTCATGTATCTATCTCCACATATTCCATGGGATATATTTACAACACAAGTACATAGTATTCAAAATTATAGACACAAATTTAAGTTGTATGTTTCATAATAGTTAAGAATCTGAGTCATAGTTTAGAACTTCAAAATGGAAATTAATAGAACTGTAATTGATAAACATGGGTAGATACTGATCAATATGCTTTGTATTAAGACCTGTTTTTATATGCAGATCTATATCCCACATCTTTTTCATGGCTATTATTTTTTCTGTTGAAACTAACAATCTTTTCAATTTTCTTGTATTTTCTGTAATTTCTTCAGTGCACTAATAATTCCTTATTGCATTCTTTGTTGTGATACTTTTTTTTTTTAATGAAACACAGTTTCAGAACTTTCATTTTGTTTTCTTTAAAATGTACTTCTGTTTCCATAACCAGTTTCCTAACCAGGTTTTCTTTGCGATAACAAAGTGACAGACTTGCTAACAAAAGAAATGTTTTACATTCCAGCTAGTCTTCTTCCTCATTTCTTCCTCCCTTAACTCAGACGTTATCTGATTCAAGAAAGTTTCACAGAAAAGTGACTTTAGTGATAAACCACCACTTTTGTGCTCTAAGGGTTATAGATTTCAGCAGCAGTGTGAGACTTTTCCTGTTTCGAACTGATTTAAAGATCCACAGGCAAAAATAATGGAAAAATACACCTACTTTTTTTTTTTTGGTAAGAATATTTCTCCTTTGGATCCAAAGGGAAAAATAAAGGGGAGAAAGATTTATATTCAGCTATCAAAGCTATTAGAGACAAGAAGGAAAGCCAATTCTTATCAGCAAACATTCAGAATTGCTGAGGCAGATATTCCATAAAAACAATAAAATAGAGAATTTTACATTTTTGTTTGTAGGGAATCACATCAGCTACATACACCATTAAGGTGTTGGCACCCACTGCCTTCAAGTAGATCCTGATTCTTATCGAGCCTACCGAACTGCACCCACAAGGTTTCTGAGGTTGTATATCTTTATAAAATCATACTGACTCCTTTAAATAAATATATACTTTCTGTGTGTTTTGTGATACATAGAAAAGAAAAAAAAAAAAAGAAAAAAGGACTAGAGGTAAATACTATTAACCAATGGTACATGGAGAGGATTGTAATCATTCCAATGAAACAAAATATGATTGGTTGAGTGCAAGGCTGATGATCTGCCCTTTAAACTGTCACTCAATGCACAACAAGAACTTAAAAAAAAAAAAACAGAAAAAGAAAGAAAGCATAAAGCATACTGCCTTATCTTTATGCCACAGGGTGGCTAGCAGATTCCAACCATCAACCTTCTGGTATGAATTCTTATTGTTGTCCAGTGCCATAGAATTAGTTCTGACTCACTGTGAACCTGTATAGTGTTTTCGAGGAATAGCTGGTAGGTTTGACCTGCTCACTTTGTGGTTAGCAGTTGAATCAAATTATCAACATTCTGGTGTGAGTAGCCATGTAATAAATTCCATTTTACCTTAAGCTTCCTTAAAATTATAACCTATTTTCCTACAATACTTTCGCAATGTTAAAGCATATTATATTTTTAGTCAATGGCCATGTTACATACCTTCTAAATCATATCATAAACCATTTTAAACCACAAATACATACTGATGATAAATCACTCTAATTCATGGAAAGCTTATGTATGCTAGGACAAGATTTGCCAGCCCTGTGTCATCCTCAGAGTTCCCTGCATGTTTAAGTCTATTACTGTGACTGCTGTGTCAATTTATTTCACTAAGGGTCACCTTTGCTGGCCCTCAGGTTCACCAAGTGATGTCCTCTGGTGTTTGATTTCTCCTGGTAATGAGTACAAAGTAAGTGAGCATTCTGCTGTGATCTTTAAGGATTCCATTGGATCATTTTTGTAAGTAGCTAGCCAGGCATTTCATCGTAATTTGTGCTATCCTGGAATCTCTGCTGAAACCTGTTCACCATGGGTAAGTCTTTCAGATATCTTGCTGGTATTTTAAATAATGGTGTCATATCTTCCAGCATCACAGCAATATTCAACTTACTACAGTACTACAAACAGTTGTGAGTGCTGTTAAGTTCCATCTAGGTTTTACGGACATGGGTCCTGGTGTGGCACTCTAGGGTATACACTAGACTGCTTACTGCAAGGTCCACAGTTCAAACCCACCAGACACTCCTTGTAAACTCTATACAGGGTTGCTGTGAACCGGAACTAACTTGAGGACACTTAACAACAGCATCATATATATACATATATAAAGTATCATTTTGAATCGTCTATCATCTAATGTTCTAGTCTATATCTTTTGCAGATACTCTTCAATTTACGTTTGATTTTTTGAGAAGTACAATCCAATTACATGTTGAGTGACAGTGTAGCGTGTTTTTAATCACAAGATGTAGGAAGCAGGCTGAGATTGAGTGTCTGTTGAATAAATAGATGAGATTTAGGACTCTAAATGTTTCCAACTTCTTTCTTTAAATATGGAATCTATAGTCTAGCCCAAACTTGGTAGTCCAGAATTGTGTTGGCTGCAAAAATCAGAAAACCTGCTTAGATAAGTTAAAAGATCATTAGCTCACTCACTCTAGAGTAGGTGGAACAATATAGGATTAGACAGAAAGATTTTCAGTTGGATCTCAGAAACAACTGTGGTCACAGAGTTGAAAAATACGTCTTCCTCATTGTTCTTACACTTGATGGTGGAAGTGGTTGTGTGACATCAAGTTGGTCCTAACTCATGGCGACCCTGTATAGAGTTTCCAAGGCTGTAAATCTTTATAGGAACAGAAGGCCTCATCTTTCTCCTGCGCAGTGGTTGATGACCTTGAGCTGCTGACCTTGCAATTAATAGCCCAACACATAACTCATTATGTTAGCCGGGTTCCTTACACTTAGATAAGCTTTTATTATCTCTCAGTGTAGTCCGAGTTTTTTCATATAGCTAGATACAAGACAGATGACATTTTCTGGGTTTTACAACTTAAAGATTCATTCATCAAAATAGAGTTACTACTGCTCTCAATGACTAGGCTACAAGAGAATACCATTCATAGTTTCAATTTGTAAACAAAGTGCAATCTGTAGAACAATACATTTCAGGTGGGAAACCATGAGTAACAGGAGTGAACTTGGTGGGCCCTGACGGTGTTATGGGTTAGACATTGGTCTGCTAACCACTGGGTTGGCAGTTCAAATTCACTAGCTGCTCAGTGAGACGAAGCTGAGATTGTTTACTCTTACAAAGATTTACAGTCTTGGAAACTCTACTCTCAGGTCACTATGAGCTGGACTCAACTCAATGGCAGTGTTTCTTTTTTTTTTTTTTCAAACAATCAGCAGGGGAAAGATGAGGCCATCTGCTTCATAAAGATTAAAGCCTTGGAAATCTATTGGGGCAGTTAAGCTTTGCCCTATGTTGTTGTTAGGTGCCATTAAGTCAGTTCCAACTCATAGTGACCCTGTATTGGGTTTCCAAGGACCAGCTGGTACATTTGAACCACTGACCTTGTGGTTAAAAGTCCAATGCTTATCCTACAGTGACATACCAGGACTCTGTCCTATAGAGTCACTACATTTCAGAACTGACTCAACAGCGATGAGCTTGATTTTGATTTTACACCATGCAGAGAATTAGAATAGGAAAATGCAATAACATCGTGTATATTAATATGAGTATGTGGTTGTTAAATGGATGGGTATAACTCCCACAAGGAAGAGATCAATTCTTTCAGAAGAAAAGAGTATTGGACAAATGAAACTATAAGTATGCCCTACAAAAAGCCACCATTACTCGTTTGTCACTGTGGTGGTTTGTGTGTTACTGTGATTCTGAACAATATACCACTGGTATTTTAAATACCAGCAGGGCCACCCATGGTAGATAGGTTTCAGCTGAGCTTCCAGACGAAGGCAGACTATAAAGAAGGAGAGAAGGACTATTTTAGAATATTTAGTCATTGAAAATATTATGCGTATCAGTGGAACACTGTCAATAATTGAACACTGAATATTTAAACATGATGAAGAGCACAAGATTATTATCATATATAGTGCCAGTGTGGCACTGTGGGTTAATGCGCTAGACTGCAAAGCTGTTTGTAATGCAAGGTCAGCGGTTCAAGCTCACCAGTCGCTCTTCGGAAATCGTGTATAGGGTCACTATGGGTTGGATCCAACTCGACGGCACTTAACAACATCAACAGTGCCAGAAGATGAGACCCTCGGGATGGAGGGCACTCAAAATGCAACTAGGGAAGAGCTACCTCCCCAAATTAGAGTTGACTATGATGTAGGAGTCCTGGTGTGGCACTGTGGGTTAATGTGCCAGACTACAAAGCCATTTGAACTGCAAGGTCAGCTGTTCAAGCTCACCAGTTGCACTTTGGAAACTCTATAGAGGGTAGCTAGAGGTTGGAGTCCATTCGACAGCATTTTACAACAAAAATGATGATGTAAATGGAGTAAAGCCTTTGAGACTTTCACTTGCTGTTTGGCACAACTCAAAATGAAGAGAAACAGTTGTAAAAGTCCATTAATAATCAAACCATAGAATGTGGGAAGTATGGACCTAAGAAAATTGGAAATTGTCAAAAATGAAATGGAACACATAAATATCAATATCCTAGGCATTAGTGAGCTGAAATTTGTGGTATTGTCCATTTTGAATCTCACAATCACATGGTTTTCTATGTCAGGCATGAAAAATTGAAGAGGAATGGCATCACATTCATTATCACAAAGAACATATCAAGATTTGCCTTGAAGTACAACGCTGTCTATGACAGGATAATGTCCATATGCCTACAAGGAAAACCAGTTAATGCCACTATTATTCAAATTCACACACCTACTACTAAAGCCAGTAATGATGGAATTGAGGAATTCTATCAATTTCTTCCGTCTGAAACTGATCAAACATATAATCAGACTGTACTGATAATTATTTATTGGTGAATGGAATGCAAA
>NW_006408577.1:11252255-11253654 GCF_000296735.1 Chrysochloris asiatica
TTGTCATGATCCACACAATTGAAAGCCTTTGTGTAGTCAATGAAGCACAGGTAAACATCTTTCTGGTATTCTCTGCTTTCAGTCAAGATCCATCAGACATAAGTAATGATATCCCTTCTGAATATCCCACCCTCTTCTGAATCTGGCTTGAACTTCTGGAAGATCTCTGTCAATATATGCTTGCAGCCATTTCTGTATTACCTTTAGTAAAACTTTACTCATGTGAGATATCAAAAATATTGAAATCTTATTGTGACCTAAATCAATTTACCTTCTAGAGGGCAGCAGTGTTAGAAACGAAAACTGATTATAAAGGTGAAATTATTATTTAAAAATTCATTAATATGCTATAAGTATAATCTAATTTTGTACAAAGGAGCATGAATGAATATCATTTGAATTTTTTAACATAAAATCTAGTTTTAAACATGAAACAAACTTTTCCAGAAGGAAAAAATTCAAGTTTCTCCTAATTTCAAGACTTGGATTTAAAAAACCCCACACACATATTGTCTGTCTGGGCAGGGCTGATGAAAGGAGATGGGGCTAGCTCTCTTATGGTACAATAGTGAACAATTGTTGTTAGGACTGACTGTGAGGGTTGGAACTGTAAAGGTGATGTTTTGTAGCAAAAGGAGGGGAGTGATTGACTTTGCAGTCCAGGAAAGGAGGTCCCTGGGACCATTAAGAAGTAAGAGTGGAGTGTGGGACCCTACCCAGAGAAACAGTGATGCCAGAGATGGAGGCAGAGACGATGATGTGGATAGATAGTGTGGCTGCATACTCTGGACCCAGAGAGGGAGAAACGCTGTGTGCTGTCGACCAGGGAGCTGGCTTCCAGGGTATACACACTTTGGTTGGTTGATGATGCATGGAGGGGATTGTAACCATGGCAATGAAATGATATATGATAGAATGAATGCAAAACTAATTTTCTCCCATGTAAACGATCACATAATTCACAATAAAACATCAAAAAAACAAACACATATTACATAGAAGTTAGATTGTATATAACTTTTATCAATTCACTTCCACTTCTACTATTGTTTTATTCTAATAATCTATGTTGAACTAATATCATGTATTAGCGATATTTTAGTAATGTTGAAACTCATTATAAAAAAAATAATTAAAATACCATTACTAAGTTTTTGAATCATTAAATGTTAGCTGTTGTTCCTTCCATTATTGTTGCTGTTGTTAAGTGCCACAGAGTCGGTTCCGACCCACAGCAACCCTGTATAGAATTTCTGAGGAGCAGCTGGGGAGCTTGAATCGCTGACCTTATAGTGCAAACAGCTTTGCAGTCTGGCACATTAACCCATAGCACCACACCAGCATTATTGGAAGGGTTAAAATATAGCTTTCTAAAATAATTCATATAATTATGCCATTT
>NW_006408577.1:11257537-11258113 GCF_000296735.1 Chrysochloris asiatica
CAGTGGAAAAGCTCCATATCATCATTCTAAGCAAGGCCATGGGAAGACTGTGGAACAGACCATAAATCAATCATATGCAAATTCAGGCTGAAGCTGACAAAATTTAAACAAGTCCACTAGAGTCAAACTACGACCTTGAATATATCACATGTGAATTTAGAGACCATCTTAAGAACAGACTTGATGCCTTAGACACTAAAGACTGAATACGGGAAGAGTGGGATGACATCAAGAACATCATACAGTGAGAAAGCAAAAGGTAATTAAAAAGACAAGAAAGAAGGAAAATACCAAAATGAATGTACAGAGATGTAGTATAGAGATGCTACAGCAAATGGAAGAAGTGAGGGGATACAAGAGCTGAGCAGAAAATTTCAAAGGTCAGCTTGAGAAGACAAAGTCAAATATTATAATGAAATGTGTAAAGACCTGGAGTTAGAAAACTAAAATGTAAGAACATGCTCAGAATTTCTCAAGCTGAGGGAACTGAAGAAGAAATTCAAGCCTTAACTTGAGGTATAACAGAATTCTATGGGCAAAAACATTGAATAATGACAAAACAAACAAAAGAAGATG
>NW_006408577.1:11258808-11264902 GCF_000296735.1 Chrysochloris asiatica
TGGCACAGTGGCAGCAGCAGTGGGCTTAGGCGTATCAAAGACTGTGATGTTGGCCCAGGGCCTGGCAGTGTTTTGTTCTTTTATATATATGGTTACTATGATCCATACTGATTTAATAGAACCTAACAACAACTATCTGGCTGATTGATTGCAAGAGATCCATATTTGTGCCCATTCCAAAGAGAGGTGACCCAACAGAATACGGAAATCATCAGACAATCTCTTTGATATCTCATGCAAGTAAAGTTTTGCTAATACAGTGAATAAAGGTAAATGCTGAAAACTATTGGTACATGGAGGGGATTGTAACCATGTAATGAAGCAAAGTATATATGATTTTTTTAATATAAAATATTCATTTTGATGAGGTATTCTATAAACTTTTCCTCAATTTACTATAAGAAGTCTAAAATAAATTAAAATATTGGATTTCACTGAAATTTCATTGAAAGCAAGTACTTTTTATTCATCAAGATAAGCCCAACTAGGATTCTGAACAGGCAACAAATGATGGTTAACTTTTAAAGAAAATATTTGAATTTTCATATCTGATCATTTTTATTTAAAACTCTATAAAGAACTACAAGTCAATACACAATTGAAATGTGTAAAACACTTGAACTACCACTTCTAAGAAATATATACCTGTGGTCCTACAGCATATGATGTTTCATATTTTTAGTAATTTGGGAAATGTAAATTAAATCTTGTAAGGTAGAAGAAACCACTAACTAGAAAAGTTACTAATAAATGCTCACAGTACCAAGTGTTACCAAGGATGGAGATTTTCTCATTGCTGGTGGGATAATAATTTGAAACAACCATTTTGAGTACAGCTTGGCAAGAAACCAAGGTATAGCTTTATGAAATTATTGGGATTGAATACTAAAGATATTCAGTTTTTTGCTTGCAACATTGGATAAAGTTATTCAATATTGTAAGCAAAAAAAAAAATTATAAAATGAGCAAAATTAAAAGAGGAATTGGTTTAAAATATTTTCAATAACATTCAACAACATGAGATTTTTGGAAGACTAATACCTCAGGGAGCACTGGACCACAAGGCTAGTTTGAATACAAGGAAGGTCAGCAGTCCAAACTCACCAGCCATTTCTTGGATACCTTATAAAGCAGGAGTGGAGGATGTATCATGTGGAACCAAAGCAACCACAGTTCCAGTCATCACATTGTTGTTTGTTCTTAAGTGCCGTCGAGTCATTTCCGACCCACTGCAACCCTGTATAGAGTTTCCAGGGAGCAAGCTGGTGAGCTTGAACAACTGACCTTACAGTTCAAAGGACTTTGAAGTCTGACACAATAGCCCACAGAGCCACTCAAGGACTCCTAGCCATCACATTAGGGGTGAGTTAAGTAAATCTTTGACCAAATAGAACAGACTAATTTTTAACTTGCTAATTTTGTATGGCCAGCAAATGATGTTATAAATTTTGGCAGTAAAAAGGTTCACTAGCCACTCCTAAGAAACCCTATCAGGGTCGATATGAGTCAGAACCTACTCAATGGCACTTAACAAAAACAACAAGGTCTCTTTTAAAATTTTTTTTTTTTTTGAAAGACTGAAGGAATCAAAGACTACTGCTACTCCTCGCTGCCTTTTTTGACATGTAAATAAAGTTAATAAAGTAAAATAAATATTAAAAAGAAAAAGCCATGTTCCTTTGTTTCATGAGCATTGAGTCAATTGATATATAGATATAGAAAACAATCAGAAAACCCCAAAACAATAAAAATGAAACCACACTTTGGGGATTATTGTTGTAAAGAGTAACTGTTTAGAGAATTCTTTTAAGGAAATATTTTCTGGTGCAAAGAAGCAGTTCATCTCAAGTTCCATTGTGAGTTTGTTTGTTTGTCTTAATATACTTTGTTTTTGAACAGCTTTGGTTTACTGGAAAATTAAGCATATGGTACAAAGAATATACCCTGAAACTAATTTCTTTAAATGTTAATATATGATACATGTGTAATAGTTAATAAGCCAATATTGATGCATTATTATTAAATGTAGTCCATAATTCATGAAAATATTCTTAGTTTTTACTTAATGCATCTATTCTCAGGTTTTTGTTTTGTTTTGTTTTTTTCTGGTTCCAGAATCTTATCTAGGAACACACCACATTTAATTGTCAAAAATCCTTAAACTCCTCTTAGCTCTTATAGTTGCTCAAGCTTTCCTTGGTTTTGATGATTTTGACAGTGTTGAAGAGTAATGATCAGGCATTTTGTAAGATGACCCTCTCTGTAGTCAAAATTGTTACTTTTCTCGTAATTCAACTGGTATATTGGTTTCGGGAAAAGAAGATGATAGAGGTAAAAGTGCAATTGTGGCGCTGTGGGTTAATGCGCCAGACTGCAAAGCCGTTTGAACTGCAAGGTTGGCAGTTCAAGCTCACCAGCTGCTCCTGGAAAACCCGATATAGGGTTGCTATGGGTCGGAACTGACTCGACGAAACTTAATAACAACAAAATAAAAAATACCTACTATAAGGAGCTCTGGTAGCGTAGTGGCTATGAATCGAGCTGCTATCCTCAGGGTCAGCAATTCAAAACTACCAGCTGTTCCACGGGAGAAAGATGAGGCTTTCTGCTCCTATAAAGCTTTACAGCCTCGGAAACCCTGTACAGGGTCGCTATGAGTCGGAACCGACTCCGCCGCACATAACAACAAAAACAACAACATCAACATGATTATGACTATAGATGTTGAACTTCAGGGTGAGGTGGTTGTCAGGTTTCTTCATTATCAAGTCACTGCTGCCCCTATCCATCCCACCCCTTCCATACTGTATTCTGTATGTAAGAAGTAAGTCACTGTGTGCAGTCCATACTGTGCTCACTTGCCTTGAATACTGTTGTAGATTCAACAGTGTCCTCTCAAATGTGTTGGAATTCTAACCCCTGAAAGATAAGCACTGGGCTGCTAACCCAAGTTAACTTGCTAACAAGTTTAGCAGTTCAAAGTCACCACCCACTCCTCAGAAATCCTATACAGTGTCTCTGTGATTCAGAACACTCATGGCACCTAATAGCAACAGAAACAATATACCTATGAATATAATCCTATTATCTGAGTAGGGTGTGTCCTAAGCCAAATTATTATTGAGTTATAAGGCGCAGCATAGATACAGAGACAAGGAAGGATAGGCACCAAGGAACAGAATGGAAACTGAGAAAATTCTCCCAGAATCAACAGAAAGAGTTGGTGCCCTGAATTTAAACTTCTTGCCTCCTAAATGGGGAGAAAATAAATTTCTGCTCTTTAAAGCCACCCCTTGATGTTTTTGGTGTTACAGCAACCCTAACTAAGACAAGTATTTACATAACTTTTTTTTAGAATCATTTTGCATGGAGGATTTGTTTTCTCTTTCACATCCATTAATTTATTCAACAGCTTATCTATATCAGTATATTGCTGTTATTAAGTGCCATCGATTCAGTACCAACTCACAGCAACCCTGTATACGGTTTCCAAGGCTGTAAATCTTTGCAGCAGCAGAAAGCCTCGTTTTCCTGTTGCAGAGCAGGTGATGAGCTTTATCCACGAACCTTGTAGTTTTCAGTTCAGTGTTTATCTAACAGAACCACCACACTCCCCTATAATCATTATAGATATGTGGATATTCGTTTTTTACTTTGAATTACAATTCAGTGTTTCTTTATTCATATTTATTGCTTTGCTCAAACTGTTTCAGCTTTGACCATTGGGAATGTTTTCAGTTGCTTTCTGTGATCATTTGATATAAGCCATTAATATGTGTGTGTGAGTATGTGGCTATTTTTTTAGGACTGCTTTACTTTCTAAGAAGCTCTGGTGGCTTAATGATTGAGTGCTTGGCTGCTAACTAACAGGTTGGCATTTGAACCCACCATCCATATTGTGGGAAAACAGACACGGTGATCTGCTCCCATAAAGATTGTTTTCTAGTGCTCATGAGTTGGTTCCGACTCACAGTGATCGAGTGTAGGATTTCTGAGGAGCAGCTGGTGAGCTTGAAGCACCAACCCTGAGTATTCAACCAACTTGCAGTCCAGTGCATTAACCCACAGTACCATACCAGGACCTCATAAAGATTACAACCTAGGAAACCCAGTTCTACTTTGTCCTTTAGAGTTGGTATGAGTCAGAATCAGTTTGACAACACACACCAACAACAACCTTTACTTTCTGATACTGCAAGATGCTCTAGGATCATCTTGAATATTTTATGCAATTTTTCAAAGAGTCCTAGTTTCTTTAGTTGGAGACTGTTCTTAGTAACTACAATGTGCATGCTAGATGATGGCTAAGATGTCATGGGTTTTTATATGTATTTTTATAAAGTTTTACTGTTAATCTGTAAACTCAATATGTACTTTGCTTTGAGGGACCTAAGAAAAGCAGGTGAAATAAAACCTGACAATCAGAAATAAAGAAGGAAATAACTTGAAGAATACTTTCAATTTTCTGCTCAGCAGTAGCTTAATGTTGCCATCTTCGCTTCTTGGTGTTTAATACTTAACATCCACTCAATTTGACTGATCCATGTGCGGTCTACCCTTCTGCTCAATGAAATCTGACTACCTGTTTTTATCCTTAATCCAAGTGTTTTCTTGACTGTTTCTTATTTAGGATGAGTATGCAGTACACGAATACCAAGGACAGTAAATAAAGAAAAGAGATATCAGAATAAAACTGGAGAGTGAAAGAGGAGGATGGAGCGGACCAGAGACAAAAGACCCTAGAAGCGTTCTAAATGAAAAACTAACAAATCACTTGCTTTCTCTGTCTCTCTTTTAATTTTGAAGTTCACTTATTGTAAGTAATATTCTCAACTAGAAACTCCCAAATATTCCCAATGACCAGGGTCTGGTAGAACTTTTTGTTAAATACATTTCCCAATGGACTTCTAACTCTTGTTTTTCAATGATGTATTTTGTACTTGCATAATCTTAGTGAGAAGCTTGAGAGTTGAGTTTTTATCAGGAGACGAGTATTTTCTGAATAAATACATCATGTGAATGCAAATGTTTGGTCAATGTCCCAAGGGAGGTCTAAGACTGTGAAACTGCACATTTCCACATTCCAAATCCTAACAAGCCAGGACTCAGTCATCTTTATCTCTTTATTATCTACCCCCTGGGTCCCAAATTCCTTGGACACTGAGTCATCACTATAGTCATTATTTTGTAATCAAGAGTATTCATCTACGTTATAAGATTTAATATTAAGATCAAATATGATACTCTGGCTATAGTACATATATTTACTTATTTTAAGAAATCATATTAGAAGTACAAGAATATACAAGGCAGCTTCAGAAAGTTTATGGAAAAGAACAATTAAAAGATTATGGAAATTTTCCATGAACATTTTTGTAGCCCCCTCATATTATAAAACATCATTAAAAAATTATTTTGAAGTAGTCTATTAGGTCACTGTATCCTAAGGAGACTACTTTGCATCCAACAAGGAAGGTTAGTTATCAAATGAATCATGACAAGTGATTCCATTTCTAAAATCATATGACTAACAAGTAAGAGAGAGAAGGACTAGGTCTGAATTATGTTAGCCTGGAGCATTCTAAAATGAAGAAGACTTAAGGAATGGAGACCAAACTCCAATTCAGCAAAATCTGAGTAACAAATAGATTAACTACTTTCATTTCCCTTTGAAATACTACTTCATTTGTGACTTGAGAAAATGGTTAGGTGATTTTACAAAGGAACGCTGCAGGAGGAAAATGTTGTTTTCTAATCAGCTAATTGCACAAGCACAATTCATTAACTAAGATAAGCTTTTACTGTGATGATTACTATAATTTTGATTCAGTGACTTGCCTAAATGTTTTCTATCCCTGGTTCACACTCTATCTTTCAGTTTTAAGTGACCATATTTATTACTACAAAAGTATTTCCACATTGCTACTGCAAGGTTGGTTTGAACCGCAAGGTCAGCAGTTCACATTCACCAGGCACTCCTCAGAAACCCTATGAATATATGCAACAACATATGCATATACACAGGAGAAGTTGGCTTTTGGCCCAAACATTAGCTAACTACATTGTTGTTGTTAAAGTGATGCTGAGTTGATTC
>NW_006408577.1:11265562-11271581 GCF_000296735.1 Chrysochloris asiatica
CAGAAAGCCTCATCTTTCTCCCACAGAGCAGCTGCTAGATTTGAACTGCTGACCTTTCATCATCATTTGTTGTTGTTAAGTGCTGTTGAATCGGTTCTGACCCATGCCGACCCTGTATAGGGTTTCCAAGGAGTGACTAGTGAGCTTGAACCACCGACCTTGTAGTTCAAATGGCTTTGCAGTCTGGCGCATTAACTCACAGCGCCACATCAGGACTCCATCATCATCATAGGGATGCTTAAATTATTGTGTTATAGCACTGCAGGATAAGCACTGTACCAAGGTTGGTTTTAGTGGCAAGGTTGATGGTTCAAATCCACTAGTCACTCCTCAGAAACCCTATACAGGGTCACTCTGAGTCAGAAGTTATTCTATGGCACTAAAACAACAACAATAATGCAAATTCCAGTTTCCACTATTCAATTTTTACTGTTATTTTTCTGATAACTCACACTCATCCTAAAATACTGTTATCTTATCCTTATTTGCCACCACTTGTCTGTCGGTTTGTTGTACTTTTGTGGCTTGCCTGTTGCTGTTGTGCTGGGAGCTTTGTCACTAGTATTTTAAATACCAGTAGGGTCAGTCATTGTGGACAGGTTTCAGTGGAGCTTCCAGACTAAGACAGACTAGGAAGCATGAGAGACAGACCACTTTCTGACCGGAAATCCTTATGAGGAGCTGTGTAACATTATTGGATTAAGTGTCAGACAGTGATTGAAAGACACTCAAAATTTGACTAGGGAAGAGCTGCTTCCTCAAAGTAGAGTTGACCTTAATTACATGGATACAGAAGAACTTTCAGGACCTTCATTTGTTGATGGAGCACAACTCAAAATGAGAAGAAACAGCTGCAAAAATGCATTAACAACTGGAATTGGAATGTACTGAGTATGCATCCAGGAAAATTAGAAATTGTCCACAATGAAATGGAATGCATAAAGATCAATAACTGAGGCATTGCTGTTGTTGTTTGTTGTTGCTAAGTGCCATTGAGTCAGTTCTAACTCATGGTGACTCTGTGTAGGGTTGAGACCTTGCAGACTAGTGCATTGACCCACAGTGCCTCACCAGGACTGAAATGGACTGCTATTGGCCAATTTGAATGGAGTACTCATACGGTTTCTATGTCCAATATTCTGAGAAAGTGCCATATCATTATTCACAGTGGCTGCACCATTTTACAGACCTGCCAGCAGTGTAGGAGGGTCCTGGGGCCTCCACACACCCTCCTGCATTTATTATTTATCTGTTTAGTTTTTGCACTTTGCTATCAATGCTGGAGTCAGGTGTTATCTCAATGATGCATCTATCTAAATGGAGTCATGATGTGGTGTTGTAGCATCGGCACCGAACTACTAACCACAAGGTTGGTGGTTCAAACCCACAAGGCACTACTGGATACTCCATACAGGGTTGCTATATGTCAGAACTGACTCGGCAGTACTTAACAACAAAAACAACAAACGGAGTCCTGATGTGGCATCCACAAAGCTGAAAGTTAAAACCCACCACTTAACTTCTTGGAAACCCTATACAGGGTCATTATATGTTGGAACTGATTGGATGACACTTAACAACACCAAAAATGACTACTGATTTTGAGCATTTCTTCACATGCTTATTGGCTATCTGAATGTCTTGTTTGGTGAAGTGTCTGTTCATGTCTTCTGCCCATTTTAAAAATCGGATTATTTTCCTTCTTGTTGAAGTGCTCAAGTGTTCTATAAATTTTAGAGAGCATTCCCTTATTTGATATGTTATTGTCAAAAACTTTCTCCCAGTCTGTGGGTTCTCATCTAATTCTTTTGGTAAATCCTTTGATTCACGTATCTAATTTTAAAGAAGTCCTAGTCATCTACATTGTCTTCTGCTGTTTGTGTGGTTTCAGTTATATTTAATGGTATATTATGCCATGTACCAGAACTCCTAAGTTTGTCCCTATTTTTTCACTGATGATCTTTATAGTTCTAGGTTTTACAGTTAGGACTTCAATCAATGTTGAGTTTGTTTTTGTATGTGATATGAGATATGGAACTTGTTTCACTTTTCTGTAAATGGGTTTCTAGTTTTTCCAGCACTAGCTGTTGAAGAGACACGTTCAGCATTTCCAAGGTTTGGATCCACTATCGATGCTCATGGAATTAGTCACAAAATCAAAAGGTATATTGCATTAGGTAAATCTTCTGTAGAAAGACTTCTTTAAAGTGTTCAAATGCAAAGATGCAAGATTGAGGACTAAGGTGTCCCCGACCCAAGCCATGCCATTTTCAATCACCTCATATGCATGTGAAAGTGAAGAAATACTATAAAAAAATCTATGCATTTGAATTATGTTGTTGCTGAAGAATACTGAAAGTACTATGGACTACCAGAAGAACAAACAAATCTCTTGTGGTGGAGATGCAGCCAGAATGCTCTTTAGAATTAAGGTTTTCAACTTTGTACCTGCTACTTTAGACATGTTGTCAGGAGGAACCAGTGTCTGAAGGACATTGTGTTTGGAAAAGTGGAGGGACAGCCAAAAAGAGGAAGACATGCAAGGTGATGAATTTATACAGTGACAGCAATGATGAACTCTCAAATAAACAATTCTTGTGAGGACGGTGCAGGAATGGAAAATATTTTGTTCTGTTCTGCATAGGGTCACTTTGAGTTGAACTTACTCCATAGCAACATGACTACCACTAAAACAATGTCTTCATTTGATGACTGAAAAGAAAGAGTTCAAAAATAAACTAAGATAACAGCTTAGAAATAAATGACAGAATAAGTATCCCTGACTCTGAAGAACAAGTCTATACACTGTCAGATATTTAGAAATATTATTGGTGAAAGAAATTTTAAGTATTAGTGCAACTAAATATACACATTGCCCTGTGGATATAGTAGCTTCATTTTTTAGTATAAAATAGTAAGGACTTGAAAATGCAATCGCCAACTTATAATGGAAATCATATTCCAAATCATGCTGGCAAGTTTTTTGTTGTTGTTGTTAACTTTGCTTAAGTTTAAGCACTGTTTAAGCTAAATTAATATTGCTAGACTAGTTAGTTTTTTTTTTGTTGTTTTTTTAAGCCTCTTTAACTGAATAAGGAACAGGTAAATGTCTGAAGTAGGGCAATGATATGGATTCAGATCGAGTTCATATTCACTTTGCTTTTCAATCCCAAGGAAGACAGCCAGCAGATCTTGAATTGGGTCTTCACTAGCTAATGATGCATGAGACTTCGTAGATACAGTTCGCTTATGTAGTGGTTACGTATCGGGCTGCGTACCACAAGGTCAGCAGTTTGAAACTACCAGCCGTTTTGTGGGAGAAAGATGAGGCTCTCTGATCCCGTAAAGCTTTACAGTCTCGGAAATCCTGTACAGGGTCGCTATGAGTCAGAACCAACTCCACGGCACATAGTAACAACAACAGCCCTACTTTTTCAAGGAAGTTGTATCTGTACTTCAATGGAAAAATTATCTTAATGTTCTTATAACATTATTCTACAGTAAAGGATACATTAGCCCTGTTATTGTTAAGTGCCATCGAGTCAGTTCCGACTCATAGTGATGCTGTATAGGGTATCAGGTAGTGAACTTAAACAGCCAACCTTGAGGTTCAAACCGACTTTGCAGACCAGTGCATTAACACACAACACCACACCAAGACTCTTGGAGTCTATTTATTAATGTGTAAGCCAATCATTTCCCTTCTTCACAGCTACAGACCTCCATGTTCGATTTTTGCTGCATTATTAAGTTGAGGCAGAACTAACCATGGTCTGGCACATTCATAAAGGAAATGTAGGATTAGCCTACATAAGAAGGACAGTTAGTATTTACTTCATCAAAGCATGTGCCTTTGCTTGTTTTGTTATTGTTATTCATGTTGTTTCTTAAGAGGGTACATCTGTCATAGGAAACGAATCATTCTCTTTAATGGAGTCCTGGTGTGGCGCTGTGCGTTAATGCGCCAGACTGCAAAGACTCTTCTAGTAAGAAAGTGTCTGTTTTAGCTCATGACAAGAAGAGAAGACTTGGCAAGCAAATGAATTCCTCACCACTATTGTTAAGTGTTGTCAAGTCAGTTCGGACTTCTAATGACACTGTATAGGGTTTCCAAGGCTTTCAATCTTTGCAGGAGCAGAAAACCTCATCTTTCTCCCATGAAGCAGCTGGTGGGCTCAAACCACCGACCATGTGGTTCAAAGTCCATTGCTTATGATAGAGTCACCCTGTTTTGAGTCCTCACTGGGAGGAAGGGGGAGAGGGGATGGGAGAAGTATTCACTGCTCCCTTCTAAAACCTTTTTCATCTGTAATCACAGACATAAATTCTTAAATTATAAAACAGATGGCACATTCATATAAATCAATTCTTGCTATTTATATTAGTAAAAACTTTTCTCAATAAGGCAGTTTTGTGGGCTAAATAACTAAAAATGACTCAGTTTTACTTTAAAATTGGTGACTTTTCCCTTAAAATTTTGTATCATAATCTTTGTAAAATAGTATCCTAAGGTCCTTAAAATTTAGTATGTAATATATGCCACTAAACTTTAGATAAATGAGCATCTGTTTAAAAAAAAAAAAAATTGGCATACTCGAGCATTTGTGATTTTTCTACAGGTGCAGTAAATACCTCCAGAGTAGAGTCAAGTTTTGATGAGAGTAGTGATGAGTTAGAAGACATTGTTCTATTTTATGTTTTAGAATATTAAATATGAGTCATCCCAAATCAGGCAAAAGGAAAAAAAAACAAAAACAAACCTGAAACACCGAAAGTATGAAAAACAGTTTATCCTCAAATTAAATAAGTATGTTGTGAACTCACAGAATTCCTGAGCATCTTTAACATAACCAACACCAAGCCATCTTTATCTTTCTCATCAATAACCCTTAGCAATTTTAGTTTAGTTTGATACTAAACAGAATGGAATAATATACTGACCTTTCTCTGTATAAAATTGCAAAATAAGATGGACAAGCACAATGTATCAGTAAATCATATCCTATATTAATTAACATCAAGGAAGTTGGGCTATGTATTCAGTATAAGGGGATTCCAAAAACCAAATCCATTGTCATCAAATTGATTCTAACACTTAGCAACCCTGCGTAGGGTTTCTGAGGTTGTACATCTTTACAGGAGCAGAAAGTCTCATTTTTCTCCCTCAGAATGGCTTGAGTTACTGACCTTGTATATAGCAGTTCAATGCTTATTCTACAACACCAGGGCTCCTACATAAGGGGATTATTAATAAACATATGATGGTTATAAATTGGAAGGGATTGCTATCTGGAAGATTCATTTTGAGAACAGTAAAATCTCAAAAAACTTTGAAATCATGAGAAGAAAACATGATTAATTAGGAAAAAAGTGAGCAGTTTTACAGATGAATGAATGGAGGACTGTATTCACATAATAAATATTCCAAGAAGGAAAGAATTAACCATTAATGAAAACCATGAAAGGCATTTATAGGATAGAATTAAATAATGACTTGTGATTCAATATATTTCAGATTTTGAAGCACAAAGTGATCCAACCAAGCAATTATAAAGAATTTCCTGACTCATTATCATCTTCTGTACTCTACATTCCATTAAATAACATCACACACTCGAATCAGATATGTTGTTGCTGTTAAGTGCCATCGAGTCAGTTCTGACTCATAGCAACCCTATATAGGGTTTCTGAGGAAGGGCTAGTGGGTTTGAAATGCTAACCTTGCAGTTAGCAGTTCAGAGCTTATCCTACAGAACCAAACCAGGACTCAAATATGAAATATTAAAAATGTGGAAAATTCTAATGACACAGACTCCAAGGGAAGTAAATACACCAAGTAGTTGTCACAAGTCAACAATGTCACATGCTAAGAGGGTTTAAGTGAGATAAGGATTTAAAAGTATGAATTGAATTTAGTGGCAAAGGCATCATCAATAACCTTGCAAAATAAGAACACCCACACTTGTAGATAATACCCACTTGTCCTGGCTTCAATGACTGGATGATCAGAGCTCAACCA
>NW_006408577.1:11278256-11284368 GCF_000296735.1 Chrysochloris asiatica
CCCACTGAATAGTTTTTATCTTGTCTGGATGGGTCTGGCAAAAAGAGATGGGGATAAGATTCGTTTGATTCAATAGTGAATAATTGTTATTATGACTAATTGCAATTGTCACAATTGCAAAGGTAGAAGGTTTGTAACAAAAATAGGAATAGAGGACCCTAGGCCCATCAAGAGAGATGAGTACAAGCAGAATGTGGGACCTTATCCAGAGAAGAAGTGATGCCAGAGATGGAGGCAGAGATGGGTTCATGGAGAGGCGGAGCAGCTGAGGACTCTAGATTCATGGGAAGAGAGAGACTAAGAGCTGGTAGCCAGCAGACTGACTTGCAGAATGTGCACTTTGGAGGTGTAAATTATTATATATGCCTGAATGTTTGTTTTTGTTTTGTTTTGTTTTTTAAAGCTAAAATGAGTAGAGAGAAATACTGTTAACTGATGGTACATGGAGGGGATTATAATCATTGTAATGAAACAAGATGTATGATTTGTTGAATGTAAAACTGATGATCTGCCCTGTAAACTCTCACTCAGTCCACAACAAAAACCTTAAAAAAAAAAAAGAGAGAACTACATTCAAAACTTGAAAAATAAATAAATAACTAAATATATTTCTATAGAAACACTGCATAAAATTTTTAGACAATTATTTTGGTGTCACCCACTCTTAACAGTTTCACTTAGTATGGTTTGTATGACCCATACTCCCTTAGTGATTCTGCTTAGTTTCTGTTGCAAGTACTTTTTGGTGTTCTTTGACATCCCACTTCACCACTCCAACTTCTGTGTCCATCACAACACATCATTCTCCCTGTATATTTCTACCTCTGTGTATAAGTCTCTCTTTATAAAAAACATCAGTCTTATTGGATTGGAGCCCATTCTAATCCAGTGTAACGTAATTTTTAATTAATTACACCTACAAAGATCCTATTTCCAATTGAGATCACATTCACACATATGCAGTTTCTTGGTAACATGGAACCGATCCACCGCAGGTGACCCTGCTAGCATGTGAAATACCAGTGGCACAGTTTCCTGTACCACTGCAACATACAAGCCATCAGAGTAACACAAACTGAATGATGAGTGATGGGAGATCTTTCTAATGGATTAAATCAGGAACTTGATCTAATCCATAACATGTCATTCAAATTGATATTACCTTTTATTATTTCAAGGATCAATGGCTAAATCCAGATCAATATTCTCAGTGCCTTAATTTCCCTTGAAAATCTCTTTCTATCCCTGATTTTGTCTCTGCTTAGGCAAATACTTTGGACGTTTCACAACTTTCTACTTTTGATTATCTCACCTTTTCACAGGAGAAAAAAAAAAAGTGAAGTGTTAGTCCATGTATGGAAATATCATACAAAACATTATCTTTATTTGGAAAAGAGAAAAGTCATGCTTAAAATGGCTGAGGTTGGATTATTAGAATCTTTGTTTCAGATATATGATTAATCTGATAACTTTCTTCAAGGCTAGAGAAATCTCTGGTAAATATTACTAAATATGGTAAATATGATGAAGATACAATGACTGATCTTCTCATACCTTTCACTAAGAATAACTCTGCCAGTAAAAATAAATTTAGGCTGCAGGTCTTAAAGTGACAGGATTTATGACTGTACTCTAGTAGAAAGAATCTGGGAAGTGGTGTACTATGAAGGCTGTAATCTTGATTCAAGATTGGGACTGCAGCTGTTGGTGACTATACCCATCTGTTCAGATGATGTCCTGAATTTAACTTCTATTAATCACCACTGTAAAGGAAACTGAAGCTCCAGAGAGCTGAGTCATGTCCTCTAGGAGCCATTACTATGTTGAACTTTAGCCCCTTCCTTCCAGATATTAAAATATTAAACCCATAAAGGAACCAAAACTATTGGCCCAGGGAATGACCAACAGTTGATTCCACTTCCTTTCCATTCACAGCATACAGTAAATACTTTTATTCTCTTAGATTCTCACATTGAATGCTGAACTTGGTTTAACCATGGGACTTGTTTAGAAATAACAGAAATGCATTTTAAAATTTCGCTCTAATTAATTTAGAAGCATTAGGTTTGTCTAAATTGCCATTATTTTTGCTCCTACTCAACTCTGACTTAATCATATAATCAGGAATTGAATAATATTTCCTTGTTAAATATCCGATTTAGCTCTATTCATTATATATTTTTAATGGAAAGCAGAGATTTGATTTTTTTGTAAGCTACTTCAAGTTCTAACTTATTAGGTTAATTTATAAATGATGAAAATATAGCACATTTTATACTTTTTGGATCCTACAAAGGATAAGATTTAAGTTGGGCTGCTAAGCTCATGGTGAACAGTTCAAAACTACCAGCTGTTCTGCGGGAAAAAGATGAGGCTTTCTTCTCCAGTAAAGATTTACAGTCTAGCCTTGGAAACCTCATGCAGGGTGGTTGTAAGTCACACTACAACCTTAATAAGTAGTTGGTACTCAGCTTTGAAGATATAAAAATTGACTGTGCTTATTAAAGAATCATGATAAAACTGAATGAGATTGTAAAATGATATCATATTTTCCTTGGTTCTCAAAAAGATAAAGCCTCTTTATTTCTTAAAGAATTCTTATCACTGTAGTATCCTCTGCCTTACCCCAACCTGCTGTCACATACATATTCAATGTGAAGTTTATCTGACTGAAATGATTATCTCAACCTCTTCATGTTATGGCTGGACACTCTTTTTGTTTCTAATTATATATCATGCTTTCCTTATTTTGATCATATCTTAGACATATATCTTTCATGGTGGTATATAGGCAGTGATCCTATAGAGATGGGAAATGGAAGACCTGAGTCCTGTATTTTGTCCAGCAAACTTCCCTTAGAGTTTCTATGTTGCCTAAAGAACCTATGAGACTACAAATAAGCTAACTGCACAAAGACAGAAAATACACCAGGATTATATTAATTTTAAGAACCCTGAGATGGCTATTGTTGTTGTTATGTGCCGTGGAGTCGGTTCCGACTCATAGCTACCCTGTACAGGGTTTCCGAGGCTGTAAATCTTTATGGGAGCAGAAAGCCTCATCTTTCTCCCACAGAACAACTGGTAGTTTCGAACTGCTGACCCTGAGTTTCGCAGCCCGATTCGTAACCACTACACTACCAGATATACTAATGAAAAATTATATTTTAGAACAAATGATTTTATCAATGATAGAGTGTTACTTTGTAATGATAAAGGGTGATAGTCAACAAGAGGATAAACCAATCTTACATATTTACACACTTAAGAGACCTTTATCTATCTCCCAATAGTCAATAAAAAATAAGTAAATGAAAGCAGGTTTTGATGAATACTATGTACCAATTTGTTTTAATTGATATTTTTGAAATATCCCATTACACAATAACATGAAAAGCATACTTTTCAAATGCATATAGAACATATACCAAGTTAAACTATATCCAGGGTGATAAAACAAGTCTGAATACATAAAACCTTTAAGTCATATAAAATACAAAGGTGCTTCAAATCACTTGTGGGAAAAATGGAATTAAAGAATAATGGAATTTTCCCATCCCCTATCAAATTAAACTGGAAATAATACAGAGATATATTTATACCTGAAATCTAAATAACAGACTTTTAAACAGCCCTTGTGATAAGTACTGGACTGGGAAACTCATCTTTCTGCTCCCTTGAAGATTTCAAGCCTTGGAAACCCTATACAGGGTGGCTGTGGGTCAGAACTGATTGGTGAGCACTTAACAGCAAGTTGTTGATGGGTTTCCTGAGTGGTGCAAATGGTCAAGTACTTGACTGTTCACCAATAGGTTAGAGGTTGAAACTCACACAGAGATGCCTCGGGGAAGATAGACAAAGCATCTGCTTCTGAAATGTCACGTCCTTGAAAACTTTAGGATGCACTTCTAACAACAAACAACAGCAACAACAAATGACCAATGAGTCAATGTAGAAATGATAATGACAAGTAGAAAATATTTTTAAATGAATGAAAAGATAGACATTAAAACACAAGTGGTGCTGCAGAAAAATGCACTGGACACCAAAGTCAGTTTGAACCACAGGGTCAGTAGTTCAAACCCACCAGCTAATCCTCAGAAACCCTATACAGGGTAGCTTTGAGTCAGAACCAACTGGACAGCTCTGAACAACACCACCAACAAAGCAGAGCCCATTTTTAATACGTAAGGAACTCCGTACAGGGTCGCTATGGGTCGGACCCGACTCGATGGCACTTAACAACAACAACAAGGAACTCTGGTAGCATAGTGGTTACGAATTGGGCTGCTAATCTCACGGTAAGCAGTTCGAAACTACCAGCTGTTCCGATGAAGAAAGATGAGGCCTTCTGTTCTCATAAAGATTTACAGCCTCGGAAACCCTGTACAGGGTCGCTATGAATTGGAACCAACTCCATGGTACATAGCAACAGCAACAACAATGCTTTATTAGAAAAAAAATTAAAAGTCTCAGATCAATGACCACAAATTTTATTATAAGAAACTAGAAAAGAGAAAAAATGCAATGCAAAGGAAGCAGATGAATAAAAGTAATAAAAATCAGATGGAAAGCAATGGAACAGAAAATAGAAAAACAATACAGAAAATCAATGACTTCAAATGCCTTTGAGTCGATTCCGACCCATAGCGACCCTGTATAGGGTTTCCAAGGAGCAGCTGGTGAACTTGAACCACCAACCTTGCAATTCAAATGGCTTTGCAGTCTGGCGCATTAACCCACCGCGCCACACCAGAACTAGCACACCTTATATCATAATAAAAAGCTATTTACAATCATCAGTGTCATATTAATGGAACTTTCCCATCACTGATGTTGAAATTGCCCTAATCAGGAGATATGCTTATTTTGCCTAGAAAGAATGCTACCATCACATTTTAACTATTGTAAGGATGCAACAGTTGCAAGACTAATTGTGGTTGATCATATTAGACAATTGGATTGGATGTATGGTAACACTGATACTTCTATTGTTAAATTCCTGGAGTCAGTTCTGACTCATAGGGACCCTGTAAAGAGTTTAATAGGAGCTGCTGGTGGGTTTGAACTGATGACCTTATGGTTTGCAGTCCAGTGCTGATCCTACAGCAACACCCATAGTAAAATAAATTTATTTTAGTTAAAAAATAATTTTGAAATGTGCTTGTTACAACTAGGAGAGAACATAGAATCCCAAAGGGAGACCCAAAGAAAGGTGAAACAGCAGATTTGAAATAAGCCCAGTATTTTTGTTATTGCTGTTTTTGGAAAGAAGAAAAGTGGAAGTCCTTAACCTTTCTTTGGGCTAGTTGAATCATAGGTTTTGGTTATACATAGTGCCTTCCACTTAGAGATGACACCCAGAAAAATGTAGCTGGGCCCTTGGCTATGATATGTCACATCAAGTAAACAAGCTTTGAGGATATTAGAGAACCAAGAAAGATGCTCTAGCATGAAATGAACTCTCTGGAAGAAAACTGCATTTTTTCCTTATATTATTGAAATTTGATACCCAGAAGCAAGAATGTTCATAGTCATTTCATGTCTACAGAATTCTCTTACTACAAATGGTAAAAATCAGAAAGAATTACAGCATTGCTAAATTTTTCTTAAAAGCCTCAGAAGCAACCTGTGAAGATGTATTTTAAATTTTTATATTTTAAGAAAAAGGCAACAATCCAGATAAATCCTACTGTTATGAAGCAATGTCAGTAGAAATCTGTCTTAAGAGTTTGTCATACTAAATTCAGTGCATTAATCAGTTCTAAAGAATTCATTTATTCTGGGGATAAATAAAAACTTTTAAGCTTAACCTTTTCCCACCAGTAGTTTGTCATTCTGCCCATATGATAAGCACTGGACTGTGAACCACAAGGTCAGTGGTTCTAGCAAGCTTTTTGGGAGAAAGAGAAGGTTCTCTGCGCCCTCAATGATTTAAAGCCTCGGAAACCCTATACAGGGTTGCTATAAGTAAGAACTTACTCTATGGCACTTAATTAACAACAATATGAGAAATTTAATTGTTGAGGAAGGAGTAAATTAATACAAAAAGGATAATTTAATAGAAAAAAAGTTTTCAATTTTAAGTAATTTTAAATAGGATTAACTGTGA
>NW_006408577.1:11284468-11287000 GCF_000296735.1 Chrysochloris asiatica
AAAAAAAAATAACCTTGCAAAAGATAATTTGTTATTGTGGTAGGTATAGCAGTAAGTGAGCTGGGGAGGGAATAAGAAGAGAAATTATAAAACAGCAATTTAGGCTAGTATTTTATGAATCTATGCTGAAAATTGAGAGAGAACATTTGAAGAAAAATTGTGGTGGGTGTAGTTTTACATTTTTCTGACATGAGAAAAGGAGAGAGAATTATAAGGAGAATAAGAATTGTTGTTGTTATTAAGTGCTGTCAAGTCAGTTCTGACTCATACCAATCCTGTATAGGGGTTCCAAAGAGTAGCTGGTGGGTCTGAACTGCCAACTTTGTGGTTCATAGTCCACAGTTCATGGTCCCAGTCTAGTGCTGATCAGCAGCATCACATTAAGGAGTCCTGTGCAAAAGATAGCGGGAAGAAAAGAAGCCAGCATTGTTTTTAAGTATTTGTTAAGTGCCACTGAGTTGGTTCCAATTCATAGTGACCCTGTGTAGGATTTCTGAAGAGCAGCTGGTGTGTTTGAAATGCCAACCTTGTGGTTAGCAGTCCAGTGCTTATCCTACAGCACCACACCAGATTTATCTTCAAAAATTTTACAATGAAACACACGTAGTAGGCCTTTGTATTAATTTCCTAAGGCTGCTTTAACAGATTACCACACATTGAGGCACTTAAAACACAGAAATTTATTCTCTCTGAATACTGGTGACAAGAAGTCCAAAATCAAGGTGCCTGCAAGTCCAAAATCAAGGTTGTTTTTTTCTGGAGTCTGAAACAGTAGCATTCCCTAGGGCTAGTGTCACCCAGTGGAGTGATTCATGGTGTCACCCTCCCCCGACTTGGACATCCAAGAACATATAGAATCCTGGTTGTTGTGATGTGCCATCAAGTCAGTTCTGACATATAGCGACCCTGTATAGGGTATACAAGGAGCAGTTGATAAGTTTGAACCACCAACTTGTGGTTCATAGTCCAGTGTTGAGCCTATAGCACCACACAAACACTCCATAGAATCCTGGTTGTTATCAAGTTCTGTCAAGTCTGTTCTGACTCATAGCGACCCTATATAGGATTTCTGAAGAGCTGCTGGTGAGTTTGAACTGCCAACCTTATGGGTCACAGTCCTGTGCTGATTCTACAGTGCCACACCAGGAGTCCTTAGTAATGTTTATTACCAATTTTGACCATAGAATAATATAAAATAAAACCATAACTATGTTATTTAAATGTAGCATTTCTTATATGAATGATGGTGGTGTGCCGTGAAGTTGGTTCTAACTCATAGTGACCCTGCATAGGGTTTCTGAGGCTGTAAATCTTTACAGGAGCAGAAAGCCTCATCTTTCTCCCACGGTACAGCTGGTAGTTTCAAACTGCCAACCTTGAGGTTAGCAGCCTGACTTGTAACCACTACGCTACCAGAGCTACTTTCTTATATGAGTACTGACATCGAATTATAGTTTTTCTACACTATATTACAGCACTATTAGTTAGAGAAGTATTAACAACTGAGAAGCCAGCTTTTTTCTCCTTTTCCTTTACATTCTCAAAAAAGCTATTGATATAGGTTCACAAATACTAACTACCACAATATTGTAGCTAAACACCAGAAAATTTGACAAAATCAACAACTATGAAAACTCTAATAGCAATGACTTCAATAGCATATGCTTGTAGCTCATGTAGGTGACACTATGTAATTCAAAGTGTCATTGTGATTGAGTAATAATGACAACTCTCATGAGTATACTTTAGAAGGTTTAAAAGTAAATAGCACAGAGATTTAGCCTTGTAAGTATATCAATATATGTAAGCTGTGCTTACAAAAAAAATGTTTTTGTTAAAACAGGAAAACCAGAATGATTTTATAAGCATTAACACCTGGTGTGGCACTGTGGGTTAATGCACAGACTGCACAGTCAGTTTGAACTGCAAAACCAGCAGTTCAAGCTCACCAGCCACTCCTTGGAAACCCTATACAGGATCACCATGGATCACAACCAAGTCGGCAGAACTTAACAATAACAACAAACACAACAGAAATAAAAAAGAATAGAAAACCCACATGGAAAAAATAAATTCATCACAGAAAATAATGTAGAACAAATAAATTAGCAGCACCACACACACACACACAAAAAAAAACTACACAGCAAAATGACAGCAATCAATTCATGCTTATCCATAATTACACTTACTGAAGGAATTAAATGCACTAGCCAGTAGACTAAAAGAACAGAATGGATAAGAAAACAGAATCTTTCAATATATTGTCTAAAAAAGATATATCATAAAGATGGAGACAGCTTAACCATCCATGAACAGATGAATGGTTAAACACCACAATGGAATACTAAGAAATGTTGCAGAATCATGATGATTCTGGGAAACACCTCACAACAAGGATGAATCTACAGAACATTAAGCTGAATTAAATTAGCAATTACAAAAGGGCAAATATCATTGAGACCAATGTTGTCAAGAGTTTAAAAAAAGGCTTTTTAATAAAAGAAACAATCTATGATGGCTACAGAGGGG
>NW_006408577.1:11295521-11308360 GCF_000296735.1 Chrysochloris asiatica
GAAGCACAGTTACTGACAATCAGTTGAGCAAACAGCAATTGATGACATAAATCATTTGCCCAGAATCCATTTTTCAAAAAGCGTTTTCATATAAGCACTGGAAATAAAACAAATGGGTCACGAAAACTCAGATTGATACTTTAAAAAAAAGTCCAATTAAGCAAATCTAATAACGAAAGAAATTAAATGGAAGTGTTTTATGACATTAAGGTTCCCCAACAAGATTCTCTGGCCACCTGAAAAAAGACTAACTTGGTTTCCTAATAAAACTATTCAAATTGATAAGCAAATTAATGTAAAAATTTACCCTAAGTCTATATTGTTAATTATCTGTATTTACACTAATGTGTTTTAGTCTTCGTTGATCTCTAAAAATACTCTTATATTTTAATTATCTATATTCACACTAATGTTTTTCAGTCTTTGTTGATCTCTATAAATATGTCAACAATTTTACTAACCTATAGGTCCTGAATTCACGTTTCTTGCAACAGTAGTGAGGTTGGACCAGGATTGAGCAGTGTTTCGTTCTGCTGTGCATAAGGTCGTTATGGGAAGGTACCGACTGGATGGCACATAACAACAACAACTCTAACACAATTTCAGAGATTATCCACCCTTACTTTAAGGGTTAGAAGAAATATGAATAATATTCCTTGACATAATTATGCAAGAGAATGATGAATTTGAAAGAATGGCTAAAATGTTCCACAAGTAGATTTTGTTAAGTGGAAAAACTTCTCAATTACCTAAAATTGTCCCAGCCTTTCCCCGTTACATAAATATTACATTATACACATAAAATATGACTCTGAGAGCTGGAGTTTCCTGCTTGGGTTCTGCCCATTTTATGTTATCACATATTATACGAAGTCATTTTGTGACTAATTTCCAGAGCACTGAGTCACAGTGTAGTTGTGGCTTATCTTTTCTTTTTTTTCCCACACGGCACTGGTTCTTGGTGCTTACTTTTTGTATATGTTTAATATAAATGAACTTTTTTTTCATAATTAAAGTTTTTGTCTTATTATGGTTTGTCTCAATACAGTTCTGCTGTTGTGCACTATTACATTATGTACTAGAAACAACATTGGTTATTCTGTCCTGAGCAACCAGTACAGGGCAGCAGATCATGTAGTATGTAATCTATTGCTTAATTTACATAATTGTCCTACATAGAAGTTTGAACATTTTGTATTATTTCTCAAGCATCCTAGAATATGATATTTAATATCTGGAGACATGTTTAAAAAAAATCTCTAGAAAGGTTAGATACTATTGGCTTAAAAAATTTAATCTAGATGACAAGAATTCTAATGTTTATACTACATTTTAAATATCAGTGACTAATAGCAATAAAATAAATTTTCTTAAACCTAATGACTGCTAGAAAGTCTCTTTATTATATATCTTTATTTGCAACTAAATAAAAGCTAAGGTAAATTCAGTCCTTTAAAAAATTTCCATTCAACAGACACAATTATTAATTGCTATTGTAAGCTTAAAAATTTTAAATCTTAAAAAATGTTCATGGTTTTATAGGTATAAACACAATTCTGGTTCTTTGTTTAAGAATTAAATATAAAATGCTGAGAACTGAATTTTGCACTGCAGTATAAGTTTACTTTGCTTACAGGACACTATTGATTTTCATTTTAGAGGCTTAGTGGTCCTCACGTACTAGCTTCCGCCCCCCACCTCCACCCTGGCCCCTTAAAAAAAGCAATAAAGGTTTTTTCTTAGGAGCCAGAAATATATTGCCAAGTACTCACGAGTAGAATCTCTGAAGAAAGTTCTTGGAAAGATTTTTTTCAAAACGTTGTTGATGTTATTTTGTGTTCCCCTCCAGGCATTGAAAAGAGGTTTTATCTTTTCTGTTTCTTCAATAACACAGATAAAGAAGCCTGGGAAGTTAGTGCGAGAGAGAAATGCAATCTAATCCTGTTAGCCGTGAAAGGGCTAGTTAAGAATTTGATGATTATACAGCTAAATCGCTCCTGTCTATTGAAGCAGAGACGAGTCTGTTTCAGAGATCACCAGCAGTGGAGAATGCAGCTTCCTGTTTAGGTCACTCCAGCTCTGACTGTATTGACGCTAATTTTGCCAAACTCTTCAAAAGCTTGTTCTGTTTGGGAGGAAATTGACAAAGGAAAAAGCTTCCACTAAGATTTCAGACATTGCTATGTGTGAATAATTGTTCTTTCACTCTCCAGGATTTTTAAAATTAAAAACAACAGCAACATTTTTTTCTTTTTTCCACACATTGCGTATTTATCATTTCAGTGATACTTAATAAAATGATCATCTTACTTTTTACCGTTTTGTTTTCTCCAAATTACTTCATCCACAGTCACCGTTTATGGGAAAATCTCTGAGGATCAGTGAAGGTCTCTCTGATTAGAAAAGTATTATCTTATTTTCTTAATTCCAGAATACTGAGGTTTGAGCCTTGCTTCAGCTACTTGCTAGTGTTTAAATTCACTCTGCCTCAGTTTCTTTTATCCAAAAATAGGGATAATAAGTGTTCCCAGGTTCAATATGAGGACTAAAGGAGTGAATATATTTAAAGCTCATAGGACAGATGTAACACATAGCAAACCCTCCATATACATTTTAACCATCATCATCATCATTGTTATTATTATCTTTAAAGCTATCACTCAACCTTACCTTCTGTATTTCTATACTGGAATTCAGTTATATCAGAACTAAGATAATTAGAGATTTAACACCATGAAAAACTCTACTTTGCCATGAAGCTGAGGCATTTGATCAGAAAATCTGTCAGTTGCTTATTTCTCTAACTTAGATTCTCGTTGTACTTTCAGTATTTGTGTTTTCTTTCCTTTGATCCCTGTATATAGGGTAAACTATCCTGTTGTGATTGTAAATCTTTCTGCTATATCCTATAGGGTTACTGTGAGTCAGATTTGACTTAATGACAGCAGTTGGGTGGTAGATCCTCTTGTGTGTGTTAAGTATTTCATAATTACTAGGTGTCTGGCACATAAATTATCTCATTAGATTTTTATAGCTACCTTGAAAAGAAGGTTCTTCCGAAGTTAATTCCTTCTCCTAAAGAAAACTGTGAACCCATAAGTCAATGGTTCTAACCTAACAAATGCTCCACAGTAGAAAAGACCTAGCATTCTGTTTCTGTAAACAGTTCAGCCTACGAAACCCTATGGGCAGTTTTATTCTATCCTATAAGACCAGTATGAGTTGGAATGTGTTTGATGTGATACAACATTAACAAGAGCAGGTCACCTGAAAACTTGGGGGAGCTATCATCTAAGTGTTTTGGGAAGGGCACTTGGTCTACTTCCTACTTACTGTCCTCATTATACTTTGGTGAGAGAGAATTCCTTTTAGTTTAATATTGCCTATTAGAATTTTGGAGGCCTGGTGTGGCATTGTAGGATAATCACTGCACTGCTAACCAACAACAAGGCTGATGGTTCAAATCCACCAAACACTCTTTGGAAACCCTATACGGAGTCACTATGAGTTGGAACCAACTTGACAGCATTTAACAGCAACATTATAGTTTTGCCAATATTTTGGAATAAAAAAAAAATATGTTCTCACTTTAGATCAGTGTCTTTTCTCTCCCATGAGTTGAGTTGAAACCTCAGCTCAACAATTGATAAAATGTTGTGTTTTTAGATTCACATTCGCTTTGTCTGCCTGAGTTAAAAGGTGAAAGTAAAAATAAATGGAAAAACATATCATGTAGTGTTAACTTAAATTAAGAGCCCAGGTGGCTCATTGGGGTATGCATTGCTAGCCACAAGGTCATTGGTTCAATTCCACCACTTGATCTGTGGAAGAAAGATGAGGCAGCACGTTCCTATAAAGATTTATAGTTTCGAAACCCTGTGGCACAGTTCTACTCTGTTCTACAGAGTGACTATAAATCAGAATGGACTCGATGGGATTGGATTTAATTAATTAAAAAATACTATAAATTATAATCAAGCTGCCTCATTTGTAACAAAATTTAAGGTCATGCATATTGTAGAAGTGCTGTTGTGGAACACTGGATTAATGTGCTGTACTGCAAAAGCCACTCCTCGGAAACCCTATACAGGGTCGCTATGGGTCAGAACCAACTCGATGACACATAACGAGAAACAACAACATTGTAGGATAAGTGATGGACTGTTAACCAGAAGGTTCAAACCCACTAGCCATTCCTCAGAAACCCTACACAGGGCCGATATGAGTCAGAGCCTACTCAATGGTCCTTAACAACAACAATAGCAGATTTTCAGCAATAGTGGAAACATCTATAGTATGTATGACGCATAACTTTGAAGTCAGAAAGTATATGCATGACTTATTTTCTCTAAAAGAACTTTTTTTTAAAACCACACAAAACCTTAATATTCTTAACTTCTAAATGGAGATTTTTTTTTTTTTTTAAAGATCCATTTCATAGGGAAGCTGGATGATTAGACATGTGTAAAGGAGCAGGGGCAAACTTAGTTTTGTTCCTTATTCCTCTGTGGTAGTTTGTATTTTTTGCTTAACAGTGTTTTCTGTCCTTCCTTCTGGATTCTTCCTTGCTAACCATTGACAAGAATATATTTCTTTCCACACTGATGTCAATTTTTGTCGCATTGCTACTTTTGGCTAATAGAATTAGCAGGGGAGAAAGAAACATAAGTCATAGCTCAACAGAACTTTTTGAAATTAATGAGAAGATTTACAGTTTTTGTAAGTGTTTGGGTTCTATTCTTTTGTTTTCCTATTTCCTCTGGAAGAGGATTATCATATCATGTCATGGTTTCAAACTAGACCACTGTTATGGATTGAATTGTGTTACCCCAAAATATGTTACAAATTCTACTATATTGTTAAGTGCCATCAAGTCTGCTCCAATTTACAGCATTCCTGGCTAGTGAGTTTGAACCACTGACCTTGCAGGTCAAACCAACCTTGTAGTCCTGCATTTATCCTACAGCATCAGTCATAATCCCATTTTGGAATAGGGTTTTATTAGTTAGTATAGTGTTTGTTGTTGTTGATAAGTGCCATCTAGTGGGTTTGGACCAATAACAACCCTGAATAGGGTTTCCAAGGAGCAGCTGATGAACTTGAACTGCCAACCTTGAGGTTCAAACTGACTTTGCAGCCCAGCGCATTAGCCCATAGTGTGGTAGAGTATGTTTTAAATCTTTTATTTTTCAGAAATAAAAGCAGATTAAACAAACAAGCAAATACAGATGGGGATTAAACAAGCAAACAAGTACAGGTGGAGAAAGATAAATAACACATCACATGAGATTGCCAAGGAATCAAAAAACAGAAGCTGTAAGAAACAAGGACCTTCTATCAGAGCCCAAAGGAGAGAGGGCAAGCCTTCTCCTATAGTTAGTGCCCTGAATTGGGACTTCTAACCTCTTAAATTGTGAGAAAATAAGTTTCTGTTTGTTAAAGGTACCTACCTGTGGTTATAGCATTAATACCTAACTAAGACAAGTGCCAATGGACAGCCCACAAAAAGGATTAAAAATAAGTCCTTTATTAAAAGATCTGTAGATTTTTTCCCATTATTTGCTACAGTTTAGGCAGAAATGAATAACATATTCTCTATTCCCTATGCTTGCACCCTTTGAAAATGTGGTTTCTCCATTGAATCCATATTATTAAGTAGCCCTGGTCAATGCAACCATATGACACCCTCACCTGAATCTCTTTTTTCTCTTTTTTCCTTTTCCTAAGAGCAAACAGGGAGTCTTGGTGTGGTGCTGTGGGTTAACATGGTAGACTGCAAAGTCCATTTGAACCAGAAGTTTGGTGGTTCAAGCTCACCAGCTGTTCCTCAGAAAACCGATACAGGGTTGCTATCGGTCAGGACTGAATCAATGGCACTTAACAACAGTAACAGCCAGAACAAAGATATCAGTTTGAGATTAAGTTGTGCCTGCCCCAAACCATGGTATTGTCAAATACCTCATATGCATGTGAAAGTTAGACAATGAATAAGGAAGACCATAATAGAATTGCATTTGTGTTATGGTGTCTGAGCAGAATATTTAAAGCGCCATTCACCATCAAAAGAATAAACAAATCTGTGTTGAAAGAAGTACAGTTGGAATGTTCCTTATATAATTTGTCTTTCATACTTTGGACATATTATCAAAAGGGATCAGTCCCTGGAGAAGGATATTTTGTTTGGAAAAGTGGCAGTGATGTTTGTGTGCCATGGAGTTGGTTTGAACTCCTGTATAGGGTTTCCCAGGCTGTAAATCTTAATGGTAACAGAGAGCCTCATCTTTCTCCCACAGAACGGCTGGTAGTTTCAAACTGCTGACCTTGAGGTTAGCAGCCCAACTCATAACCATTATGCTACCAGAGCTCCTTTGGTAAGTGAAGGGTCAGTGAAAGGGAAGAAAACCCTCAATAAGATGGATTGGCACAGTGGCAGTAGCAATTGGCTCAAGCATAACAACAATTGTGAGGATGCTGCAGGACCGACAGTGTTGTGTATCGGGTCATTCTGTTGTGTATCGGGTCACTGTTAGAGTCTACTTGAAGGTACATAACAATATGCTTCACTCCAGGACATGAAGTAATTTGAGGGGAATGCTTTCTCAAATTTTAATTATGATAAGTAGCTCCTGATAAAATTATATATAAATTGGCTTGAAATAATGTGTTACCTCTTAGAAGTAGTCATGCACTGGAGCAACAGAGCCAAATTCAACAACTTCAAGTTACCAAAGTACTCTGGAACACTTAATAGTATTCATGAGGAACCTGTACATAAACCAACAGGTAGTTGTTAGAACAGAATAAAGGAACACTGGATTGCTTAAAATTAGAAAAGGTGTGTGCCAGGGTTGTGTTCTTTTACCATACTTATTCAATCTGTGTGCTAAGCAAATAATCTGAGAAACTGGATGATATGAAGAAAAACATGGCATCAGGGTTGGAGGAAGACTCATTAACAATCTGTGTTATGCAGATGATACAACCTTACTTGCTGAAAGCGAAGAGGACATAAAATACTTACTGATTAAATCAGAGACAACAGCCTTCATATGGGCTGCATCTCAACATAAAGAAAATAAAAATCCTCCTGTGAAAAGTTTTCTTCACTGTTGTTGTTGTTGTTGTTAAGTGCCGTCGAGTCGGTTCTGACCCATAGCGACCCTGTACAGGGTTTCTGAGGGTGTAAATCCTTACGGGAGTAAAAAGCCTCATCTTTCTCCCGCGGAGTGGCTGGTAGTTTCCAACCGCTGACCTTAAGGTTCGCAGCCCGATTCGTAACCACTACGCTACCAGAGCTAACATCAAGATAAATGAAGAAAAATTGAAGTTGTCAAAAGACTTCATTTTGCTCGTATCAACCATCAACACTCATGAATGCAGCAGTCAAGAAGTAAAACGATGTGTTACATTAGGTAAATCTGCTACACAAGAGCTCTTTAAAGTATTGAAGAGAAAAGATGTCATTTTGAAGATTAAGGTGTACTTGACCCACACCATGGTATTTTCAGTAACCTCACATATATGTGAGACCATAAGAAGACCATAGAACAATTGATAAATTTACGTTATGTTGTTGGAGGAGAATGTTAAAAGTACCATGGACTGCCAAATGAACACACCAATCTGTGTTGGAAGAAGTACAACCAGAATGATACTTGGAAGCCAGGATGGCTAGATTTCATCTCTCATACTGCTGACACATTATCAAGAGGAACCAGTCCCTGCAGAAGACCATCATGCCTGGTAAAGTGGAGGATTGACGAAAAACAGGAAGACCCCCAGTGAGATGGATTGGCACAGTGGCAGCCCCAATGGGCTCAAGCATAACAATGATTGTGAGGCTGGTGTGTTGCATTCTGTTGTGCATAAGTTCACTCTGAGTCTGTACTGACTCAATGGTGCCTAACGACAACAACGAGAACAAGTTAGAAAAAGAGAAGTTTAATTATAAGTTGACAGCAGTGGGGAGTCCAACAACTCTGCAGTCTGTCTTAATGGAATCCTAGCTGTGATTGGAATACATATAGTCAATGAACTTTTACACTAGAATGCATACTCTTGGGAATTACATTACATTACTCAAGTCACAAGAAAATCACAAGATGTAAATGTTGGTCATAATAATTAGATAAAACAATGAGTAGCATTTATAATGCACATCATGTATCTGTCCTTAAACAATACAGAACGTTATAAATATTCAACAGACACTGGTGTAAGGAGCAGGGCAAACATGACATAAATTAGGCTAACTACAAACATGGAGTAGTAGCTGAATGATAGAACTTTAATGTGTTACATTTGCTTCAGGAAGTCTTAGCTAAGCTATATAGTAATAACAACAAAGTTTTCAGATATTCTATAGTTTCAAGTAACCTTATTCTATCTGTAGAGAAAACGATTTCTTCCCAAATTAGGTTAAGTTTTTACAGGTATTCAAAATATTCATATGGAAACTTGATTATCAAAATTATTATGCTACTTTACTTTTTATAATTTAGGTTTCATACAAATAAGATATTCTTACTAATTTTTGAATACAAATAACTACTCAGTAATAATTGTTACTGATGGGACCTCAAAAGCCCAGTTATTGTTTGAGGACTAAGGAACCCAAGAAAATTCTTCAGAGGAGGAATTTGTCATAGTTTGGATTCTTAACATTAGGAGATTTTAGGAAAGTGGTTTTCCTTTAAGACACAAAATATATTCACTACGGAAATAAAAAAAATACAACTTAAAATGAGAAGAAACAGCTGCAAATATCCACTAATAATTGGAACATGTACGAAGTTTAAATCTAAGAAAATCGAAAGTTATCAAAAATTAAATGGAATGCATAAAAATCGATATCCCAGGCATTAGTGAATGGAATTGTACTTATGTTGGTCCTTTTGAATAGGGCAATCATATAGTTTACCATGCATATACCTACAAGGAAGAGCAGTTAATTCCACTTTTATGCAATTAACTGTTATGTCCTGAGGAAACAATCATTGGAGAAGGATGTCATGTTGGGTAGGGTGGAGGGTCAGAGAAAAAGAGGAAGACCCCCAACGAGATGGATCAGCCAGGTGGCATCATTGATGGACTCAAGTGTGGCAGCGGTAGTGAGGTTGGCCCAGGATCGAACATTGTTTCGTTCTGCTGTGCATGGGGTCGCTATGAGTCGGTTCCGACTCGATGGCACCTGACAACAACAACAACAACTCAAAAGAAGCTCTGGTGGAGCTGTAGGATAGACACTAGATTGCTAACTGCAAGCTTGGCAGTTCAACCCATCAGGTGCTCTTTGGAGAAAAATGATGCTTTCTCCTCTCATAAATATATTTTATAGCTTTAGAAACACTACACAGGGTCACTATGAGTAGGAATCAATGAGACAGTAGTAACTTTGTAGGGGTCTTTTTTTTTTAAACACTCAATGCAATGATAATGAATTTGAAGCATTCTACAAGATTCTTCAGTTTAAAATTTACCAAACATATAATCAAGATGTAATGATAACTGCTGGTGATTGGAATGCAAATATTGGAAACAAAGAGGAACGGCCTGAAGTTGGATAATATGGCCTTGGTGATAGAACTGATGCTGGAGATTGCCTGACAAAATTTTGTAAGTCCAAGGACTTGCTCATTGCAATTACTTTTTGAAACATCATAAAAGTTGACTATTCATGTGGACCTCACCAGACAGAATACACAGGAATCAAATTGATTACATTTGTTGGAAGACATGATGGAGAAGCTCAATATTATCAGTCAAAACAGGAGCAGGGTACAACAAGAATAAGCAAGTTGTTCACTGGGAAGCCATCAAGCCAAGCAATTAAATCCCTTCAGGACAAACCTCACTCCAAGACTGAAATGCAAAGGAGACACATGAGCAGGCATGTAAGCTTGCTGGCAACCATGTTGGTCTACTGTTGAGTGGAAGAGGGGGAAAGGCAGCAATGAAGAAATGGGCTGAATTCAACACGTTCCATATACTCCTATTGACCTGGAGGTGAGAGAGAGAAGAGGAAGGGCTGGTTGGTCTGAAGTGTAGTAAGACCTGGGGACTCCTGGGCCCTTGGACAAGGACATAGCCACGGAGGGCTAGATCTGAAAGGGAAGCATCCAGCTGAAATAAAGTGAGGGGAGATGCACAAGAAAGCACAAAGTTGCAGACAGTACCCATTTGACCTATACTCAATGGCTTGATAATCAGAATTTGACTAGAGGAAAATAAAAAAAATTTTTGATAGAGGAAATAACTGTAAATTGCTACAGTTTTATGGACTTGACCTATACTTATGGATGTAGTAGCTCAAAATTCTAACTAAGAGTGAAGACGTCTTCACATCAATTATCAATCCTATCTCCTCTGTACATAGGGTAGATAGGGCTGGGCAACTTATACTTTGGCTACCTAAAATGAGGGGGTGATAAAAGCACGAAGTGACTGGCTTACAAGTTTTCAAGAAGGAGTTTAGTGTCAGAGTATGTGGGAGAAGATAGAATCCCTCAGTTTTCATCTCGTCTAGATGGGTCTGGTGAAAAGAGATGGGGATATGATTCTTATGATTCAATAATGAGTAATTGTTATTATGACTAATTGTGACTGTCACAATTGTAAAGGTAGAAGTTTTGTAACAAAAATGGGAAAGATTAGTTAATCTTACAATCCAGACACAGAGGACCCTTGGACCATCAAGGGAAAAAAGGACGAGTGGAATGTAGGACCCTATCCAGAGAAGCAGCGACATCAGAGATGGAGGCAGAGATGAAGGAATGGAGAGAGAAAGCAGCTGAGGACTCTAGACTCACAGAAAGAGTAAGACTGAGTGCTGAAGGCCAGGAGGCAGCCTTGCAGAATGTGCCCTTTGGTTGCTTAAATTATTATATATCCCTGAGTGTTTTTGTGTACACCCTCCTCCCAACAAACACACAGAAAAAAGAGGGAACAGAAGCAAATACTGTTGAATAATGATGGACAGGTTAGATTGTAATTATTGCAATGAAATGATAGTGTACAACCAATGTTCTCCCATGTAAACTATCACTCAATTCACAATAGAAACTTAAAAAGAAAGAAAAAATAAGGACAGTGACTGATTGTAGAGCAGACCATCAAGTGCTTATATGCAAGTTCATGATGAGGCTGAGAAAATTAAAACAAGCCCAAAATATTACCTTGAATATTTCTCACCTTTATTTAGAGGCCATCTCAAGAATAGATCTGATGAATTAGAAAATAATTGTGAGATGATATTAAAAGCATCTTACCTGAAGGAAGCAAAAGGTCATTTAAAAAAGACAGGAAAGAAAGAAAAGGTCAAAATGGATGTTACAATAAACTCTGAAACTTGTTCTTGAATGTAAAGATCCTAAAACAATTGGATGAAATGATAAAGTATAAGAACTGGACAGAAAAATTCAAAGGACAACTCAAAAAGACAAAGTAAAATGTTATAATGAAATGTACAAAGATCTGGTGCTAGAAAACCAGAAGACAGCAACATGCTCAGCATTTCTTAAGTTAAAAGAACCGAAAAAAAAAAATCAAGCCTTGGGTTGCAATACTGTGGGTAATATTGAAAAGAATGGGTATGCTAGAAAACTGTACATAGATCAAAAGCAATCTTAGAACAGAACAAGATTATACTGAATGCTTCAAAATCAGAAAAAGTGTGTGCAGGTGATGCATCCTTTTACTACAGTTATTCTATGTGTATGCCAATAACCTGAGAAGCTGGATTATATGAAGAACATGGCAACAGGATTGGAAATATGTACAACCTTGTTTTCTGTATATGAAGCAGACTTGCAATAGTTACCAATAAAGATCAAAGTCTACAGCCTTCAGTATAAATAGCACCTCAATGTAAAGAAAATGAAATGATTAACATCAAGATAAACCAAAAAAAGATTCAAGCTGTCAAAGACTTGATTTTGCTTGGGCCCAGAATCAACACTATTGGAAGCAGCAGCCAAAAACCAAAGGAAGCATTGCATAAGGCAACTCTTCTGCAAAAGTCCTTTTAAAAGTACCAAAGAACAAAGATGTCAGTTTGAGGACTTGTTGCTATAGGATAAGCACTGGATTGCTAATCACAAGGTTGGTGGTTCAAATCCATCAGCTGCTCCTCAGAAACCCTCTGCAGGGTCGTTATGATTTGTAACCTGCTACATGGCATGTAACAACAACATCATGACTGACCCAGGACATGGTATTTTCAATAGCCTTATACGCATATGAAAGCTGAATAATGAATAAGGAAGACTGGAGAAGAATCAACACATTTGAATTATGGTATAGAAAGTACCATGAACTTCCAGAAGAACAAACAACTTAGTCTTGGAAGAATTATAACCAGAATGCTGTTAACAGTGAAGATAGCAACTCTTGTCTCTTGAACTTTGGAAATGATTTCAAAAGAGACCAGCTCCTGGAGAAGTGCATCATGCTTGCTAAAGTGGAAGATAACAGAAAAGAGAAAGGTCATGGAAAAGGTGAAAAACCCTCACTGAGATTGATTGACACAGTGGTAGCAGCAATAGATTCAAATCTAGCAATCGAGAGGATGCAGAACAACAGAAAGTTTTGTTCTATTTTGCTTAGGTTGGGTATTAGTTGAACTAAGTAACAACAACCGTTCCCTGAAGAATTTTGTGCTGTTCCATTTACATCATGTTATAATGGCAGTTTTGGCATCCTCAAGTGACTCAAATCATGTTTTGTTTTGTTTTTTAATGTTTTTTACAAAAATGTCTTAAAAGACAAGTTGGGGCAGTAGAGAGGTTGGGGTAAGATTTCCCAAATAAATTCTAGTAGTAATGTCCTTGCTACAATCAAAT
>NW_006408577.1:11309120-11310364 GCF_000296735.1 Chrysochloris asiatica
CTTCAAGCTGACATCTTTGCTCTTCAACACTTTAAAAAGGTCTTGTGCAGCAGATTTGCCTAATGCAATACGTCCTTTGATTTCTTGACTGCTGCTACCATGAGTGTTGATGGTTGAGTCAAGAAAAATAAAGTCCTTGACAACTTCAATCTTTTTTCCATTCATAAGAATGTTGTTTATTGGTCCAGTGGTGAGGATATTTGTTTTCTTTACATTGAGATGTAATCCATACTGAAGACTGTGGTAAGTCTTCACTTTCAGCAACCAATGTTGCATCATTGCATATCACAGGTTGTTAATGAGGTTTCCTCTAATCCTGATACTACGTTTTTCTTCATATAATCTAGCTTCTTAGATGATTTGCTCAGCATACAGGTTGAATAAGTATGGTGAAAGAATTCAACCCTGTCACATACCTTTCTTAATTTTAAACCATTCAGTGTTCCAATGTTCTGTTTGAACAACTATCTCTTGGTTCATGTACAGATTCCTCATGAGCACAATTAAGTGTTTCGGAATAGTCGTATTCCCAATAGCTTGTCATGATCCACACAATTGAAAGCCTTTGTATAGTCCATAAAGCACAGATAAACATGTTTCTGATATTCTCTGCATATTCTCTGCTTTCAACCAAGATCATCAGACATCAGCAATGCTATCCCTTATTCCATGGCGTCTTCCAAATCCAGCTTGAACCGCTGGTAGTTCTCTGTCAATGTATGCTTGCAGTCATTTCTGTATTACCATGAATAAAATTTTATTTGCATGGGATATCAAAGATATTGTCTGATGATTTCCACATGCCATTGGGTCACCTCTCTTTGGAATGGGCACAAATATGGATCTCTTCCAGTCAGCCAGATAGTTGTCTTCCAAATTTCTTGGCATAGATGAGTGAGTGCCTCCTGTATCACCTCACTTTCTTAAAAGATTTCAATTTTTATTCCATCAATTCCTGGTGCCTTGTTCTTTGTCAGTTCCTTCAATGCATCTTGGACTTCCTCCTTTAGTATCATTGGTTCTTGATCATATGCTACCTCTTGAAACAATTGAACATCAACCATTTCCTTTTGGAACAATGACTCTGTGTATTTCTTCCATCTTCTTTTGATGCTTACTGCATCATTCAACAATTTGCCCAGAGAATCCTTCAAAAACAAAGGTCAAGGTTTGAACTTTTTCTGTTTGTGGAACAGACCATCAAGTTCTCATATGCAAATTCAAACTGAAGCTGAAGAAAATGA
>NW_006408577.1:11312340-11315174 GCF_000296735.1 Chrysochloris asiatica
GGAGAAAGATGAGGCTTTCTACTCCCGTAAGGATTTACACCCTCGGAAACCCTGTACAGGGTCGCTATGGGTCGGAACCGACTCGACAGCACTCAACAACAACAATGTGCAACAATAGTTACCCTGTTTCCTCCCTGTGGTTTTTATTTGCATTCCACCCCTCTTCCTATCCCTTTTCAACTTTATCCTTAGGAAAATGTTGCCCTTTTGATTTTGAATCATTGGCCATTCAATGGTGAGCATACCTTGAGGCTGTTGTTATCCTCCCTTAACACATAAAGATATCTGCTGCTTGGCTGGAAATTGGGCCACAAGAGTGAAGTTTTATTTCTCTTTCTTAAATGTGGCTGCCTAGAGATGCCTTTTAAAGAAAGTCAATCCTTACAAGACAACATTGCTATAGAAAGTTCAACTTTTATGGTTTCCACAGTTCTCAGAACACTGTTTACTTCTGTTTTGTAATGTTAGACCTTGAAGTTTATACTTTTAAATACATCTGGATACTATTCTTTAATCTCTATTTATTTTCTATCTTTTGCAGTGGTTTAGGCTTTAATTTTTTTTTTTTTTTTGTCCTTCATTTGAATTATTTTTCTGTAACACATTTTTTCTCTTAATCATTTTCTAATTTAAATCACATGTAGTCCATATCTCTCTCTATCTCTCTCTTTTTTTTTAATCCCATCCATAATTGTTGTTAGTGCCATCAAATGGATGTCCACTCAAAGAGATCCTGTATAGAGTTTCTGAGTCTGTAAATCTTTGCAGGAGCAAAGCTTTATCTTTTTTCTCACAGAGTGGCTAGGGGATTCAATCCACTGACCTTATGATATGAAGTCCAATGCTTATTATACAGAGCCACCATGTTCTCATCAATAATATTCTAAATTGCATAGTTTTACTTTATCACTTTCAATGTTATTTTAACTTTTAGTGCTGTAGGATAAGCACTAGACTGCTAACCACAAGGTCTGCAGTTCAAACCCACCAGCACTTCCTCAGTAACAAGATACAGGTTTGCTATGAGTTGGAATACGGAACAATGATATCCATAGATTTTATTCTAAACATTGTTAATGTCACTGTATGATACCCATTTATGTGAATATAGCATGATGAAACCCAGAGAAGTTAGGTCAGTCTTTCCTTTTAATTGATGTAGGAACAAGTCCTCTCATCCTCTATTTTAAGCTGCCATTCTCTTGAAACAGAACTCAATGACTTCAGGATCACAGCATTGTATAATTTAGTAGTTCCATTTCCATAGGCAAAAATTGTTACTAGAGACAAAATTATTATAACTTTGCCTCCAGAATAGACATAGCAAATTCCATGAAAAGTGTATTTTCTCATACCACACATTATTTCATTCTGAATCATCCAGGAAGATAGTTTGTGACAACAGAAAATTGTATTTCAGTCACTCCTACCAGTATAAACTCTAATTGATTTATGTTTCCTTATGTACTGGGTTTGAGGGATAGCTACTTATTCTACAGGTCATCTCATCTCCATTATTGATTCAGCTTGTTATGAGAAGTTTGGCCTCAGATCCATGAACATCTATATTTTATTAGATAAATGATTATAGCTCCTCATTAGTTGAAGATTTATCTCTCACAGACTAAAATTATTCTGGAATATCACAGGAAGGAATTAAAATGAGAGAGAGAGATTATTAGATAATATTTCCTTTACACTATTACAATTTCATGGGGGATAAAAAGATAACTACGCCATGTATCTGTTTCAGCATTAGATGCTGGTTGTTGCTGCTATTTGCCATAGAAATGATTTTTTGTATTAGAATAGAAGTGCTATATAAGGCGTTAGGTTTGCTGTTGTTAAGTCCTGTTGAGTTGGTTCCTATTCTGGGTGACCCTGTAGAGGGTTTCTGAGGAGCAGTTGGATTTGAACTACAAATCTTATGGTGAGATGTTCAGTGCTTACCTTACAGTGCCATTAGGCAGAAGGAAAAATATGCAAGACATTGGGAATTTCAACTGAATAAAAATTAGAGTAAGTGTTATATTTGATGTATTGTTGTTGTTAAGTACCCTCAAATTGGTCCTGACTCATAGTGAACACATTTACACCACATGAACGAATGTACTGAGCACTGACTATATGACAGATAACATTTTAGGATGTAAGGAAACAACTCAGAATAAGACAATTTAGTCGCTATCTTTCAGGATTATACAATGTAGTGCAATAAACTAAATCCTATGAATGAAACCATTTGTACTCAGTGAAGAAGGATTGCAGCAAAGAACAGAAGAATGCTTCAGCAAATGAATGCAACACTGAAAGAGTTCACTTGTGTGTGAAAAGAAATTTGGAAGACAACTAACTGGCCAACTGATTGGAAGAGTTCCACATGAATTTTCATTCTAAAGAAAGGTGAAATAAATTATCAAACAATATATCATTAATATCCCATGTAAATAAGTTTGTGTTTTGTTTTTTTTTCCTGAAAATAATTCAAAAATGATTGCAGCAGTACATCAACAAGGCACTGCCAGAAGTTCAAGCCAGATGAAGAGGAGCATCACTGCTGATATTAGATAGATTTTAACTGGATACTGAAAATACCATAAAGATGTTTGCCTATGTTTTTACTGACAAAGACCAAATACTACAGGCTTCTGTATGAACTACACCTCAACATAAAACAAAAATCCTCGCAACTGGACCAATAACCAATATCATGATAAATGGAGAAAAGATCGAAATTGTTAAGGTTTCATTTCACAAATAATGTCATTGGAAACAGCAGTCAAGAAATCAAATCATGTGTTGCACTGGGCAAATCTACTGCAAAATACCCCTAT
>NW_006408577.1:11316587-11333517 GCF_000296735.1 Chrysochloris asiatica
AAATTAGTTTGATACTACTATTTAAAATAATTAACATTTTGAGCACCTATTATTATAAACCTGGAGTCCTAGTGTGGCACTGTAGGAAAAGCACTCGATTGCAAGTTTGATTTGAACTGCAAGGTCAGCTATTCAAACTCACCAGCCTCTTTTTGAGAAACCCTATACAGGGTTGCTATGAGTCAGAACGGACTCTATGGCACTTATAAAACTGGCACTATGCTATACCTTTTATGTAAAGTAAGTCTTTTAATCCTTACAACAATGTAAGCGATCAAACTATTTTTAAATTGTTAGAATCTGATCACCGATAAGCTTAATTAAATGACCAGAGCTTTAACACTTAAGACAGTACATGACTGAACATAGTTTAAAATCCAAATCTGTCATTACCCCTTGTCTGTGATCATTCCAGTGGATTCTATTGCATTACCATGCACTACGCTGGTGACTAGAAGACAGAGAGAATAAACGGAATCCTGAGCCCCTTTGGCAAGGCCTCTTCCGTCATTATGAATATCATTTTATATACTCACCTTCTTTCTTATGTATCATATCCACTTAACTCAAAGGAATACAGTTGTTTGAAATATGTGTTTAGTTTACTGAAATTAGGGATGGGAAAAGTAATGCACTGTGATCAAAACTGTAGTAAACAGAAGAAATCATGGTTATTTTCCTTCAAACTCTATAAAAATGATTCATCCTGGCTCATAGAGAACATGGGACCACTTATGGTTATTTACTGCCCTCTGTTGACAACATATTATATGCATCCTATGTGATATTTTAAGGATACTTAGTGATAGAAGAAATTTCATCTATAAAGATGAGCAATTAAATCCCAAAGAATTGTAATGCCTTGCTCAACTATCCACAGCTTGTTAGTGGTGGCAGGAAAAGGACAAGACAATCAGGTATTGTGACCTGCAATTGAATATTGTGTTGACTCAATTTAAGTAGCAATTTATTTACTTTTGGCTAGACAATACTTTCACATTTTCTGAGATATAGACTTTCCAATTGTCAAACAAATTATTTTAAAAATTATAAGGTATATGTATGCTCAGAAAATTAGAATTTACAGTACCCTCCCACCCCTCCCCCCAAAAAAATTGCATGTTGAGCAACAAATGTTCTTCATTTAGCAAACTCTTAAATGTTTCTTTGTTGTTCCAGAGATTATTTATATCTGCATTTTTTTTTTCAAAACTGGGTTAATACTATGCACCTCCATTTAAAAAACATATAATATAGACTACATTGTCTATTTTATAGATACATAGGTAATTTTTAACATGGCTGCCTTATCGACACATAAGAGAATTATTGGCAAGTTTTGTTGTTGTTAAGTGTCGTCGAGTTGTTTCTGACTCATAACATCCTTTATAGGGATTCTGAACTGCCAACCTTGTGGTTCACAATCTAGTATGATCCTACAGCCACACATCAGGAGTGGCAAATTTGGAGTGTCCTTAAATTATGTACATCTGATGTTTCTTCATAATTAAATTCAAGTTATGCATCTTGTCTGGAATTATTAGAGTCTTTTGTTCTCATTTCAATTCATCAGGCGGTGCCTGATTTTGCTTTGTCTCATTACTGATGATGAATGTCCATTTTGATCTCTGATTAAGGTGATGTCTGCCAGGCTTTCCCATTGTGAGCTACCCCATTTTTATGGTTCTGTATATGGTGAAGATTTGAATGACAGAAGTATTCAATTAAGATAAAAAACAAAACACATTAATTGCCTTGTCAAATCCTTTTTCTAAGATCACAGAAATACAACAGACTATAGAATGCTAAGTGCTATTAACCCACTAGTGCTATGTCCATTTTTAAATTTCTCATCAGATTCCATTTCTTCTTTCTCAGAAAGCCTAGAAATTAGTGAGGAACTTGCAACAATGTTGTTATTACTAGGTGCCATCAAGTTGGTTCCAACTCATAGCGACCCTATGCACAACAGAACGAAACATTGCCAGTGATTCACCATCGTCACAAGTGTTTGAGTCTGTTGCTGCTGTCACTGTTGTCAATGGTATCACTGTCCTGATGTGTCACTGCAGGATAATGGGCTGGACCACAAGGTTAGTTTGAACTGCAGGGTTGGTGCTCCAAACCCACCAGCTACTCCTTGGAAATCTTATAGAGGTTATGAGTTGGAACTGACTTGACTGTACTTATCAACAACACTACTGCTGTCACTGTGCCAATCCATCTGATTGGGGACCTTCTTCTTTTTTGCTGACCCTCTACTTCACCAAGCATGATGTCTTCTTCCAATCACTGTTCCCTCCTTATAATATATCCAAAGTATGAAAGACGAAGTCTCACCATCCTGGCTTTTAAAGAGCATTATAGTTGTACTGCATTTGTTTGTTCTTCTGGCAGTCCATGGTATTTTAAATATTCTTCACCAACACTATCACTAAAATGCTTCAATTTTCCTACAGTCTTCCTTATCCATTGTCCAAATTTTACATGCATATGAGGCTATTGAAAATTCCATGGCTTGGGCCATGTGCATTTTAATTCTCTAAATGACATCTTTGCTCTTGAACACTTTAAAGAGATTTGTTTCTCATACTTTGGAGCAGCAGATGTGTCTAATGCAATACATTGTTTGATTTCTTTACTCCAGCTTCCATGAGTGTGGATTGTGGATCCAAGAAAAACCAAGTCTTTGATAAATTCAATATTATATCCATTTATCATTATGTTATATATTGGTCCAGTTGTGAAGATTTTTTATTTTATTTTTTTTTTATGTTGAAGTGCAATCCAATCTGAAGGCTGTAGTCTTTGATCCTCATCAATAGGTATTTTAAGCCCTCTTCATTTCCAGCAAGCAAGGTTGTATCATCTGCATATCACAGGCTGTTAATGAGTCTTCCTCTAATCCTGACTATATAATCCTTAATATAATCCATCTTCTAGGACTATTTGTTTAGCATACATATTGGATAATTATGGAGAAAGCATAAAACACTGGCACACATCTTTCCTGATTTTAAGCCATTCAAAATCCCTTGTTCTGTTTGAATGACTGCCTCTTGGTCCTTTGTTCTGATCGAATGACTGCCTCTTGGTTTATGTACCTATGAGGTTCCTCATGAGCACAATAAAGTATTCTGGAAGACCCATTCTTCACAATGTTATTCATAGCTTGTCATCACCACACAGTCAAAATCCTTTGCATACTCAATAAAGCACAAGCAAATATCTTTTTGAGGAGTCTTGGTATGGTGCTGTAGGATAAGCACTAGACCACGACGTCAGTTTGAGCTTCAAGGTCAGTTGTTTTAACTTACCCACTGCTTCTCAGAAACGCTATACAGAGTTACTATGAGTTGGAACCGACTACAGGGCATTTAAAAACACCGAAACATTTTTTGGTATTCTCTGCTACCAGCTAAGATCCATCTAACATTAACAATGATATCCTTAGTTCCTTGTCTTCTTCTGAATCCAGCAGTTTCTTGTCAATGTCCTGTTGGAGTTGTCTTTGGATTATCTTGTGCAAAATTTTACTTGTATATAATATTAATGATGTTCAATGTGTTTCACGAAAGGTGTGTGACAAGGTTGTGTTCTTTCACCATACTTATTCAACCTGTATGCTGAGCAAATAATACAAGAAGCTGGGTTCTATGAAGAAAAACGTGGCATCAGAATTGGAGGAAGACTCATTAACAACCTGCGATATGCAGATGATACAACCTTACTTGCTCAAAGGCATCAATTCTTCTATGAGCTTCCTTATTCACTGTCCAGCTTTCGCATCCATATGAGGTTATTGAAAATACCATGGCTTGGGTCAGGCGCACCTTAGTCCTCAAGCTGACATCTCTGCTCTTCAACACTTTAAAAAGTTCCTGTGCAGCAGATTTGCCCAATGCAATATGTATCTAAATAATATTTTCTTAAATTCTTGCTCAGTTAGTTCCAATGCCTTTCTTTCCACAAAAATGTTTATTAGCTCTGCCTCTTGATCACTTGTTTGAGTAACTCTATCTTGTTTTTTTTCTTTTTTTTGAACAGAAATTGTCTGCCACTTTTAGACACTGTGATGTATTGGTATTTAGTTGATGGTTGTGTGTTGGAGTCTTCTTACGCACTCACCAATTGCCTCTGATGGGTGTGATCAGGAGATGTGCTTATGCATCATTCACTGTTCACTGTTTGTGTGGTTTAGTTTAGGATGAATTTGACTGATGTTGGTTGTTGTTGTTGATAGAGTGTATAGCAGCTTGTATTGGCTCTTGCCCAATGGGTGGTACTTTGGAGGGTACAGATGTGACTAGACTATAGGATTGCAGTTGCTGTCTCCTGTCAAGTGGAAATAATCTTCAAAGAGAGAAGGAAAACAAACACAAATCAGCTAATAACAACCAAAAAAAAAAAAGTAAAGAAATGAGAAAAATAAGCACAAGCTAACAAAAGAATACAAAAACCAAAGAAGGGAAAATGTGAGAAATATAATAGTATAAAGAGAAAAAGATAAAATAGAAAGAAAAAGACCTAAACATAATTAAGGAGAATAATGAGTAAAAGGGAAAGAGATGAGAATAGTAAATAAATAATTAACTGTTGGTACATGCCACCCAGTTAGTTTCAACTCATAGTGACCTTCTAGTCCAATGCTGACCAGAACTGGCTCCTCAGCTGGCAGTGCTGGTGTTGCTGATTTCCCACACACTTTGATGGACTCTGACAGCCCAGAGAGCAGGAGTTTCCCTGGAAGTGCATGCATATGGGGGACTACTATACTTCTAGTCACCAGGGTAGTGTGGGATACAAGAAGAAAAGAAAATTTAACCTATTTCTGTCCTCTACTAAGTGGTATATGCCTCTGTGCTATCTACTGTCCTCTTGCCTTCAACTTTACCCTTGACAGTGCAAAATGGCCACATCATGACTGGCCTGACTTCTGGCACAGATCATCAGTTTCTTTTCTATGTGTGTGTTTTTTATCTCCACCACACATCTGTTCAGCTTCTCCTAGTGCTAGCCCAGGGTTGACCAGGGTCAGTTCTGTATATTTGGAGAGGGCTCCCCACTCCTTTAATAGGACCCACAACCATAGTGCTCAACTCTGTACATCTTGGACCACCTGGAGAGCAGGAGCTTCCTTGTTGGCCTACACTTAGGGGCCTGGGCTCTCCTCTGGTCAGCAGGGGAATGTGGGGAACAAGAAAAAATGTTGTACCTTTGTCTCTACAAGCCATAGGTGTGTTTCTGCAATGCCAATAAGTTCTCTTGTCTCTTGCTGTGCTTTGCTAAGTGCCGTTGAGTCAGGATCTAACCCTGTACAGGGTTTCTGAGGAACACCTGGTGAGTTGGAACTGCAGACCTTTATGGCCCAAACCGACTTTGCAGTTTAACACATTAACCAGCAGCACCACACCAGAAGTCCTTCTTGTCTGTGAAGGAACTAAAAAACTCAAGATGGCTGTGCTCATCTGGTTTCTGGTTCATATCAGCAATGTCTCCTTTTTGTGTTGTGTCTGCTCAGCACTCTCTCATAGTAAACGTTCAAACCGCTTCTGCATCTCTTCATTTGAAACTCAAGAGTTCCGGAACTCTCATCTTTCCTTTGGTTATCTGTATCTTTATTGTACAGGGTCCATAAAGTCTTTCTGCCTAATCCACCAACTTTCCACTTGGTCTTTCATGTCTTTTTAATGACCTTTTTGCTTTCTTCCTATATAATCTTCTTAATTTCATCCCACAGATCTTTTGGTCTTTGGTCATTAGTGTCTAATGCATCAAATCTGTTCTTCAGTTGGTCTCTAAGTTCAGGTGGAATACATTCAAGGTCATATTTTGGCTCTCTTCGATTTGTTTAAATTTTCTTCAGTTTCTGCTTGAACTTGTGTATGAGCAACAGATGGTCTGTTCCACAGTCAGCCCCTGGCCTTGTTTTGGCTGATGATATGGAGCTTTTCTACTGTCTCTTCCCACAGATGTAATTAGCTCATTTTCTGTGTACTCCATCTGGTGAGCTCCATGTGTATAGTTGCCTTTTATGTAGTTTTAAAAAGGCATTTGAAAGGAAAAAGTAAATGGTCTTCTAAAATTCTGTAATGTGAGCTCTAGCATAATTTCTGTCACGAGGGCAATATTTTCCTTCTTCTTTGTTTCCAAGCTTTGCTTTCCAATCACGGTTATTGTTGTTGTTAGGTGCCATCAAGTCAGTACCAACTCATAGAAACCCTATGCACAACAGAACGAAACACTGCCTGATCCTGGGTCAACCTCACAATTGTTGCCATGTTTGAGCCCATTGATGCTGCCACTTTGCCAATCCATCTTGCTGGGTGTCTTTCTCTTTTTCTCTGACCCTCCACCTTACCAAACACGATGTCCTTCTCCAGCAACTGATCCCTCCTGACAATATGTCCGAAGTATGAGAGACAAAGCTTGGCCATCCTGGCCTCCAAGGAGCACTCTGGCTGCACTTCTTCCAACACAGATCTGTTTGTTCTTTTGGCAGCCCATGGCACTTTCAATATTCTCCTCCAACACCATAACTCAAAAGCATCAATTCTTCTATGGTCTTCCTTATTCACTGTCCACTTTTGGAATGCATACGAAGTTATTGACAATACTATGGCTTGGCTCAGGCACACCTTAGTCTTCAAGCTGATATCTTTGTTCTTCAACACTTGAAAAAGGTCTTGTGCAGCAGATTTGCCTAATGCAATATGTCATTTGATTTCTTGACTGCTGCTTCTATGAGTGTTGATAATTGATACAAGAAGAATGTAGTCTTTGACAACTTCAATCTTTTCTTCATGATAAGAATGTTGTTTATTGGTCCAGTGGTGAGGATTTTTGTTTTCTTTACATTGAGATGCAATCCATACCGAAGGCTGTGCTCTTTGATCTTTATATTTGATCTCTTTGATCTAAATATTTTAACTCCTCTTCACTTTCAGAAAGCAAGGTTCCAATCACTAATATTTATTAATACATCTTGGTTGCATGCTTGATCAATTTCAGATGGAAGAAATTGGTAGAATTCTCCAATTTTTTCCTTATTGGCTTTAGAGATTGGTGCTTATGGATATTATCCTATCACAGATAGCCTTGTATTTCAAGACAGATCTTGAAATGGTCTTTTTGATGGTGAATGTTATTTCATTCCTCTTGAAATTGTTGTTCCCGGCAAAGTAATTTTCATATGCTTGTCAGATTCAAAATGGTTATTACCAGTCCATTTCAACTCATAGATGTTGAGAATATCAATCTTTATGTATTCTACTTCATTTTTGCAACCTCCAACTTTCCTAAATTTCGTACTTTATACCTTCCATGATTATTATTAATGGATGTTAATAATCATTTATTATGATTATTAATGGATGTTTACAGCTCTTTCTCCTCATTGTGATTGGTGTCCCATCAGCAAATGAAGGTCATAAAAGCTTTATTCCATTTGTGTCATCACAGTTAAGTCTACTTTGAGGAGGCAGATCTTCTTCATTCACATTTTGAGTGCTTTCCAACCTGAGGGACTCACCTTCTGGCACTATATATGACAATATTTTGGTACCAGTCAAAATGTTTTCATCTCCTGACACTGTATCTGGCAATATTCCACTATTATTCATAATATTTTCAGTAGTTTAACATTCAGAAGTAGTTAGCCTCTGCTTATTCCTAGTCTGTCTTAGTCTGGAAGCTCAGTTGAAACCTGTCCACCATGAGTGACCCTGCTAGTATTTACAATACCATATTTATATCTCCAGCATCACAGCAACACTCTAAGCCATCACAGTAAGACACATTGACAGACTTGGTGGACTTGCAACAACGAGGGGTGTCAGATCCTTTGCCATGTAAAGGAATTAATTTAATGGTGAAATTTGTTAATGTGTAGGTCTAGACATAGCATTTGAAGTACACTCAAGATTCCTTTAATTGGCAATTAGATGAACATTGAACACCAGAAGTGCTGACAGTTATACTTTTCACTCCTTCACAAAACTTTTAGTTTTACTAAAATTTAGATAGTATTTCCAAATATTTCAAAAATTTATTTTTTATCATTTAATTTTATTTTAAACTTTTATTATTTTTTAAAATTACACTTTACATTTGCATTTTAATAAATAATTTTGGACACTTTAGAATAAAATAAATATTTTTTAATGAAATAAACAATATAATAAAAATGTAAAAAATAAGTGTTTTGATTTAATGTGCTATTTTGATAGCATATATTCAAATTTCATATGACTAAATCTAAATTTTTAATCTTTTATAGATCAATAAAGTTAGTCTTCATGTGGCAGTACTGTAGCATAAGTACTTGATGTAAATGTCGGTTTGAATCTCAAAGTCAGCACTTCAAACTCACCAGTCAGTCCTTGGCAAACCTATGTAGGGTTAGTTTCAGTCTGAATGGACTTGATGTCACTTAACAACAACAAATTTAATAGAAGACAAACTATGTGATGATCTTGATTATTATATAAATATTAATATTATTGAAATAAATTCAAGAACGATTGAATATACAAATACTTATAAATTGTGTGCATTTATTTTATTATTCATCTGAACATTACTGACCAATAAACAGGATAGCAAAATGTACAAATACAAATTCAATTGAGATGTCTTGGTATTTTATCAACTTTCAACCATGTAAAAATCATAAATTTATAGACTATGTTTCAATTTTATCTTTATAAAGTATTTTTGTCTATGTAGAATATATAATATTTATTTAATAATTGGCTAACCTGATTTATGACTTCTAATATTTAACAATGGCATTATGTCTTGCTACCTTCCATCTTCCTATATACAAGTTTTACTAAACTATTCATTCACCAATTAGTTAAAAATTGATCACCTACTACATAGCACTCCTGGACTGTTGTCATTGTTAAGTGCCAGTTAGAGTTGGTTTCAACTCATAGCAACCCTGTAGAGAGTTTCTGATGAGTGGCTGGTGAATTTGAACTGCCAACCTTGCAGTTCAAACTGACCTTGCAGTTCAATACTCATCTTACAGTGCCACACCAGATAAAATAAATCAAATACACAATCCTGTTTTTGTGGAACTTAATTTTTAGTACACCTTTTATGGAAAGATCAGGGGCATGTACAGTTATAGGATAAGACTTTGGGCAAAATAATATCTCACATAAATTTCTCCAATTTTCTTTAATGATATGGGAAATTGTGGCTGTGTTGACATGCAGTTTTGTTTGTATGCAGTAATAACTACAGGTTAATCGACCAGAACTCTTGAACCAAATATTTTCCAAAATGGTTTTGGAAAATATTTATGAGGTCGGGGGATAAGCAGAAAGATAATCAGGAAATGTCAATGCACTCGACAATATTCTCAATGATAAATAGGTAGAATTTAGGACAGAATGTGGAAAAAAAAATTTAAGTGAACTTTTGTTTTAGGTTAAAGAAGTATTGTGGAAAGTAAGCAAGGTAAAATTGATTAATTTTCACCATAATATGGAATAATAAATCTTTAAATCACATCCTCTGTATCCCCAGAGAAACACAGTGGGGAAAAAAAAGCAGCTGTCCATTTTGCACACATAGAAAAGCAAGATTAATTAAAAATACTGTACTTCCAAATTCAAGCCCATTAACATTAAAACCAATTAAAGAAAGGACATTTTCATAGCAAGATTTTTTTTTCCCCAGTGTTTCATTAGTATGGTGTCAGATTCATACATTAATGATTCATTAGAAAGTGAGGTATCTTTGCCAAAACCCCACCTGGATGGGTAGAATACCTATTTCTACTGCTTTGACAAGAGTCATTTTTCTTTCTAATATAGAAGTTATTCAGAAGCCAAATGATGTTCATTATATTCAGAGTCAGACTAAACAAAGAAAGCCTAAAGACAGTATCCAGTTTTCACTCCTTCACAAAACTTTTAGTAATGAAATGCATAAAGTGCCATGAGTCCAGATTTTTTGTATTTATCTGAAAGGTAGAGTATTTCTATACCTTTTCTTTTAGTTGATTATTAAGTAATGTATTTACTGTTGCATATTCCTTTTGGTTCTTTATCTATATGCTTGGAAGCCTGGAATAAATCTTCAATGAGCATTAATATTCCTTAATGCAAATTAAGGAGCTGTTTTCCATCTCAAAATGTTTTTCCTGATACTTGTTCTGTTTATGCTTTTCAATTTTTTTTTTTTCTAAACTTATTACCTTGTTGATAATATTTGCTACTCAAACAATGCTGTTACTTACTGTGTTTTCACTTCCAACTCATGGTGACCTTATACATTTGTTATTGTTATTAAGTGCTCTTGTGTCAGTTCCAATTCATAGTAACACCATGCACAACAGAACTGAACAGTGCCTGGTCCTGTACTGTCCTCATAACTGTTGTTAGGTTTGAACCTCCTGTTGCAATCACCGTGCAAATCCATCTCAATGAGAGCATCCCTCTTTTATTCTTTGAACCTTTATTTTACTTAGCATGATGTTGTTGCTCTTTTTTTCCCCCCCAGGAACTTTTCCCTCCTGATAACATATCCAAAGCTTCTGAGATGAAGTCCCACCATCCTCATTTCTAAAATGCATTCCAACTATACTTCTAGATAGATTTGTTCATTCTTATGCCAGGCCATGATATATTCAGTATTCCTTGTAAAACATAATTTAAATGCATACATTCTTCTGGTCTTCTTATTCATTGTTCAACTTTCACATGCACATGAGGTGATTAAAAATATCATGAGTTGGGTCAGGTACACCTTAGTCATGAGAGTGGCATCTTTGCTTTTTTAACACTTTAAAGTAAGAGGTCTTTTGCTGCAGATTTGTCCAACAGCAATATGCACTTTGGATTCTTGATTTTTGTTTCCATTGACATTGATTGTGTATGCAAGTAAAACGAAATACTTGACAACTTCAGTCTTTCATGTTTATCGTGATGTTGCCATTGGTCCATTTGTAAGAAGTTGTATTTTCTTCATTTTGAGGTGTAATCCGTACTGAAGACTGTAGTTTTTCAGTATTCTTCAACTTCTCTTCACATGCACTAACCAGGTTGTGTCATTTGCATATTAGAACCTGTTTACATGTCTTTCTCCAATGATGTTGCATTCTTCTTCATTAGTCCAGCTTCATAAATTTGTTCAGCATGCATACGGAATAAATATATTGAAAGAATGCAACCCTGATACACATCTTTTCTGATTTAAAACAAGCACCTTGTTCTCTTCGATTGGCTGCCTCTTGGTCTATGTACAGGTTCTGTATGACCACAATTAAGCATTCTGGGATTTCCATTCTTTACAATTTTATTCATAATTTTCTATGATCCACACAGTTGAATGCCTATACATATTCAATAAAGCACAGGTTAATATCTCTTGTATTTTCTGCTTTCAGCCAAGATCCATTTGATCCATTTTGTTCTACATCCCCTCTGAATTAAGTTTGAATATCTGGTCATTTCTATTGATATGCTAATAGAACTGTTTTTAAAATTAGCTTCTGCAAAATTTTACTTGAATGTGATATTTACAATTTTGTTCAATGATTTCTGTATTCTATTGAATCATCTATCTTTAGAATATATACAAATACAAATTCATTCCAGTTGGTTGACAAAATAGCTTTCTTTCAAATTCCCTGGCATAGATAAGTAACTGCTTCCAGTGTTGCATCAGTTTATTGAGATATTTCAATTGATATTCCATCAGTTTCTGAAGTCTTGTTTTTGATAATGCCTTCAGGGAAGCTTGGACTTATTCCCTCAATACAATTGGCTCTTGATCATATACTACCTTCTGAAGTGGCTGAATGTTCTTTTGGCTACATGGACTCTATGTATTCCTTTTGTCATTGATGGAATTGTGTCCCTCCAGAATATGTGTCAGGTTGACTGAGCCATGATTCTCAGTGATTTGACAGTAAAATGATTATCTTATATGATAAATCAGTAAGTGGATTAAGGGTGGGATAAGAAGAATATTGAAAGTACCATGGGCTACCCATAGAATGAACAGATCTGTGTTGGAAGAACTGTAGCCAGAGTGCTCCTTGGAGGCCAAGATGGCCAAACTTTGTCTCTCATACTTGGGACATATTGTCAGGAGGGACCAGTTGCTGGAGAAGGCTATCATGTTTGGTAAGGTGGAGGGTCAGAGAAAAAGAAGAAGACCCCCAGTAAGATGGATTGGCCAAGAGGCAGCATCAATGAGCTCAATCATGGCAACAATAGTAAGATTGGCCCAGGATTGGGCAGTATCTCGTTCTGCTGTGCATAAAGTTGCTATGAGTCAGTACTGACTTGATGGGACCTAACAACAATATACCACCCTTCTACCACTCATTTGTCAGTTTATCCTCTTTTGTAAGCTATGCCACTGACATTTTAAACAAAAGCAGGGCCACCCATAGTAGAAGGGTGTCAGAGTACTTCCAGACTAAGACTAATGAAGAAGATGGAGAGGCGGTTCACTTCTGAATGGTTAGCCATAAAAAAACCTTATGAATGTGAAAGCAAAGTCAGATATAGTGCTGAAAGATGAGTCCCTTGGGTTGAAACTTACTCAAAATATGACTGGGGAAGAGCTTCCTCCTCAAAGTAGAGTTGAGCATAATGGCATGGATGGAGTTATTTGCTGACATGGTTCAGCTAAAGTGAGAAGAAACAGCTTTAAATATCCAGGATTAATTGGAATATGGATTATATGAAGTATGAATCTAGGAAAATTGGAAGTAGTTAAAATGAAATGGAACTCATAAAGATGGATATCCTTGGCATTAGTGAGCTTATATGGACAGATATTGGCCATTTTGAATTGGACAACTATATGGTTTACTATACCAGGAATGACAATTTGAAAAGGAATGGCATTGCACTGATTATTGGAAAGAGCATTTCAAGATCTATCTTGAAGTTCAATGTTGCCTGTGATAGGACAATATCCATATACCTAAAAGGAATACGATTTAATATCAATAGTATTCAAATTTGCATACCAACCTCTGAAGCCAATGATGATTAAATTAAAGAATTCTGCAAACTGTATCTGAAACTTATCAGACATGCAGTCAAGATGTACTGGTAATTGCTGGTGAGTGGAATGAAGAATTTGGAAACAAAGAGGAAGAATATGTAGTTGAACATGACCATAATGGTAAAAAATGATGCTGGAGATCGTATGACAGAATTTTGCAAGACCAATGATTTATTTATTGCAAATACCTCTTTTGAGCAACATAAAAGATGACTATACTTGAGGACCTAACCAGATGGAATATACTGGAATAAAATTGAACATATGTGGAAAGAAACAATGGAGAAGGTCAATATCATCAACCAAACTAACTGTGGAACAGACTATGAATTGCTCATATATAAGTTCAGGATGAAGCTGAATATAATTAAAACAAGTCTATATAAGCCAAAATATGACCTTATTTACACACCACCAAAATTTAGAGACCATCAGATTTGATATAACAGACACTAATGTCAAAGACCAGAACAGTTGAGGAATGACATGAAGAACATCATGCATTAAGAAAGCAAAAAGTCATTAAAAAGACAGGAAAGAAAGAAAATACCAAAATAGATGTTAGAAGAGATTCTGAAACTTGTTTTAGAACATACAGTAGGTAAATATAATGGAAGAAATGATGCAGTAAAATAGCTGAACAGAAAAATTTCAAAGTGCAATTTGTGAAAGCAAAGTCAAGTATTATGATGAAATGTCCAAAGACCTGGAGTTGGAAAACCAAAAGGGAAGAATATGCACAACACTTCTCAAGCTAAAATAACTGAAGAAAATATACAAACATTGACTTGAAATATTGAAGGATTCTATAAGCAAAACTTTGAATGACACAGGAAAAGATCAAAAGAAGATGGAAGGAATACAGAGTCACTGTACTGAAAAGAATTTTGTTGATGTTCAATCATTTCAAAAGATTCTATATGATTAAAAAGAAATGGTACTAAAGGGATAAGTGTAAGCTATACTGAAGTAAATGATGAAAATCAAGGTTCCAAGAATTGACAGAATATCAATTCAAATGTTTCAACAAACTGAGTAGAACTGCAAGCAGTCAGTAATCTATGTCAAGAAATTTGGAAGACAGCTCTGAGGCCACCTGACTGGAAGAGATCCATATTTGTGTTAATTCTAAAGAAAGGTAACCTAACAGAATGTGGAAATCATTGAAGAACAATATAATTAATATCACATGCAAATAAAATTTTGCTGAAGATAACTCAAACAATGGATGTAGCAGTACACCCACCAGGAAATTTCAGAAATTCAAATAGGAGTCAGAAGAGGAAATGGGATGAGGGATATCATTTCTAATATCAGCTGGGTCTTGGCTTAAAGCAAAGAATACAAGAAAGGTGTTTACTTGTGGTTTATTGACTATGCAAAGGTTTTTGACTGTGTTGATCATACCAAGTTTTGGATAACATTGCAAAGAATGTGTATTTCAGAACAAATAATTGTACTCATGAAGAACCTGTACATAGACCATGAGGCAGTCATTAGAACAGAATAAAGGGATACTGATGTTTTATAGTCAGGAAAGGTATGTGTCAGTCTTGTATTATTTCACCATACTTATTTAATTTTTATGCTGACCAAATACTCTGAGAAGCTGAATTAAATGAAGAATGTGGCATCAGTATTTCAGGAAGATTCATTAACAATCTGTGATATGCAGAAGACACAACCTTGCTTACTGGAAGCAAAGAGGACTTAAAATATTTCTTGATGAAAATCAAAGCCTTCTTTTATATGGATTGCACCTCAATGTAAAGAAAACAAAGATCCTCTCAACTGGATCAGTAAATAACTCATGATAAACAGAGAAAAGACCAAAGTTGTCAAAGACTCCATTTTGTCTGGATCTACCTACAAGCAACATTTATGGAAGCAGAGGTAGAAATCAAAAGATATATTGAATTAGGCAACTCTGCTGCAAAAGACCTCTTTCAAGTTAAAGTGTAAAGATATCAGCTTGAGTACTAAGATGCTCCTGATCCAAGCCATGGTCTTTTCAATAGTCTCATATGTGTGTGAAAGTTGGACAATGAATAAGGAAGACCGTAGAAGAACTGATGCATATGAATTATGATGTTGGTGAATAATATTGAAAATACCATGGACTGTCATAAATACAAACAAACCTGTTTTGAAAGCAGTAGTTAGAATTCTCCCTAGAAACAAAGGTTGTGAGACTTTGTCCTATTTTTTTTTTTGACATGTTATTAGGAGACACCAGTTACTGGAGAAAGACTTCATGCTTGGTAAATTGGAGGGTAAGTAAAAAAGAAGACCCCCCCAACAAATGGATTGGTGCTTTGGCAGCAACACTGGACTCAAACAACACAATATTTTTAATTCCATCATGACTCTGATCCATGTAATGGAGATTACCAGGAGTTCAAGCCAACAATGTGGTTGAGTGCTTATCCTATGGCACCGTATCAAGAGCAACATAGACAGAAATAAGCAAAACAAGTGTAGTGGGAGTGGGGAAACAGATACCACATAAAAATTGCAAAAAAAAAATATCCCAGGGCAGTCAGGGATAATTAAAGACTGACATAAGGGTCTTCCCCCAGAGAAGGTGGTGAGAGAAGCTTCCCTAGAACTGATGCTCTACATTTGGACTTTTAGCCTCTTGTGATACTTGTGTTATAGCAGAACTAGAAAAGTAAGACATGGTCAGAAAAAACTAAGGACTCCAATTTATTTTACTCTAAATCAATCCTTACTCCTGTCCATTTCTTAGTCCTTCTCTCTATTAGCCATTCTAATAAGTGTATAGTGGCATTTCACAGTTGTTTTAGTTTTCTATTCCTTTATGACATATGACCTTACACATCTTTTTAATATGCCTATTTGTCTTTTGTGTGCTTCTTTTGGGATATGTCTATTTAAATTTCTTGCCCACTTAATTTTTTTGTTTGTTTGTTTTCATATTTTTGTTTTGAGTCTATTGTATGTTTTCATTACAAGCCCTATATGCATTGCAAAAAAGTATTTCCCATTCTTTGTTTTACCCTTCCTTTATCTGAATGATTGGTTTCCTTTGTTTTTTAAATGTAATTGACTTTAACTAGTAGTGTTGCTAAATTGATATAGACTAAGGCCAGTTAAAAGAAACAAAATGTGCAGTTGAAATTGAAGAATTCACTTTTATAGCAAATCTTAATTTTATTCCTTTAATGAATCTGAGCAGTCACTGGAGGTCACTGCTGCTTTACCAAGGATAACACTTTCTTTTTCACAAATAAATTTGTTTAATTATTTCTAAATCAGCACTTCATTTAAAAAACAAATCCAAATCTTAAATTCCTTTATATTAGATTTAGGTCTATACTGCATGGGACAAGAAGAATTAGAAAAATATTTTGCTTTTTTACATTGCATGATATGTTTCTTCCTAAACTTATGCTTCAAATAGCACATGGAGAAATTCATAAGGAGCAAATAAATTATTTGAACAATAATTTTGTTCTCAAAAAGGACGAATTAAGCTTTAGTTTGCATGTGGTAGATTAATATGCAGCATATATTTTTTTTAATTGAAAACATTCTATTACTCAGAAAATGTTTTAAAATCATATATTTGAGGGCAAGTCTAAAAGTATTGCTATAAGATCTTACAAACCTTCATTAAACAGAAATGTCAAAATGTGAAGTTATTGTTTCTTCACATATCCTTTGTTTAGGTCGATATACTTCTGAAGGTGGTGTTTCCATCTATCTCACCCTCACCTAAAGAATTCTGCACTCTTTGATTTACACCGTGTCAAAATGGCAGTTTTGGCATGCCCAAGGGACTCAAATTGTGTTCTTTTTCAGTGTTCTTTGAGTTTGGGAACAAAAAGAGGTCTGTAGGGGCAAGTTTGACACACGTTTCTAGCCTCCT
>NW_006408577.1:11334262-11335870 GCF_000296735.1 Chrysochloris asiatica
TATTTTTTAACTTTGCTATTAATGCTGGGGTAAGATAATAGCTTATTGTTGTTTTGGTTTGCATCAGAACTGACTCAACAGCACTTAACAACAAAAAATGGTTAATGTGTGGCACTGTGAGTTAATGTGCTGTACTGAAAAGTTCGTTTGATATGCAAGGTTGGTGGTTCAAGCTTACCAGCTGCTTCTCAGTAATCACATACAGGGTCCATATGTGTCAGAACTGACTAGGCAGCACTTAACAACAACAGCAACAATGTTTAATGATCATGAGGCTTTCTTCATATGCTTATTGGCTACCTGAAGTCTTCTTGGTGAAGTATCTGTTCATGACCTCTGTCCATTTTTTAATTACATCATTTGTCTTCTTTTTGTTGAGGTGTTAAAGTATTCTATAAGATTTAGAGACCAATCCCTTATTTGATATGTCATTGACCCCAATTTTTCCCAGTCTATGGCATCTCTTTTTCATTTTCTGGTGAAATGTTTTGATTTGCATAAGTGCTTAATTTTTAGGAGTCCCAGTCATCTATTTGGTCTTCTGTTTCTATGCTTTCAGATATGTTTATGCCATCTATCAAAGCCCCAAAGTTTGTCCTTATTTTTTTTTCATTGATGATCTTTATGATTCTAGAACTTAACATTTAGGTATTTAATCCACCTTGGTTTCAGTTTTGTATGTTGTTGTAGTTAAGTGCCCTTGAAATGGTTCAAACTCATAGTGACCACATATATAGTTTCTAGGAGTGGCTGGTGAATTTGAACCACTGATCTTTCAGTTAAAACTGACCTTGGGGGTCTGCTGCTTTTCCTCAAGTGCCACATGGGTCTTGTTTCAGTTTTCTGCAGATTGATAACCAGTTTTGCAAGCACGTTTGTTATAGAAACTATTTCTTCCCCTTTTAATGTGTTTGGCCTTCATTTGAAGATCAGCTGACTAGGTGGATGAATTTACTTCCGGCTTTTCAATTCTGTTCTTTTGCTATATCATTTGCTGTACGAGGCTGTTTTGACTACTGTGGCTATGTAGTAGGTTTAGTGATTGGAAAGTGAGAGGACCCCTCTTTTGTTCTTTTTTTTAAAAAAGTAATTATTTATTGGAAGCTCTTTCCTTTCCTTATAATGTTGTTGTAAAGTGCCATCGAATTGGTACTGAGTCATAGCAACCCTATGCACAACAGAATGAAACATTGCCCAGCCCTGGACCAACCTCACAATTGTTGCCATGCTTGAGTTCATTGATGCTGCCACTTTGCCAATTCTCTGACCATCCACCCTATCAAACATGATATCCTTCTCCAGCGTCTGGTCCCTCCTGACAATACGTCTGAAGTATGAGAGAGACGTTTGGTGATCCTGGCCTCCAAGGAACACTCTAGCTGTACTTCTTCCAATACAGATCTATTGGTTCTTTGGGCAGCCCATGGTACTTTCAATAGTCTCCTCCAACACCATAACTCAAAAGCATCAATTCTTCTATGGTCTTCCTTATTCACTGTCCAGCTTTCGCATGCACATGAAGTTATTGAAAATACCATTACTTGGGTCAGGTGCATCTTATACCTCAAGCTGACATCTTTGCTCTTCAATACTTTAAAAAGGTCTTGT
>NW_006408577.1:11337945-11338726 GCF_000296735.1 Chrysochloris asiatica
CCATGTGATTTTTTTGTTTTGTTTTGTTTTTGCTTTTCTTTTGTTTTATTCGTGTGGTGGATTGCATTCATTGCTTTCCTAATATTTATCTATTCCTGCATACCTGGTGTGACTCTCACTTGGTCATAATGTGTTTTGTGTGTTTTTTGATACATATTTGGATTCTGTTGGCTAGGATTTGGTTGAAAATGTTTATGTCTATGTTCATGAGGTTTATTTGTCTGTAATTTTCTTTTTCAGGGATGTCTTTGCCTGGTTTCGGTATCAGGGTTATGCTTGCTTCATAAATTTAATTTGGAAGTTTTCCATCCTGTTCTATATTCTGAATTAGTTTGATAAAATTAGTGTCTGCTCCTCTGTGATTGTTTGGTAGAATTCACCATTAAAGCCATCTGGGCTCAGACTTTTTTTATTTGAGAATTTTTTTTTAGTGACTTGATCAATTTCCTCTCTTGTTGTAGGTGTAGCTAAATTTTCTACTACACTCTGTTTGTTTAGGTAGTTCTTCTTTTTCTAGTGTTTTGTCCATTTCTTCTAGAGTCTCCAATTTGTTGAAGTACAATTCTCAGAGTATTCAGTCATTATCCTTTTTATTTCCATTGGTTCTGTTGTGACATCACATATATCATTTCTTTTTCATGCTATTTGTATCATCTCGTTGTCTTATTTTGTTACGATCTGTCCATGGTTTGTTAATTTTATTACTCCGTTCAAAAAAGCAAACTTGTTGTCCTATTGATTCTTGTTACTGTTTTTCTGTTTTCTAATTAATTTATTTCTT
>NW_006408577.1:11339870-11340875 GCF_000296735.1 Chrysochloris asiatica
TGCTGCTGGTTTCTTTGTTCCACTAAATTTTCTGTGCTAAGCTCATTTTGTTTGTGGATTGTCTTTTTACTTTCTTGATTTCTGTGGTATCATTGTTTAGTAAATCTTTCAGATTTTACTTTTTTATTTTGAAGTGAAGTTATACTGCTTTTCTCTGAGATTACCTGTAATTTATCAATTTCTTCCCCCGTTTAAGACAGTCTGCTTTATATTGACTTGATTGCCATTTGGAAATTCTGTATCTACACTATTCCCTCTTCATAAATTGATATGTCTGCTTCCCTATATTTAGTCTTTTGTTGTTGTTGTTGTTGTTGTTAACTGCTGTTGAGTCAATTCTGACCCATAGAGACCCTGTATAAGGTTTCTGAAGAGTGGCTGGTGAGGTTGAATCACCAACTTTGCGGTTCAAATGCTTTTGCAGTTCAGCACATTAACCCACAGCACCACACTGGACTCCGTTCAGTCTTATAGATTTACTTTAATTTAAAATATTATGCTCCTTACAAACCAAGATGACAAGACACTGCATCTCATACTTCAGCTATATTATCAGGATGCACCAGTCCCTGGAGAAGAACTTCATGCTGAAACAGAAGATGGTAAGCAAAAAAGAGGAAGACCCCCAATGAAATGTATCAGTACAGTGGCAAAAGCAATGGGGCTCAAGTGTTAACAATTATGAGGATTGAGAAAAACTGGGCAGTGTTTCATTCTGTTGTTCATAGGATTGCCTATGAATAGGATGCCTAAGAAGAAAAACTATCAGGTAATTTTCATTGTAAATATTTCAAGCACATCCACCAAATAAAGGCACTTCTTATAAATAGGAATATATGCATATTAAAGATATATACCAAACACATTCTAGAAGATAGCAAGAGAAGGAAGAGAATAGAGGTTCAAATCAATGCTGAAAAGAAAACAATGAGATGTTTAACAGAGAAAGAACCCTTGTGTAGATGATAATATTGTGTCATGAGATGAAAGGTACAGTGAACTCAG
>NW_006408577.1:11341405-11343400 GCF_000296735.1 Chrysochloris asiatica
GCTGCGAACCTTAAGGTCAGCGGTTCGAAACTACCAGCTGCTCTGCGGGAGAAAGATGAGGCTTTCTACTCCCGTAAAGATTTACATCCTCGGAAACCCTATACAGGGTCGCTATGGGTCGGAACCGACTCGATGGCACATAATATATATATATATATTGGCATTCATGTATAAATGAATTATACATAATATCTAGCATAACACCATACAAAATTAATTAGCTTTCCACTTATTTCTTTCAGCCATAATATAAATTGATTTTAATTTTTACAGTCTTGATCCTTTGTCACTAAGAAATAAGATTATAAAAAGAGTCATATATTCATGTATTTAATGTTCTTTCCATTGTTGGAACTATGTCTTTCATTTATATTTTTTCATGGGATATAAGGGTAAATAAACAAATGTACTTTAAATACTTGTTTGAAACTCAATTCTAAATTGTAAAGAAGATTGTAGCATAGATATACTGCGTGAAATCAATGAACTACAGTGAAGCAGCATTGATCAGTTACAGGAAAAAACACTTCAAATTTTCTTTTGGCAACCTAAATCAATTGTTGACACAGCTCGTAATGACCCATATAGACCAATTCTTCAATATTTTAATTGGCTTAGCTGTGTTTGCATTTAGCTTTTGTTGGGGAAAAAAAGAAGTTAGAAAAGAGAAATAAAATTATATAAGAGTGAAAATAAGTTATTGACATCGGAAAATTTCTTCAACTAAAAATGCTGGCAACACTTATATTGTGTCTGAAACTTTGCTGCAACAGTTAAACAAATATGTTCATAGAAACAAATTATTCTTTTACGAACTTCTCTACAAATTTTTGTAACATTTTCTGATTGTCCAGTTCCCAAATCTCCTAATTGTTTTCTATAAACAACTTCCATATATTCCTCATAATAACCCCATAAGTGAAAATTAAGTATGGAATGAATTGAGGTTGATTTGGATCTATACAGCGAATTTAGGAGAGAGGGAATTAATACTAGGCATGAGTTCTTACAAAACTACAGAATGGTTGGAGAATCAGTTGTTAGGTTGGGTCACTAAGAATCATTTCCTACAAAACATCATAAAATCATACCAGTTCAAGTCCCACATGTGACAGTCAGGAATCTGAGAAATCATGTCACTGACTCTAGAACCACACAACTTTAATGACAGTCTTTTGCTCTTATAATGTATGATATCACCCAGCAACTCATCTCCTCTCTAGTGAATGTTCAATGTGTCAAATCTATTCCTGAGATTATCTCTCAATTCAAGTGGGATATAGTCAAGGTCCACCACTTGTCGTCAGTTTGTCATACTGTGGTGGCTTCTGTGGTAATGTTATGCTGGAACTATGCTATGGGATATTCAATACCAGTATGGTAACTCATGGTGGAGAGGTTTCAGTGGAGTTTCCAGATTAAGGCAGAATAGGAAGAAGCAGAGATGAACTACTTTTTAATGTTTAGCCACTGAAAACCTTTTGAATAGAAGTAGAATATTTTCAGATATAGTGACAGAAGATTAAAACACTATGAATAACACCACAATATTGTCAGATACAGTGCTGGAATAAAAGCCTCCCATGTTGGAAGCCACTCAAAATACCACTGAGGAAGAGCTGCCTCCTCAAAACACAGTTGACCATGATGACACGAATGGAGTAAAGCTTTTGGGAACTTTTTTTTGCTGTTAAGGCACATCCATTAATAATTAGAACATGGAATGTACAAAGTATGGATCTAGGAAAATTGGCAGTTGTCAAAAATGAAATGAAATGCATAAAAATCAGTATCATAGGCATTAGTGAATTGAAATGGACTGGTATTGACCATTTTGAATATGACAACCATGTTTATTTTGTCAGAGATGAGAAGTTGAAGAGAAATGGATTCACATTCAAGAAAAAGAACATTTCAAGATCTATTTTGTAGTACAGGGCTGCCTGTCATAGGATATTATTCCATCTACAAGGAAGACTAGTTAAGACTATTACA
>NW_006408577.1:11343911-11372601 GCF_000296735.1 Chrysochloris asiatica
GAATCTCACTTGATAGTGTAGAAATGCTAAATCAAATGTAAGAAATGAGGAGATAAAAGAGCTGAACAGAAAAACTTAAAGGGCATCTTGAGAAAACAAAGGGAAATACTATAATGAAATGTGCAAAGACTTGGAGTTCAAAAACAACAAAGAAAGAACATGGTCATCATTTCTCAAGCTGAAAGAAATGATGAAGAAAAATTCAAGTCTCAACTTGCAATATTGAAGAAGTCTATGGGCTAAATATTGAATAATGCAGAAAAAAGATGGAATGAATCAACAGAGTCATTGTACCAAAAAGAAATGGTTGATATTCAACTATTTCAGGAGGTTGCATATGATCAAGAGCCAAGGGTACTGAAGGAAGAAGTCCATAGTGCACTGAAGTCATTGGCAAAGAACAAGGCTCCAGAAATTGACAGGATACAAATTGAAACCTATCAACAAACTAATGTAGTACTGGAGGCACTCACTGATCTATGTCAAGAAATTTGGAAGAGAGTTACCTGGCTAACTTATTGGAAGAAATCCATATCTGTGCCCATTCCAAAGAGAGGTGACCAAACAAAATGTAGAAATCATCAGACAATATCATTAATATAACAGGCAAGTAAAAATTTTGAAGGGGCTTATCTTCTAACATGCAAGCACAATTTTGATAAAGATAATTCAAAAATGTCTACAACCATACATTGATAGAGAAATTCCAGAGGTTAAAGTTGGATTCAGAAGAGGATGCGGAGTGAGAGATATCATTGCTGATGACAGATGGATCTTGGCTGAAAGCAGTTAATACCAGAAAGTTAATATCCGTGCTTTTTTGACTACACAAAGACTTTCAATTGTATGGATCATGACTAGATATGGAGAGCAATATGGAGAATGAGTATTCTGGAACACTTGATTATGCTCATGAGAAACCTGTATGTAGACTAAGAAGTGATAGTTTGAACACAACAATGGAACACTGAATGATTTAAAATTAGGAGAGCTGTGCAATAGGGTTGTATTCTTTCACCATACTTATTCAATCTGTATGCTGTGCAAATAATCCAAGGAGCTGGATTATATGAAGAAAAACATGGCAACAGGATAGGAGAAAGACTCACTGACAACCTGAAATATGCAGATAATGCAATCTTGCTTGCTGAAATCCAAAAGGACTTAAAATACTGATGGAGATCAAATACCACAGCCTTCTATATGGATGGCACCTCAACACAAAGAAAACAAAAATCCTCACCACTGGACCAACAAATGTTGCTGATGTTATGTGCCATGGAGTTGGTTCTGACTCACAGCCACCCTGTACAGGGTTTCTGAGGCCGTAAATCTTTAGGGGAGCAGAAAGCCCCATCTTTCTCCCGTGGAACAGCTGGTAGTTTTGAACTGCTGACCTTGAAGTTCGCAACCCGGTTTGTAACCACTACACTACAAAAACATCCTATAAATGGAGAAAAGATTGAAGTGACATTATCAATGACTTCATTTTACTTGGATCAACCATCAACACTCATGGGTGCAGCAGTCAAAGAAATCAAACAATGCATTGTATTACAGCAAGTCTGCTGTACAAGACCTCTTTAAAGCATTGAAGAGCAAAGATGTCAGTTTGAGAACTAAGGTGCTCCTGACCCAAGCCATGATATTTTCAATAACCTCATATGCATGCAAAAGTTGGAAAATGAACAAGGAAGACTGTAGGAAAATCAATGCATTTGAGTGATGGTGCTGAAGTATAATATTAAAAGCATCGTGTACTGCCAAAAGAACTAACCAATCTGTGTTAGAGGAAGTACAACCAGAATGCACCCTGTAAATCACAATGGCTAGATTTTGTCTCTCATACTTCAGACATATTGTCAGGCAGGATCAGTCCCTGGAAAAGGATATCATGTTTGGTAAAATGGAGGGTTGGAGAAAAAGAGGAAGACCACCAATGAGATGGATTGGCACAGGGACAGCAGTGATGGTTCAAAAAATACCAATGATTGTGAGTTTGGCACAGGACTGAGCAGTGTTTTCCTTTTGTTGTGGATAGGGTCACTATGAATCAGTACTGACTTGATGGCACCTAACAACAACAATCTTCTTATACCATTTAAGACAATGTTCTGCTGTTATTCATAATGTTTCATTGGCCAAATACTTTAGAAGTAGATTGCTGGCTCCTTCTTCCTAGTCAGTCTTAGTTCTGGTGAAACCTATGCTGGTATTTGAAATACTTTTGGCATAGCATCAAAGCAACATGCAAGCCACCACGGTATAACTAATTGATAGGCAAGTGGTGGATATCAGAAGACACTCTGAAATTTGTTCTTATACAGAGTAGTGTATATGCGCCGTGAAGTCTGTTCCAACTCATAGTGACCCTGTATAGGGTTTCTGAGGCTGTTAATTTTTACAGTAGCAGAAAGCCTCATCTTTTTCCTGTGGGATATTTGTTAGTTTCAAAATGCTGACCTTGAGGTTAGCAACCTGACTTGTAAACTCTACACTACCAAAGCTCCTTGCTCTTATATAGAGACTTGCTAAAACTGATGGAACAAACGATGGTATAAAAGAAATGAACAGAAGCTAAAGTACTGTAATGAAATGTGCAAAGACCTAAATTTAAAAAGTCAAATGGAAGAATACATTTAATATTTCTCAAGCTATAAGAACTGAAGGAAAGATTCAAGCTCCAAATTGCAATATTTAAGGCTTCTGTTCACAGAATACTGAGTAACACAAGCGATGATAGAAGGAATATGCTTTGTCAGTGTATTAACTATTTATTCAACTATTTCATCAAGAATAAATTGTTTTGAAGGAAGATGCTTAAACTGCACGGAAAGCACTGGCAAAAAAACAAGGTTCCTTAATTGAGTAGTTTCAACAAATAAATGCAAGGCTGGAAATGCTTGCTCATCTATGTCAAGAAATTTGAAAGGCAGCTACCAAATTGGGGAGTCAATTGACTGGAAGAGGTCCATATTGTGCATATTACAGTTAATCCAACAAAGCAAGGAAATTATTTAAAAATATCAATATAACACAGAAGTAAAATTTTCTGAAGACAGTTCAAAATCAGTTGCAGCAGTACATTGACAGAGAACTGCTAAAAATTCAGGCTGAGTTCAGAAGAGGACATGAAATACGAGTTGTTACTGATGTCAGATGGATGTTGGCTGAAAGCGAGCAGTATTAGAATGTTTTATGTATGTTTTAATGATTACGTACAAGCATTCAACTGTGTTGTTTGTTGTTATGTACCATCGAATTGGCTCCAACTCATAGCAACCCTATGAACAAGAGAATAAAACACTGCATGGTTCTGGGCCATCCTCACAATTTTAGTTACATATGAACCCATTGCTGCTGCCACTGTGCCAATCCATCTCCTTAAAGGTCTTCCTTTATATCACTTGCTCTCAAATTTACCTTTCATGAAGCCCTTCTCCAGGGACTGGTCTCTCCTGAAAATGTCCAAATTGTGACACATGAAGTCTTGCTATGATGCATACTAAGGAGTATTCTGGCTGTATTTTTTCCAGTACAGATTTGTTTTTTCTTCTGACAGTACATGGTACTTCCAATATTCTTCTCCAGCACTTACAATTCAAATACATCAATTTTTCTACTGTCTTCTATATTCATCACGCAACTTTCACATGAATATGAGGCAACTGAAAATAACATGGCTTGATAAGAAGCACCTCTGTCCTCAGACTCATATCTTTAATCTTGAACACTTCAAACAGTTCTTGTGCTGCTAACTTGCCAAATGCAATATGTCATTTAATTTCTTGACTGCTGCTTGCACGTGTGTTGATTGTGGATCTAAGCAAAATGAAGTCTCCGACGACTTCAATCTCTTCTCCATTTATCATGATAATATTTATTTACCAGTTGTGAGGATTTTTGTTTTCTTTACATTAAGGTGCAATCCATACTGAAGGCTATAGTCTTGTATTTCCATCAGTAAGAATTTAAAATTCTCTTTGCTTCCAGCAACCAAGGTTGTATCTATCTGCATGTCACAAGCTGTTAATGAGTCTTCCTACAGTTCTGATGCCATGCTCTTCTTCATATAATCTGGCTTCTCAGATTATTTGCTAAGCATATATGTTGAATAAAAATAGTGAAAGAAGCCAAACCTGACACACACCGTTTCTGATTTTAAATATATGTTATGATCCATATTGTTCTATTTGAAAGGCTGCCTCTTAGTCTGTGTACAGGCTCCCCATGAGCAACAGTAAGTGTTCTGGAATACTCATTCTCTGAAATGTTGCCCATAGTGTATCATGATCTTCACAGTCTAAAGGCTTTGCATAGTCAATAAAGCACAAGCAAATATCTTTCTGGTATTCTCTGCTTTCAGCCAACATCCATCTGCTGTTATGTAATATATCCCTCATTCCACATCCTTTTCTGAATCTGGATTCAACCTCTGGCAGTTCCCTGTCAATATACTATTGCAGCCATTTAAAAATTATCTTTAGCCAAATTTTACTTGCACGTTATATTAGTGATATTGTCTAATAATTTCTGAAGTTCCATTGGGTCACCTGTCTTTGGAATGGACACAAAAATGGTCTTGTAGCTGTCTTCCAAATTTATTGGCATAGATGAGTGAGTGCCTCTAATGCTGCATCAGTTTGTTAAAAGATTTCAATTTGTATCCCATTAGTTCTAGGAGCCTTATTCTTTGTGAATGCCTTCAGTTAATCTTAGACTTCTTCCTTCAGTACCATTAGTTCTTGATCATATGCTACCTCTTTAAATAGTTGACCATTAACCATTTCTTTTTGGTACAGTGAATCTGTGTATTCTTTCCCTCTTCTTTTAATAATTTTTACATCATTCAATACTTATCCAGAGAATCTTTCAAATTCTGCAGAGAAAAAAAGGAAATCCCCCAGTGAGATGGATTAGCAAAGTGGTAGCATCCATGGGCTCAAATGTGGCAACAATTGTGAGTTTAGCCCAGGATCTGGCAGTGCTTAGTTCTGTTGTGCATAGGGTTGCTATGAGTTGGTACTGACTCTATGGCACCTAACAACAACAACAATGAATCCTGGTGTGGTGCTGTAGGATCACTCAGTAGAAAGTTTGGTTTCAACTTCAGGGTCAGTTGTTCACTCACCAACCACTTCATGGAACCATGTCTTGGAAATACAGAGTCATTATGGGTTGGAACTGACTTGACAGAATTTACCACCAACAACATAGCTAAATATAAGACTACTGAAATACCATGGCTTGGGTCAGGAGCATCTTAATCTTCAAACTGACATCTTTAGTTTTGAACACTTTAAAAAGGTCTTGTGCTGCTTCCTTCAGTGTTACTGGTAGATCCAAGCAAAATAAGTCTTTGACAACTTCAATCTTGTCTCCATTTGCCATGATGTTATTTATTGGTCCAATAGTGAGGATTTTATTTTTTCTCTTTTTACATTGAGGAGCAAGCCATACTGTAGGCTCTAGCCTTTGATCCTCATCAGTAAGTATTTTATGTCCTCTTCACTTCCAGCAAGTAATCTCCTACAATTCACTTGCTTCTTCATATAATCTTGGATTAGGATTATTATACAGACTGAATAAGTATGGTGAAATAATGCAAAGTTGGCACACACCTTTCTTGATTTTAAATTTTGTTCAGCATGCCCTTATTCTGTTTGAACGACTGTCCATTTTTTTATATACAGATTCTTCAGAGCACAGTACTCCAGAATACCATTCTTTGCAATGTTAACCATAGCTTGTTATGATCCATACTGTCAAAAGCCTTTGCATCGTCACTAAAACACAGGTAAATATCTTTTTGGTACTGTCTGCTTTCAGCCAAGATCAATCTGATGTCAGCAATAATATCCCTTTTTACACTTCCTCATCTGAAACCAACTTGAACCTCTGGCAGTTCCCCGTCGATGCACTGTTGCAGCTGTTTTGAATTTTCTTTAGCAAAATTTTACTTATGTGTGATATTAATAATACTGTCTAATGATTTCCACATTTTACTGGGTCACTTCCATTTGGAATAGACACAGATATGGAACTCTTTCAATCAGTTACCAGGTAGCTGTCTTCCAAACTTCTTGGCACAGGTAAGTGATTGCCTCCAGTGCCACATAAGCTTGTTGAAAGATTTCAGTTTGTGTTCCATCTGTTTCCAGAACCTTGTTCTTTGCCAATGCCTTCAGTGCATGTTGAACTTCTTTCTTCAATACCATTGATTCTTGATCATATGCTACCTCTTGAAATGTTTGAACATTGACTAAGTCTTTTTGATACAGTAAGTTTGTGCATTCCTTCCATCTTCTTTTTATTCTTTCTGCTTCATTCAATATTTCCCCCATAGAATCCTTCATTGTTTCAAATTGAGGCTTGATTTTTGCTTCAGTTCTTTCAGCATGAGAAGTGATGAGTGTGTTTTTTCCCTTTTGGTTTTCTAACTCCAGGTCTTCGCACATTTCTTTATAATACTTCTCTTTGTCTTCTCAAGCTGGCCTTCTAAATTCTCTATTTGCCTCCCCATTTCTTCCATTTGCTTTAGTATTTCTATGGTTGAAACAAGTTTCAGAGTCTCTTCTGACATCCATTTTGGTCTTTTCTTTATTTCTTGTTATCATAATTACCCTTTGCTTTCATCTTGTATGCTGTTCTTGATGTCATCCCACAACTCTTCTGGTCTTCAGTATTTAGTGTTTAATGCATCAAATCTGTGCTTCAGATAATCCTGAAATTCTGTTGGAATATGTTTGAGATCTAATTTTGGTTCTCACTGAGTTGTTTTAATTTTCTTCACCTTCAGCCTGAACTTGTATATTAACAATTGATGGTCAGTTTGGCATTCTGCCCCAGGTCTTTTTTGACTGATGATGAGCTTTTCCGCTGTCCCTTGCCACAGATGTAGTTAATTTGATTTCTGTGTATTACATCTGGTGGGATCAGTGTGTTTATTTGTTTTTTATGCTATTTAAAAAAGTTATTTGCAATGAAGAAATCATTGGTCATACAAAATTCTGTCATGTGACCTCCAGCATTTTTTCCATCACCAAGGCCATAGTTTCTTTCTTTCTTTTTTTTTTTTTTAACTTTTGTATTGTGAGTTGAGTAAAAATTTACAGACAAAATTATGAGTTTTGCATTCAACAAATCCTACACTTTGTTTCATCTCAGTAATTAAAATCCCTTCCATGCAACAACAGTTGCCACAATCCCTCCCTGTGGAAGTTGTTGTTAGGTGCCATCAAGTCGGTACTGACTTTTAGAGACCCTATGTACAACAGAATGAAACACTGCCCAATACTGTGCCAACCTAATAATCATTGTTACATTTGAGCCCATCGTTGCCAATCCATCTCTTTGGGGGGCTTCCTTTTTTCCTCCAACTCTCCATTTTACCAAACATGTTATCCTTCTCCAGGGACTGGTCCCTCCTGACAATGTGTCTCAAGTATGAGAGACAAAGTCTAGTCTAGCCATTTTGGCTTCTAGGGAGCATTCTGACTGTACTTCTTCCAACACAGATTGGTTTGTTCTTTTGACAGTCCATGATACTTTTAATATTCTCCTTCAACACCATAACTCATATGCATTAATTATTCTACAGTCTTCCTTATTCACTGTCCCAACTTTCACATTCCTATGGGATTATTGAAAATATCATGGCTTGGGTTAGGCACACCTTAGTCCTCAAACTGACATCGTTGGTCGTCAACACCATAAAGAGGCCTTGTGCAGCGTATTTGACTAATGCAATATATCATTTGATTTCTTGAATGCTGTTTCCATGAGTGTTGATGGTTGATCTGAGAAAAATGAAGTCTTTGAGAACTTCAATCTTTTCTTCAAATATCATATATCCCACTTTTCCCCATAACAGTCAGCCTGTGTATCTATCCATGTACCAACAAATAGAACAATGTTGTTCCAAAGTTGTGTATATATCAATATATGCCTCTATTCCCTATAGCCCTTGCATACCTCCCTATGTCTTCACCTATCTTCATCATTCTTATTTAACCTCTCCATTCTTATGTACTGTGTTCCCTCTTCTTATCTATTGTCCTCCCATAACCCAAATTAACATATGTCTACCCTCTAGCAGTAAATTATTCTCTCTTCCCTCCTAACTTGGGTAAATATTGAAGAATAATTCTTTTAGTATTAAAACCTTTTCTTGAGTTTTTACAGTAGTGATCTCATACAATATTTGTCCTTTTGGGATTGACTAATTTCACTCAGCATAATTTCCTCCAGGTTCATCCATTTCATGATGTGTTTCACAGATTCATTGTTATTCTTCAGTATTGCATGGTATTACATTGTGAATGTGTTCCAAAGTTTGTTTATCCACACTTCTATTGAAGGTCTATGTACTGTCTTTATCTTTTTGCTTTTGTTAATAGTCTTGTGATGAACAGTGATGTTCGTAGATCTACTTGTGTCATGGCTCTTGTCTGATATGCCATTGCAAATTATTTTTTCCCAGTCTGTTGGCTCCTTTTAAACTCTTTTGGAGAAATATTTTGTTTAATTTTTAGGAGTCTCCAATCACCTATTTTGTCTTACACAATTTATGTATTTTTAATCATGTTTGATAAGGAGCTCTGGTAGCGTAGTGGTTACGAATCGGGCTGTGAACCTTAAGGTCAGCAGTTCGAAACTACCAGCTGTTCTGCGGGAGAAAGATGAGGCTTTCTACTCCCGTAAAGATTTACACCCTCGGAAACCCTGTACAGGGTCACTATGAGTGGGAACCGACTCGAGGGCACTTAACAACAACAACAACACAATCATGTTTGATAGTATATTTATGCAAAACCATATTTTCCAATTACTGATCCTTCCTCTTTGTTTCCATCCTTTGTATTGCAATATATATATTGTAAATTCAGTGATTGTTTACATGGGAGAACATCAGTTTTACACTCATCCTATTGTATTTTATTTCATTGCAATGATTACAATGCCCTCCATGCATCAGTATTTGTTTCTATTCCCTGTTTGTTTGTTTTTAATGTGCACAAAAACACAATATATAATCATTTTAAAAACCAACCAAAGGGCAAATTCTGCAAGCCTTCCTCCTGGCTGCCAGCATACAGCCTTTCTCTTTCCATAAGTCTGGAGTTCTCAGCTGCTATATCTCACCATCTCATCATTTCTGCCTCCATCTCTGGTGTTGCTGCTTCTTTATATAGGGTCCCACATTCCTCTTGTGCTCTTCTCCCTTGATGGTCCTAGGGTTCTCTGTTCCTGGACTGTAAGATTAAGTACTCCCCACTTTTTGTTACAAAACTTCTACCTTTACAGTTGTGAAAATTGCAATTAGTTGTGATAACAATTACTCACTTTTGAACCATGAGAATCCCCATCTCCTTTCACCAGACCTGTCTAGACAAGATGAAAACTAATCACTAGGAGTTCTACCTTTCCCTTCACACTCTGAAACTAAACTCCCTCTTCAAAACTTGTAAGCCAGTCACTTCATGCCTTTATAGAACCCCTTCCCCCATTTTAGGTAACCAATGTCTAAGTTGTCTGTTCCTATCAATTCTGCATACAGAGGGGATGGTAATGATCCTTGATGTGAAGATTCATTCCCTTCAGTAGGTATTTTGAGTTACTACATCCATAAGTATAGGTCAAGTTTCTCAAATTTTAGCAATTTACACTTATTTCCTTTATCAAAATTTAAAAATCTTCCTCTAGTCGATTTACGTTCATCAAGCCATCGAAACTAGGTCAAATGGGTACTCAATACATCTTGATTGCATGTTTGATCAATTTTAGACTGAAAAGTTGGTGGAATTCTTCAATTTCATCATTTTTGGTTTTAGTGTTTGCTGTGTAAATTTTAATAACAGTGGTATTAACTTGTCTTCCTTGTTGTTGTTGTTAAGTGCCATCAAGTTGTTTCCGACTCATAGTGTCCCTGGAGATGCTGCTGGTAGATTTAAACCACTGACCTGCTGCTATAAACCGATCTTGTGGTCCAGTGCTTATCCTACAATTCAACACCAGGACTCTGGTCTTCCTTGTAGGTTTATGAATATTATCCTGTCATAGACACCATCATACTTTAAGATGTATCTTGAAATGTTCTTTTTGATGATGAATGAAATGCTATTCTTCTTTAAATTGTCATTCTCAGTATACTAAACCATATACTGAGTAAACCATATACTCAGTATAGTAAACCATATACTGAGTAAACCATATACTAGGATGTCCATCATTATGCACTCCATTTCATTTTGGGCAACTTCCAATTTTCCTAGATTCATACACTATACATTCCTTGTTCCAATTACTAATGGATGTTTACAACTGTTTCTCCACATTTTGAGTTGTGTCCTATGAACAAATGAAGGTCCCAAAACTTTGTTCCATTTGTGTCACCATCGTCTACCCTACCTTGGGGAGAACTTTTCCAAGTTGTATTTTGATTGCTTTCCAACTTGAGCAGCTTATCTTCTGGCACTATATCTGACAATATGCTGGTGCTATTCATTATATTCCAATATTCAATATTCTGGTGCCATCTGAGAGAGGTTTCACTGCTACTCATAATGTTTTCAGTAGCTAGACATTCAGAATAGTAATTCACCTCTCTTTCCTAATTTGTCTTATTCTGGAAGCTCCATTAAAACCTGTCCAACATGGGTGGTCCTTGATGGTGTTGAAAATACCAGCGGCACAGCTTCCAGAATCACAGCAACACACAAGCTACCACAGTATGACAAACTGACAGAGGATTAGTGGATTTCAACATTTTTAAAGGAATAAATAAATAAATAAAACCCCTGAATAAAAAGTGTTTACTTGCAGTAATAATTTTAGCTTTATGAATAACTAGCTATGGTATAACTTATTTTTAAAATTTTGCTGTTAAAAATTTTAAAAATCACAAAATAAAACTATACTTTCATTTTAGAACCACTGATATGTACTATTATTTAAAATCATCAAACTGTCCCATTTTCCCATAGTGTCCCCAACATCCTCTACGCACAAATATGGCATGTATTTGTGTTGTCTGATGAAAGAGAAATGTAGAGAAGTAATATTAAAGGGAGAGTAAAGCCTCTTTAAAAATCTCAGTAATATCAATTGAATTGTTGGTTAATTGATAGTTCCTAACATGTCCTGTCTGTATTTCATGTATTACTTAGTAGTACAAGAAAGAGTACTTCTTTCTTTTTATTCCTCTCTCTTTTTACTGGTTTTTCTTTTACCTAAACAAATTAGAATACAAATGGATGTCATTCCCTCATTACATTTTTATCTTGCCTGTCCAGTTGTACATTTTAAAACGTTTGATATATTATGAGGAAATACGTATAGTAGAAACATTCATGATTTCCATAATTCTTGTTCTGGTCCCTGTGTAGTGCATTACGATACATTTGACATTAGTATGCTTTTTCATTATTGTTATTAAAGGGAGAATTTTACTTAATTTACATTCACAATAATCAGAAAGGGTGACGGTGTTCTTTGTTGGATTACAACAGTAAAAACAAAGAAAAAGTGAAATTTGTGAAATCCTAAAGGTAGAACAAAATTGTCTATATCTTCAAAGAATAGGTCATTTATATTGCATTGTGGTTTTTAAATTAAAACTCAGAAAGTCTTAGGACAAGAAAATAAATATGGCACCTTTAGTTTTGAAATCTCAACTGCTCTCTTGCATAATAGATAACTAATGGCTATGAAACTGTGCTGCAAAAGAGAGATAAAAATACCTCATTTAAAACATGAAAAACAACCTCTACTTACATGTGCTCAGAACACAGCAATTTCATCTCTGAAATTACCCTAACTTCCTTCAGGGTCCAGTCTAATTCTTATTCTTTTGAGTCTTTGATCAAAAGCAATCAAAGTCAGGGAAGAAACTCAATATTCTCTGCTAGAATTCTTTATACATTGGCATCAAAAGCTTAGTGGAAAGAGTATGAACTTTAGAGTTTGACAGATCCAGGATTTAATCTTGCCTTCACCACTTAATAATTTTGGGACCTCTGGCAAATCACATAAACACACTGAGAATATGATTTATCATCTATAAAATGAAAACACAATATCAAGTTTGATGTCTAGTTCTAACATTCACCACCTAGTACCTTTTGTCAAGCTAATCACTCTGTGGTGCAGTTTCTTCTTTGTAAAATGGTAAGAATGATAACACTTCCTGCCTGACGTTGATTTACTAAGTACCTGTTAAGAGGTCTGTCAACGGTACTGTATCTAATTATACAGTAATAATTTTATATGAATTTTCATAAAGACAGTCTTTCCAAATTTTCAGAAAATTTTTATCCTCTTATGTCCACTTTATGAGGTAGTTTTAATATATATACATTTTTCACGATTGCTATTATCTTTCAGGAGTCTTTGTGTGGTGCTGTAGTGCTGCTAACCTCAATGTCAAAGTTCAAATCCATGGGCTGGTACTCAGAAACCCTATACAGTGTCGCTATGAATCAGAACCTGCTTAACCACATTTAACAACAAAAAAACAGCATTATCTTTCAGAATGTGGTGGCATTATTTATTTTATTTGGAAAAAAATTAATCAGTGGATGAAAGGTAACTGTGATAATATTGTTGTTGTTAAGTACCTTCAAGTCGGTTCCAACTTTTAGCAGCCTTGTATAGGGTTTCCAAGGACAGGCTGATGAGTTTGAACCTCTAACCTTGTGATCCAGTATTTTATCCTATAGCGCCACACCAGGACTCATAACTAGTACTTATTGAATGCACTAAGCACTCAGTAAAGAGCTCTGATAGCATAGTGGTTATGAGTCGAGCTACTAACCTCAGGGTCAGCAGTTCGAAACTACCAGTGGTTCTGTGGCATGTCGGAACCGACTCCATGACACATAACCGACTCCATGACAACCACCACCAAACACTTAGTAGGAGTCCTGGTGTGGCACTGTGGGTCAATGTGCTGGACTGCAAAGTTGGTTTGAATCTCAAGGTGGGTGGTTCAAGCTCACAGTCACTCCTAGGAAACCCTTTACAGGGTCGTTATGGGTCCAAACCAACAGCATTCAGTAAGTGGTATTTGTAGTAGATATAGTACCTATGGTAAATAATAGTAGAAATGGTAAGTCCTTCATATTATTTCCTGACATATATATTTTTTTTAACTGCACAGTTTTGACAAAGTTTTATCTCCATGAGGAATATGAAACAAGAGACAGAGTTAGGATGTGAATGCAGATCTGCCTGACTCAACACACTATTACTAAGATGCTACTTTCTAATAATGGTGCTCACTATTAAAGAAGAGCCTAAGAATATAAACATGTCACAAAGAAGAAATTATTTACTTAATATTAAGCTTTTGTTATTTCGTCTACCCAGCGTCCATTTTCTCTTTCTCTGGCAGTCCTGATTGTGTACTTTCAGGTGTACTTCATTCTCACTGTGGGTGGTCTTAGGGGACCTGTCAATCAAGATGTCCTGTCTTCTACTAGGATCTTTATTAAGATCTATTAAAGGTAATGAAGTCCCTGTCTCCATATGAATTCTAATCAAGGGCTTTAGCTTATAGCAAACCATTTTTCCATAGAGATCAGATCAATAAACCTAGTGCATACTGAAGGTTTAACTACCAGAAGACCAGTTTCTCTGACAATTTGTATACAAGGGGGCTTCAAAAATTTCATGAAAAAAATCCATTAATCTTTAATTGCATTTTTCTATTAACTTTTTTAAGCCCCCTCATATGAAAATTGAATGATAATTATAAAACATATCCTCTATTCATAGACTATCAAGGCTTAAAATGTAGCAGAAGTGAGAAATCTTCTGATAACTATTTCTGTTAAAGTATTATTAAAATAGATGCAGAATGAATGGAAATGTCATAATTTTCCTTTATAATCAAAGAGATATAAAACTAGGATATTTGAATGAGTTAACCAGGAAGTAAATGCTATCTTGTACTTTTATATCTTATCTATGAATGTGAAGACTCTTCTTCTCTGATGCATTGAAACAATCCATTAATGATACATTAATTCCTTTAGAGCCCCACATTCTTAATACACTATATAGGCCCAAAACTTTGCAGTGAGCTCTGACAGAAAACCTAATCTACTGGAAATATTTAGAGAAAAGAATAAAAGAAAATTCCTACAAGTAATCATAGAGAATTTTTCCTTTAGGTATGACTGATGTTAATAAGTAGTGAAAGGATCTTTAAGTGACAATGTGTGGTGATTGAACTTGGTAATTGCTATGGTCAAACTCTGTAAATCACTGCAAGGCCTCTAAAGGAAGATGAGAATGCTCTTAATTAAAGGAGACAGGCTTCAGCAGATCTATAAGGTGCATCCAACTGTGTGAGATTCCATAGCCACTCATGGGTGTGCTTCCAGTACATTGTGTAAAAGATTGAGATAGAGTACTTCTGTTAACAAAGGGAATTTTATTAAGTAGTATATTGTACAGACTTCTGGAGGGGTAAGCCTTTATTTTTCTCCTTCTACAATATAAATGTATCCAATAGTTCTATCTACAGAGTGTATAAGGAGCTCTGGCAGTTTAGTGGTTATGCACTAAGCTGATAACTGAAGGATCAGTGGTTCAAATCCACTAGTCAGTCAATGGGAGAAAGATGTGACAGTTTGTTTCCAAAGATTACAACCTTTAAAACCTTATGGAGCAATTCTACTCTGCCCTATGAGCTGCTATGAGCCAGAATTCACTTTATGGTAACAGGGTGCAGCATACATAGAGTTAGACCAAAGCTTTTTGTGGTCAACAATTACATTCCTTCACTACATTCTGTTCTACTGGACATTAATGACTTTGAGAATGCTCAGAAATGATCAATAAGTATATTGCTTTAGATAGTGTGCCAAATAGAATTGACCTAGTAGGCAAATGGTGACTTCCTAGACAGAGTTTTTAAAGGGAAGAAGGAAATCTATTTCATTGTGACCTCAAATATTTCCTGTGACTCTGGCCATTTTTCTAAACTTTTAGCAAATGTGTTTTATCTATCTATTTAATTTTTTTTTTTTATTATGAACTGGGTAAAGATTTGCAGAGTAGACCAGTTTTCCATTTAACAAATCATACTCATTTTGTTTCATGTCATTGATTGTAATCCCCACCATGTAACATCTCTTATCTGTTTCCTCCCTCTGTTTCTTGTTTGCATTTCTCCTTCCTTCCTAGCCTTTCTGAGTTTTGTTCTTGGGTAAACACCACCCTTTTGATTTCAAATGATTGATTATTCTAAGGTATATACACCTCACTAAAGTTACTGTTCCTCTTATTGACCTGTATGTTATTGGGCTAAAAATAGAGCCATGGGGTGAGTTCCTTTCCAGAGCTTAAAGGGATCAAAGGGTCATAGATCAGGGTTTCCAATAGTCTTTATCTGATTAGTAAACCTTGTCCTTTTTATAAGTTTGAATTTTGCTCCACATTTTTCTCCTACTCTATTCAAAGCCAACATTCATTTGTCAGTTTGTCATATAATGGTGTCTTGCATGTTTCTGTGATGCTGGAAGTGATGCCATTGATATTTTGAAAACCAGAAGGGTCATCCATGGTGGACAGGTTTCAGCTAAGCTTTCAGACTAAGACAGACTAGGAAAGGTGAACTACTTTTCAATGTTTAGTCACCGAAAACCTTACGAATACCAGAGAAACACTGTCAGCTAACAGCAGAATGTTGAATATTGAAAGATAATGAATAGCTCCAGAATATTGTCAGATATAATGCCCAAAGAAGAGTCTCTCAGGTTGGAAGGCACTCAAAATATGACTGGGGAAAATCTGCCTCCTCAAAGTAGTTGACCGTGATGATGCTGATAGATAAAGCTTTCAGGACTTCCAGTTGCTGAGGGGGCACAGCTTAAAATAAAGAGAAACAGCTGTAAATATCCATTAAAAATCAGAACATGGGATGTATGAGTTATGAATCTAGGAAAATTAGAAGTTGTCAAAAATACAATGGAATGCATGAACTTCAATATCCTAGGCATTGGTGAGCTAAAAGGAGTCTTGGTATGGTGCTGTGAGTTAAGGTGCTGGACTGTAAGGTTGAGTAGAACAGCAACATTGGTGGTTCAAGCTCACCAGCCGCTCCTCAGAAATCCTACATAGGATCAGTATGGATTAGAACCAACTCGACGATATTTAACAAGTGAGCAAAAATGATCTGGTCTTGACTATTTTAAATCTGATAATCACATGGTTTACTATGAAGGGGATGACAAATTGAAGAGTAATGGCATCGCATATATCATCAAAAATAACATTTCAAGATCAACCTTGAAGTATATTGCTGTTTGTGATAGAATAATAATCATACACCTACAAGGAAGGCCAGGTTAATACCACTATTATTCAAATTTACACACCAACTATTAAAGCCAATGATGATTAAATTGAAGGATGTCTACTTAATTAAATCTGAAATTGATCAGACAAGTAATCAAGATGTAGTGATGTTGTTGTTGTAGTTGTTAATTAACATCGAGTTAGTTCTGACTCAGAGCAACATGGTATAGGATTTCTGAGGCGCAGTTGGTTTGAACTGCCAACCTTGTGGTTTGCAGTCCAGTGCTGATCCTACAGCGCCATACCAAGAGTCCTACATGTATTGATAATTTCTGGCAATTGGTTGGAAAAAAAGGGTCAGTAGTTGAAAATACGCCCTTGGTGATACAACATATGCTGGAGATCACATGATAGACTTTTTCAACACAAATTAATTATTGATTGCAAATACCTTTTTGAAAAAAATAACATATAGACACAGGTACCTTTTTTAAACATTAAAGATGACTATACACATGAAGCTCATCAGATGAACAACACAGAAGTAAAATTGATTACATCTGTGGGAAAAGACAGTTTCAAAATTAGGTATCATCAGTCAAAACTAGGCCAGGGGCAGGCTGTGGAACAGACCATTAATTGCTCATTTGCAAAACAAGGTTGAAGCTGTAGGAAACTAGAACCAGTCCATGAGACTCAAACATGATTTGAATATACCCCACCTGAATTTAGAGATAATATCAAGAAGTGATTTGATGCATTAAAAAGTAATAACAGAAAACCGGAGGGTTGTAGAATAATATTAAGAACATGATTCAGGGAAAGCCAAAGGTCATTAAAAAGAAAAGAAGGAAAAGACCAAAATGGGTGTCAAAAGAGACTCTGAAACTTGCTCTACAGAGATGCTAAAGCAAATGGAAGAAATCAGGAGGTAAAATAGTAACTGAACAGCAAATTTCAAAGGGCATCTTGAGAAGACAAAGTAAAATATTATAATGAAGTGTGCAAAAACCTGGAGTTAGAAAACTAAAAGGGAAGAATACACTTAACGTTTCTCAAGCTAAAAGAACTGAGGAAAAAAATGCAGGCTTTTACTTGAAATACCGAAGGCTTTTATGGACCAAATAGAAAGATGCAGAAAGTTTAAGAAGAAGATGGAAGGAATACACAGAGTCACTGTACCAAAAAGAAATGGTCAATGTTCAACCATTTTAAAGGGAGCATAAGGTCAAGAGCTAATGGTACCGATGGAAGAAATTCAAGGTTCATTGAAGTCATTGGCAAAAAAAAGACTCTATGAATTGATGGATTACAAATTGAAATCCTCAACAAACTGATAAACAATAGAGGCAGTCACTCATCTATGCCAAAAAAATTGGGAGACAGCTATCTGGCCAACAGATTTCAAGAGATCCGTATCTGTGCCTTTTCCAAAGAGAAGTGACCCAATAGAATGCAAAAATCATCAGATAATATCATTAATATCACATGTAAATAAAATTTTGCTAAGGATAATTTAAAAATGCTTTCAACAGTACATTTATCAGGAATCTACTGAGGTTCAAACTGGATTCAGACAAGGATGTGGAACAAGGGGTATGACTGCTGACATCAGATGGATCTTCGCTAAAAGTAGAGAATACCAGAAAGATATTTACCTGTGCTTTATTGACTACACTGTCTTTCAACTGTGTGAATCATGATACGTTATGGACAACATTGTGGATAATGAGTATTATGGAACACTAATTGTGCTCATGAAGAACCTGTACATAGACTAAGAGGTATTTGTTCAAATAGAACAAGGGGACACTGAGTGTTTTGCAATCAGGAAAGATGTGTGCCATGGCTGTATTATCTCACCATACTTATTCAATCTGTATGCTAAGCAAAGAATCTGAGAAACTGGATTATATAAAGAAGAATGTGGCATCAGGATTGGAGGAATACTTGTTAACAAACTGGGATATGCAGATCATACAACCTTACTTGATGAACATGAAGTGGGCTTCAAATACTTATGAAGATCCAAGACTACAGACTTCATTATGTATTGCACCTGATTGTAAAGAAAACAAAAATCCTCACAACTGGATATCATGAAAATGGGAAATGATTAATGTTATCAAAGGTTTTATTTTACTTGAATCCACCATCAACAGTCATGAAATTAACCAATGCATTTCTTTAGCAAATATGCTGCACAAGACCTCTTTAGAGTGCTCAATTTGTACTGAAGTGAACCTGACTCTATTGTTGTTGTTGTTGTTAAGTGCTGTTCAGTGAGTTCTGACTCACAGTGACCCTGTATATGGTTTCTGAGAAGCAGCAGGTGGGTTTGAACTCCTACTTTGTGGTTTGCAGTCCAGTGCTTCTCTTATATCATTATACCTGGAGTCTTATTCCTGCCCCTTGTCATGGTGTTTTCAATATCTTTATATGCATTTGAAAGCTGCACAATGAATAATGAAGACTGTAGAAGAGTTGATGGTTTTAACTTTTGGTGTTGGAGAAGAATATTAAAAGTACCAGGAACTGTCAGAAGAACAAACAAACCAGTGTTGGAAGCCAAGATGACCAGACTTGTCTCTCACACATTATGTTTGGTAAAGTGAAGCGTCGGCGTAAACAAGTGATAACTCCAACAAGATGCACTGGTATAGTCTGAGCAGCAAAGACTCAAGTAGAACAACCATTGTGAGGTTGATGCAGGACCTGGCAGTGTTTCATTCTGTTTTGCGTAACGTTGCTATGCATCAGAACAAACTTATGGCTCCTAACAACAAGGGACACATTTTATCTTTTGTTATAAATATAGACCTTAATATAAATATCTCTATGTATAAATTGTTGCTATTGTTCATGCTGTTGAGTTGGTTTCTGAGGAACTGCTGGTGGCTTTGAGGTTCAAGCCAAGTGCTTTAACCTACAGTGCCACACCAAGAATAATATTGTTAATTAATATCATAACAATTTGTTGTTAAGTGCCATTGAGTCGGGATCCGACTCATAGCGACCCTGTACAGGGTTTCCAAGGAGCAGCTGGTGAGTTAGAACTGCCGGCCTTAACAGCCCACACTGACGTTGCAGTTTACCGCATTAACCAAAAACACCACACCAGAAGTCCATATATTATTATAGCAAAAAAACAAAAAACAAAAAACAAATCATTGGTTACATCTTGAAGATAATGTTTTTTATTTTACTAGTATCTTTTTTTTTTTTTTTAAAGATTTATTATGGGAACCCTAGTAATTTGTTGTTATTGTTAACTGCTATCGAGTCAGTTCCCACTCATAGTGACCCAATGTTTGGTTTCCGAGGAGTGACTGGTGAGTTTGAACCACTGACCTTGTGATTCAAACTGACCTTGAGGTTGAGTCCTTATGCTATGATGCCACAGTAAATAGTATACAGAAATTATTCAAAGCACATCCTTTGCACATATCTCTTGTAGTCTTAGTTTCAGCAATCAACCTGTTATTCTACACACAAGATAGTATTTAGATTTGTAGATGAATGTCACAAGTCTCTTTTTCAGGGGTCTTTGAAGAACTCTCTTCTCTATAGAAATAGTATCAGTGTTAAGGCTGCCCAGTCAGCAAGTGGTCTAAAAAGAAAATTGTGTAACTCCTCTGAGAGGACAATTATAGTCTGAATGGGTCATTATGGAAGACAAATGATTAAGTTGGTCTCTGGTAATTACATGTATGAACTGAGAGGACTAAGTTATAAAATGAAATTAGAGATTTATTTTCCATTTAGTCCATGAATTCTGGTCAAATAGTTCTTGCAACTTCAATCATGTGGCGTTTCATTCTTTAATAGTGTAGAGTACTCCACTATTACAAAAGAGATTAAATAAACTGACAGGGTATGTACGCCAAAATAAAGGTAACACAGTTGATTTATCTAGTACTAACTTATCTTAAAGAAAGTTTGCTATATTTAGAGCTAACAAGCTATTGTCATCCCCCAAAATTAGGATTAAAAAATATATAGTAGGTATTGGGGACTCCTGAGTTCATGGACAAGCACATAGCCACAAAAGGCTAGAGCTGAGAGCATAGCATCTAGCTGATATGAAGTGAGGAGTGATGCACAATAGCCCCCAAACTTGTAGATAATACCAATTCGACCTAGCTTTATTGGCTTGATGATCGACTCAACTAGAGGAAGATTAAAAAAAAAAAGTTCTGATAAATAAAACAAGTGTCAATTGCTACAATTTGATGAACTTAACCTATACTTATGGATGTAGTGGCTCAAAATAAAATACCAACTGAGAGGGAAGGAGTCTTCACATCAAGTATTAATCCTATCCCAACTGTATACAAAGTTGATTTGTTATTGTTATTGTTAGGTGCCATCGAGTTGGTACCAACTCTTAGCAACCTTCTGCACACCAGAATGAAATTGCCCAATCCTGGGCCAACCTCACAACTGTTGACATAATTGAGTCCAACGATGATGCAACTTGGCCAATCCATCTTGTTGGGGGTCTTCCTCTTTTTCTCTGACCCTCCACCTTACCAAACATGATGTCCTTCTCCAGTGACTAGTCCCTCCTGACAATATGTTCAAAGTATGAGAGACAAAGTGTGGACATCATGGCCTCCAAGGAACACTCTGGTTGCACTTCTTCCAAAACCGATCTACTGGTTCTTTTGGCAGTCCATGGCACTTTCAATATTCTTGCCATCACCATAACTCAAAAGCATCAATTCTTCTACGGTCTTCCTTATTCACTCCCCAGCTTTTGCATGCATATGAGGTTATTGAAAATACCATGGCTTGGCTCAGGCACACCTTAGTCCTCAAGCTGACATCTTTGATCTTCAATACGTTAAAAAGGTCTTGTGCAGCAGATTTGCCTAATGCAATACGCCATTTGATTTCTTGACAGCTGTCCCGTGAGTGCTATAGTTGATCCAAGATGAATGACGTCCTTGACAACTTCAGTCTTCTCTCTGTTGATAAGAATGTTGTTTATTGGTCCAGTGGTGAGGATTTTTGTTTTATTTACATTGAGATTCAATCCATACCAAAGGCTGTGCTCTTTGATCTTCATCAGTAAAAACTGAGTTGATAGGGATGGGCAATTTAGACATTGACTACCTAAAATGGGGAAGGAGGGGAAAGGAGGAGGGCCATAAAGGTACAAAGTGACTGACTTACAAGTATTCCAGAGAGAATTTAGTTTCAGAGTGTGCGGTGAAACATAGAATCCCCACTGAATCATTTTAATCCTGTCTAGATGGATCTGGTGAAAAGAGATGGGGATAAGATTCTTATGATTCAATAGTGAGTAGTTGTTATCATGACTAATTGTGATTGTCACAATAGTACAAATAGAAGTTTTGTAACAAAAAGGCGGGAGTCTTAATCTTACATTCCCAGAACAGAAGACCTTAAGACCATTAAGGGACAAAATCACAAGTGGAATTTGGGATTCTATCCAGAGAAGCAGTAACACCAGAGATGAAGGCAGTGATGAGGACATGGAGAGAGAGAGCAGCTGAGGACTCTAGACTCATGGAAAGAGAAAGGCTGTGTGCTTGTGGCCAGGAGACAGGCTTGCAGAATGTGCCTTTTGGTTGTTTAAATTATTATAAAATTCCTGAGTGTTTTTGTGTACATCCAAAAAAACCCAAAAAAACAGAGGGATGGAAGCAAATACTGTTGAATGATGATGCATGGAAAGGACTGTAATCATTGCAATGTAAAACTGATGTACTCCCATGTAAACTATCACTCAATTCACAATAAAAACTTAAAATATATACTAGGTATGTTATATTGTATTGCATGAATTATTATCAATCACAAGTAAGAATTGAAATTTGGGGGTATTATGATGGAACATAGGCATAAACAAGAGACTTTATCACTATTCATATAGGTAAAACATCCATAATATTTAATCTAAGAGTAATAACTCTGTTATCAGTTAGCACCAAAATAGCTTTTCAATACAAATTATCATGGAAAGTGTATTATCTCCTGGTTTTGAAATGTAGTGTCACAGCAGTAAGCTTAATATCTGCTAGGGAAGTAATAAGATATGTCAACGGGGTCTTTTTAAGGATAAAAGAGTCAAGAGCAATCCTCATGTTAACTGAATGATTTTTTTTTTTCCTCCTTTTTCAGGTTTTCCTATTTTAGGGCTTGTGATCTTCTTTTATAAACACCTAACAGTAGAATTTTTTAAAAAATTAATTTTTATGGTGGCATTGTTTTAAGTTTTTGCATCTGGCAATTATCCTTTAATTGAAATGGAACAAAAAAAATCCTGGTTTTCAAAGTTTTGGAAGATATTTTTGGAACAATCAAAAACAAATTTTACTCTTAAAATTAGTATGGGTAAATTGTGAAGTTATTTCCTTTTCTTCATATTTTCATATCTAAGATCATGTGATGAGAGTGCTCTAGGGACTTGTAATGCTGTAATGAGCTCTAGTGTGGCACTGTAAGATAAGCACTGGACCGGTAATGCAAGGTCAGCAGTTCAAACCCACCAGGTGCTCTTGGGTTGCTATGAGTTTCTGTGAGTTGGATACAACTCAACAGCAAAAATGTCATTGAGTAGAGGATTGCCTGTTTTGCTCATAACTAATTCCTCAGTGGTTTAGAGTACCTACTATGGGCTTGTTACATATTTATAAATGAATATGCAATCATAAAGAAAAGCTTATATACAGTATAATTTCACAAGACAATTAATGTATTTATTAGTCTAGAGAGATAAACAAAAACAGCACTTTTCAGTTTTCCAAATACTGCTATATTTTGAATATAGTAAATTATATGGTCCTCAAAATAGATCTATTATGATTGATATTTTAAAGATGAGAAACTGAGACAAAGAGTGAATAAGAAACTTACCAATCACACTAGCTAAATTTGTAGAGCTTTTCATCAAGTCTATGCCTAAACTTTTTCACTTCTCCCTGTCCCCCACCCTCCACATCTACCTATTGGGGTTATTTTGAGGGTTGAATGGAATGATACAGGTAAAGCACTGATCAAATTGTTTGGCAGCTGTTCAGTTTTCAATAAAAGATTGTTGTTGTTGTCACTCTCTACTAATATAAAATGGATGGGACATTTTCATCACTTTAGAGGTAATTTTCTGTAGTAATATTTCCCTTACTCCTCTCCAATCTATAGAATTCTTAGAATATTCTTAGAAATATTACTTGAAAATGAAGAAAATTTATTTTATGTTTCCATTTTAACTTATTGTTTTCTTGAGCTGCTTGGAAAAGTTAAGAGAGAATTTGAGATAATCCATTCTCTGCAAAGATTCACCAAGGTGACCAAATCAAGATCTAATTTGAAATGTAGTGCTAGGGTCTCAGGATACTGATATATATGGCATTATAACTCTGAGAATAGGAGTTAAAAGGTCAGATACACCAGAGCAAGAAGATAAATACATTTTTTGAGGGAATATGTCTTTCTTCTCTGAACAGTGGAATTATTGCTTTTGAAATTTAGTTGAAAACATATAATATTGAATAACATATTTCCCTGGTGACAACCTCTGAGAATGCCACATTTCATTAATATTGCTAGGCAAAACTAAAATATAATATTTGTGATTGAGAACATTGCTAGATATTTATGATGTAGTGAGAACACAACTTGTCGAAATTAGGTAAACAAAGTTGTCATACTAAGGATGTAAACAACTACAAGCAGTAAATCTTCTTCATTATTGTTTATTTCTTGATTGATTATTGCCTAAACAGTGACAAATGATGATCGTATGGAGCCCTATTGGTGCAGTGATTAAGTCACTTAGCCAGTAACCAAAAGATTGGTGATCTGAACCTACCAGTCTCTCCATGGGAGAAAAGAGTGGTATGGGCCTCTGTACAGGTTTACACTCTAGGACACCTCATATTGAAGTTCTACTCTATCCTACAGAATCACTGTTAGTCAGAATCAACTTGTCAGTGTGTTTGGTTTGGTTTTGATAATTTTATATCATAATCATAAAACAAAAAGTGTGCATTGCAATAAAAAGTTTCTAATCAGGAGAATATTGAACGTGCCATGGGCTGCCAAAAGAACCAATAGATCCGTTTTGGAAGAAGTGCAGCCAGAGTACTCCTTAGAGGCCAAGATGACCAAACTTCATCTCTCATAATTTGGACATATTGTCAGGAGGGACCAGTCACTGGAGAAGGATATCTTGTTTGGCAAGGTGGATGGTCAGAGAAAAAGAGGAAGACCTCCAACAAGATGGATTGGCCAAGTGGCAGCATCGATGGACTCAAACATGACAACAGTAGTGAGGGTGGCCCAGGATCGGGCAGTGTTTCATTCTGCTGTGCATAAGGTCGCTGTGGATCGGTACAGAGTCAATGGCACCTAATAACAACAACAACAATCAGGCCTAATTATTTTCATGTGTTCAAGATCATAATCACTAATTCTAATGACTAACTGTTGAATGTATGGATCATTTCTTTCTAGTTTTTATCTTACTCTTTATTGAGCTATTTAATGAAGTAGAATATATTGACAAAATCAGGAAGTGTAGCTGCTCAAAGCAAAGGCTGCCTTGCTAAAGTAGATGACTATTAACCAAGCATAACAAAAATAACTGAACAGTCCAAGTGATGAGTACAGCAAAAATAAACTCAATAAAGTGTGAAATTAAAAGTTAAACTGAGTAGTGAGTGTGGCATAAGTGGATTTCTTTCTAAATCACAAACTAAAACCAATTAAGTCCATCAATTGGTTAACAGTAAACACATTTTCATATTTCTGGCACTGTATTTCAGAATTCCCCCTAAAAACTAATGTACAGCTGTGATTTTTTTTCCCCGATACGTTTCAAAAGAAAACATCCAAAGCAGAGTTAGGTTTTAAAATACATAGACTTTCCCATCTTGTAGACTCTCACAAAGTTTCCACAACACCAGGAGAGGAGGAAGAGAAAGGAGGATGGCTCACCTCTCTAACTGAGCTTTGGTGTATTTGAGTAATGTTCATGTGGCATCAGCAGGAGTGGAGGAAGAGGAAATGGTATGAGCATAACTAAGGGCATGTTGGAATCATGTGGCAACCTACTTCCTGTGGGTATTCCGCCATTTATGTTGGAAGTCCCAGCAGTAATTTTCAATTTTACCCATTACTAAGTGACAGTGACAGAGATCACTAGCTTATTTTAGTCACTAATGAGTGACTAAAGAGCTTAGGATAGCATACTGATTATAAATTGAATATCTAGATGGATTTTCTTGAAAATAGTTATTACTTCTTCAGTGCCTTATCTTCCCTCTTTCATAAAGTGATATTCATAATGTCTTGGTGTTCTGTGAGGCTTAAATAAAATTAGATAACAAATAAAATGTTCTTTTGATTGGGTCTGACATTTAAGTGTCTTTGTTAAAATACACACAAGCCTGGATTTACACTAGCTATTTGCACTGTGTATTAAGCCTGCTCATGTGTATTTTTTCATGGTTGCAAAAAATACAGATAATACTACATTCAACAATTTAACATTTATTTCATGTGTACAATTCAGTGAAACAAATTACATCAAATATATGCAACCATCATTGATATCAGTTGCCAGATTTTCTATTATCATAAAAACTCACTGCTCCTCAAACAACGATTTCCCCTTTGTCCCTCACTCTCACCGTAATACCCAATATTAAACTCTGATCTCTGTATGTTCCAGGTATTTCATGTTGGTGAGTTGATACAAAATTTTGTGACTGATATTTCACTAAGAATGATTTATCCATGTTATAGCATGTATCAGTAGTTCATTTCTCTTTATGACTGAGTAATATTCCACTGCATGTACATACCATATTGTATTCATATATTAATCTGTTGATGAGCATTTATGTTGTTTCTACCTTTTACTGATGAAGATCAAAGAGCACAGTCTTCCATATGGATTACAACTCAATGTCAAGAAAACAAAAATCTTCACCACTGGACCAATAAACAACATTCTTATCAATGGAGAAAAGATTGAAGTTGTCAAGGACTTCATTCTTCTTGGATCAACTGTCAACACTCGCGGAAGCAGCAGTCAAGAGATCAGACGATGTATTGCATTGGGCAAATCTGCTGCACAGGAACTTTTTAAAGTATTGAAGAGTAGAGATATCAGCTTGAGTACTAAGGTGTGCCTGACCCAAGCCATGGTATTTTCAATAACCTCATATGGATGCGAAAGCTGGACAGTGAATAAGGAAGATCGTAGAAGAATTGATGCCTTTGAGTTGTGGTGTTGGAGGAGAATACTGAAAGTGCCATGGACTGCCAAAAGAACCAATAGATCTGTTTTGGAAGAAGTGCAACCAGAATGCTCCTTGGAGGCCAAGATGGCTAGGCTTCATCTCTCACATTTTGGACACATTATCTGGAGAGAACAGTCACTGGAGAAGGATGTCATGCTGGGTGAGGTGGAGGGTCAGAGAAAAAGAGGAAGACCCCCAACGAGATAGATCAGCCAGGTGGCATTATTGATGGCGTCAAGTGTGGCGGCAGTAGTGATGTTGGCCCAGGATCGGACATTGTCTCGTTCTGCTGTGCATGGGATCTCTATGAGTCGGTTCCGACTCGATGGCACCTGACAACAACCTTTTAGTTTTTATAAATAGTGCTTTCATGAACACTGGTGTACATGTGTCTGTTTGTATTGCTGCTTTTAAGTCTCTTGTACATACACTCAAAGGTGGAATTGCTGGATTATATGGTATCTCTATATTTAACTTTTTAAGAAATTGCTGAACAGCTTTGCATAGTGACTGTAAACTTAGAAAATTTTTCCTGGGAGATTTTGTGAGTATCAGTATAATTAAGGAAAACATAAGGAAAAAAGCATCATAAAAGTATTCTTTTCAGTTGTCCTTCACAAAGTGCAATATCGGGACTTTCACATGTTCAAGGAAACCATTGATTTGAATCATGAAGCTCCTTTATTTGAAACTGTTTGACTTCCCTGTGTGACATTGCTAGCGCAGATTTATTCTGATTTTGCAGCATTGCTTTGTACTACTCTCAATTACTCACCATCTCTGTGTGATAGTAATTGGTTTGTAGCTATTGGCCATTTCACTATGGAATTCTAGTCTTGACTCCAGTTCTTTTCCTGTCCTTTAGTATTCACCTAATAGAAGCCTGGATTCTTTAAATATGTAGCCTCAAATAAATGAGTCATGTAACTCCAAATTAATGAATCAAATCAATCTCTATTAGCAAAAAAATCCAATTTCCTTATTTATGCATAATGAATAAATGAAGTGATTCTTAAAATTGGATATCATTATATTAGTGTAATTATGATATAAAATATAATTTAGACATATTACAGTCAATAAAAATATACCTGCAAATAGCCTAAGAAAAGATTTCAATTTAAAGGTGAGTTTTAAGATAATATTTTATGGTACAGTTTAGTTTTATGCTTCTCATATTTTACTTATGTAAAATATGAAGAGCTGTATACTTTATTAGGAATAATTGATGGTTCAAACAATATAAATATCTCTCAAGAATGTTACTTTTAAATAATACTGAATAAAATAAAATACTCTGGTGGCGTAGTGGTTATGAATCGGGCTGCTAACCTGAAGGTCAGCAGTTCGAAACTACCAGCGGTTCTGCAGGAGAAAGATGAGGCGTTCTGCTCCCGTAAGGATTTACAGCCTTGGAAACCCTGTACGGGGTCGCTATGAGTCGGAACCGACTCCAGGGTACTTAACAACAACAAAAATAAATAAAATACAAAGGAGAAGAAGACATAGTGTTTAGGAGTAATAAGTTGTTGGTGGTGTTAAATGCCATCAAGTCACCTCTTAAGCATAACAGAAGGAAACGTTGCCTGGACCTGTGCCATCCTCACAATTGTGGTTACACTTCAACCCATGGCTACTGCCACTGTGCTACCTATCTTGTTGGGGGAGGGTCTTCCTCATTTTTGCTGACACTCCACTTTACTAAGTATGGTGTTCATCTCCAGAGACTGGTCCCTCATGATAACATGTCTAAAGAAGTCACACCATCTTGGCTTCTAAGGAGCATTCTGGATGTACTTCTTCCAACACAGATTGGTTTCTTCTTCTTATAGTCCATGGCAATTTTAATATTCTTCTCCAACACCATAACTGAAACACATCAATTCTTCTATGGTCTTACATATTAATTGTCCAACTTCCATATGCAAATAAGGCTGTTAAAAATACCATAGTTTGGGTTAGTCACACTTTAGTCCCCAAACTGATATCTTTGCTCTTGAGCACTTCAAAGAGATCTTGGGCAACAGATTTGCCTAATGCAAATCTTGACTGCTGCTTCCATGAATTTTGATAGGGATCCAAGAAAAATGAAGTCTTAGACAACTTCA
>NW_006408577.1:11373426-11391581 GCF_000296735.1 Chrysochloris asiatica
CAGTGTTGTATTAATTTATGGAAAGATTTCAGTTTGTATTCTATTAATTTCCAGAGTCTCGTTCTTTGCCAATGGCTTCAGTGCAGCTTGGACTTTTTCAGTCAGTACCATTGATTCTTGATCATTAGCTACCTCTTGAAATGGTTGAACATTGATTATTTCTTTTTGGTGCAGTGACTCTGTGTATTACTTCCATCTTCTTTTGATGACTCCTGCATCATTCAATATTTTGCCCACAGACTCCATCAGTATTGTAAGCCAAGGCTTGAATTTTTTCAGTTCCCTCAACTTGAGAAATGCTGACTGAGTTCTTCTCTTTTGGTTTTCTAACTCTAGGTCTTTGCAATTTCATTATAATATTTGACTTTGTCTTCTTGAGCTGCCATTTGAAATGTTCTGTTTAGCTCTTTTACTTCCTCATTTTTTCCCGTAACTTTAGCATCTCTATGCTGGAGAGAAAGTTTCAATCTCTTCTGGTATCCATTTTAGCTCTTTCATTTTATCTTGTCTTCTTGATGACCATTTGCTTTCTTCCTGTATGGTGCCCTTGATATAGTCTCACAACTCTTTTGATCTTTGGTAATTAGAGTTTAATGCATCAAATCTGTTCTTGAGATGGTCTCTAAATTCAGGTGGGGTATTTTTCAAGGTCATACTTTTTCTCCCACTGGCTTGTGGAATACTTCTGCAGCCTCAGCCTGAAATTGTATATGAGCAATTGATGGTCTGCTTCACAGTAGGCCCCTGGCCTTATTTTGGCTGATGATATTGAGTTTTTTCCATGTTTCAATTATTAATAAATGCTTACAGCTATTTGTCTTCATTTTGACTTTTGTCCAATCAGCAAATTAAGGTCCCAAAAGGTTTACTTTGAGAGAAGGCAACCCTTCCTCAGTTATATTTGGAGTGCTCTCCAACCTGTCTTGAGGCACTATATGTGACAGTGTTCTACTGCTATTCATTAGGTTTTCAGTGACTAATCATTCAGAAGTAGTCTGCCTGTCCTTCCTAGTTTATCTTACTCTGGAAGCTCAGTTGAAAACTCTCCACCATGGGTGACCTTGCTGGCATTAAAAATACCAGTGGCACAATTTCCAACATTAAAGCAATATGCAAACCACTACAGTATGACAAACTGACAGTTGATTGATGGAGGAGCAATTAGTAAGATAACTTTATTAAGGTATAAGTTTTAAAAACAAAAACATATACCTTATGAAGTGTGCAAGACCACTTTGCTAAAACTATAAACAATGAGCAAGATCTTAAAGGAGGCCTAATACAAGGGAGAGATGTAAGAAGTTTATACATTGTAAATTTCAATATTGTTACGATGTCACTTCTCCCCAAAATTGATCTATAGACTCAAAGCAAACTCGACGAAAATCACAACAGACTTTTGCATATAAATTAAGTGCTAATTTTCAAATTATATAGAAATTCAAAGAACCTGGAATATGAGGGGATAAAATAAGAACAGTAAAGAAGAACAAAGTTAGACAACTTACCCTACACTTATTTTTATTGTTAAGTGTCTTTAAGTTAGTTACAACTTATAGAGACCCTTTATGGGATTTCTGAGGAGCAACTGGTGGATTTCAATCACCAACCTGTGGTTAGCAGTCTAGTGCTTACCCTATAGTACCACACCAAAACTCCTTTTAAAACTTACTAAAAGCTGGGTCCTGATAAGCAGTGAACTGCTATACAATACCAGTTCAGCAGTTCAAAAACAACCAGCCATAGCCTAGGGAGAAAGAAAAAATTAAGCCACAGAAATCTTTTATAAGTTCACCACGAGTAGATATCAACTTCTTGTCAGTTAGTGGCTTTGAGGTATAGACAAAAGATTGTCCAATGGAACAGTTTAGAGGCTATTGATCTAGTATTCTTCTTCATATACCAGAGAGTCTTAAAAGTTTGTGGAAAACTAGAGTTAAATGCCAATTGAATTTTTCCACTAACATTTTGAAGCCCTCTATTATTATGTGTGGCACTGTGGATTAATGTACCAGTTAAAGCAGTTTGAACTGCAAGCTGGTAGTTCAAGCTCACCAGCTTCTCCTTGTAAACCCTATACAAGGTCACTATGGGTCAGAACCAACTCGACAGCACTTAACAACAACATTATTATGAAATGAACCAATAGATCCATTTTGGAAGAAGTGCAGCCAAAGTGCTCCTTGGAGGCCAAGATGACCAAACTTCATCTGTCATACTTGGGACATATTGTCAGGAGGGACCAGTCACTGGAGAAGGATATCGTGTTTGGTAAGGTGGAGGGTCAGAGAAGAAGACCCCTAATGAGATGGATTGGCCAGGTGGTGGCATCAATGGACTCAAGCATGGCAACAGTAGTGACATTGGCCCAGGATTGAGCGGTGTTTCATTTTGCTGTGCATAAGGTCATTATGGGTTGGTACTGACTTGATGGCACCTACCAACAACAACAATTATTATTAATTGATATTCAATTAATTTCTAAGCATTTAATGGGGAAATAAAAACACTTCTCAATAAGTACCTATATTTCAAAGTTGTGAGTATAGCTTCCAGCATCAAGGCAACATGCAAGCCACCCTAGCATATGAAAAACCAACAGTGGATCGGTGGAGGAGCAATTAGAAAAATAAATTTATTAAGGTATATGTTTTTAAAGCAAAACCATACACCTTATAAAATGTGCAAGACTGCTCTACTAAAGATATGCAATACTTTTTGTAAAAAAATTACCACAAAACAAAGTAGCTAAGTAAAACAAAGCAAAACTAATGGACAATAAAAGCATATATTATCTCACACAAATAATAATCTAAAAATATATTCAAATAATAATCTACAAAAATAATCTCCAAATATCCCTCTATTCCCATTAAAATTGAGTCAATCACACAATTGCTGATAGTTAAGATTTCACAAGCAGTTTAGCTAGGTCCAGTGGTTGGGGGTCTGTCACAAAGTTATAATCAAGATGTTAGCTGTTTCTAAACTCAAATCACAACCCAAATGAGATTGAAAAAGCCACTTGCAAACTCATACACCTGGTTGTTGAAAGGCCTCAGCGTGTTGTAGGTTGTTTGCTGGATGAGTTCTGCATCTTTTCGTAGGTATTTTCACACCATTTCATCATACATGCTGTAGGATTAATAATGAGAGAGAGAGATAGAAGATCCAGTTGAGAAGAGTCATCCTATTGTGATCTGATCATGGAGGTGATGTACCATCATTGCTGCTGTATGCTTTTGGTCACACAGAACAAAGCTGGTACAATAAGAGATGAGACTACACAAGGGTATCGTAAGGTAGGAATCATTGAAGATCGTCTTTAAGACTTACTGCCACATGAAAATAAAGGAGGAAATTATTATATGTAAAGGACACAAGATCATTTCTCACACAGCAAAAATAATCTACAAAGATCCCTATTCCCATTAAAATTGAGTCAATAATTTTGAAGTTATTGTTCGGTGTCAGGGAGTCAGTTTTGACTTATAGTGAATAACAGAATGAAACACTGCTTAAACTTGCATCATCCTCACTGTTTGAGTTCATTGTTACAACCACTATGTCACTCCATCATCGTAAAGATCTTCCTCTTTCTTCTATGACCCTCTACTTTCCCATACATGATGTGTTTTTCCATGGATCGATCCCTCCTGATAACAGGTCCAAAGTACATGAGACAAAGTCTCACCATCCTCACTTCTAATATATAAGAGTATATTGTTATACAATAATAAGGGTTTATAATGTATTTGTAATCTTAGGATATTTTCCCTTGTTCATCAGTTGTGACATAATTAACAATTAGATACTGGCCCAAATGGAAAGTTCAGGGAATGTGATTTTTTATTTTTATTTTTAGTTTTTTATTGTGGATTATGTGATAGTTTACATGGGAGAACATTAGTTTTACATTCATCCTATCTTATTTTGTTTCATTGCAATGATTACAATCCCCTGCATGCATCATCAAACAACAAAAGGTTATACCCTGCAAACCTGCCCCTCGGCCGTCAACACACAGACCATCTCCCTCCCTGAGTCCAGAGTCCCCAGCCACTCCATCTCTCTCTGTCATCATTTCTACCTCTATCTCTGTCTGGTGTCACTGCTTCTCTGGATAGGGTCCTGCACTCCACTCTTCTTCCTTGATGGTCCAGGGACCTCTGCTCCAGGACTGCAAAATCAAACACTCCCCTCCTTTTGTTACAAAATGTCTACCATTACATTTCCAGCACTCACAGTCCTGATAGCAATTAGGGTTGTGATGTTTTCAATTCAGAGACAGCACTTTAGTATTTACTGTAAAGTTCTAAGGGTGTCATTATTGAATCAGAAAGAATTGTTGATTCAGTGTCAATAAGAATTTGGACAACTGCCCTCATAATTATAGGTAGATTGCGATTGCATCATTCTATGTTAAACCTTAGTCCTTGTAGACTTTGACAGATGATGATATGTAGAGGTTTCTAATTGCAGTGTCAGCAAGTAGAGCCAGTAGGCCAAGGGCAAGCTGAGATGATGTTTCAGTACACAACAATTTGGATGCCATTGTCAGTGCTTTTCTTTATGTGAGTCAGCTTATGTTTCTGACCTTGAGCTGTTACTGGATTAGTGCTCTGCTAATATGAAGTCAAACTAATGGATGTCGTTGTAGATGATTCTTGATGGACACATAACTTTGTGCAAAAAGTTGTTAATGTTATCATTAATTTTCAAAGTCAGAATCACGACCTTTTGGAAATTTTCATGGGTTGAATGAATGAATTTATAGCATGTTTAAGTTTAATGGGTCTACTAAGAAAGGTAAGAAATCATAAAAGTTTAAATTTGAGAATAGATTACTGTCCAATGTTAAGTGAAGTACATTGATTGGAATCTCAGTTCTATAATAAGTTAATAGCTGTTATATGATGTAGTAGTCATTTGTGATTTCTTGACCACATAATCCATTCTGCTTTTACAATCATCATCCAAGTTCGTTTTGGTAAATCACCTTTCTCCCATGATGTATTAGCCTAGTATCATTAGAAAACTGAACCCAAGACAGATTTTAATGTTGCTTTTTGAGAAATGCTTTTAGAGTGAAGAAAACATGAGTGAAAAATAAAATGAGGCAGAGAAGAAGGAAAAGGAAATACAAGATAATGAATTTCCAAACTGACTACAACCCCTAAAATACCCAGCTGGCAGCTTGGTCATTTAGAATACCTGCAGAGAGAGAATAAAACCAATGCTCAGTAATGTGTACCATTTCCTGTCTCTCAGTAGTTGAGGTGTATCCTATCTGGTTTAACTCTTCCACACATTTGACAGCATATGGAAGGAGATAGAACCTCCATTGGTATGCTGTTCTTGACACTGGGGCAGCTGTGACTCCCACAGTGATGCTTATAATGGAGATAATGGAAGCTTATTCCTCAACTCAACAAACATCGAGACAACTGTGTTACAAAACTGTGACTTTATAAAGTGCAGACTGTGAGAATTGCTGTTTGAAGTTGCTAGCTTGAAAGTAAGGTAAAGCCTGTAAGATGTTGTTGTTGTTGTTAAGTGCCATTGAGTCGATTCTGACCCATAGCCACCCTGTATAGAGTTTCCAAGGCACAGCTGGTGAGCTTGAACTACCAACCTTGCAGTTTAAATGACTGCAATCTGGCGCATTAGCCCACAGCACCACACCTGGACTCCAGTCTGTAAGATAGGTGGTGTTAATTTAGTCTGTGAAAGGCATAAACCAGGTCCATACACAACATGTGTATTTGCTTATTTATTTAGATGACTAGACACCTACGGGATTAAAGAGACTAGAACATCCCATCCCCTAATCCTTGTTTAATCAGAGACAGGAAAATAAATAAGATGCTTAATCATTTTGGAAAATAATTTTCCAAAAAGTATACTTGCAACCCTTGGCTTCTCAATCCCTTGAGTAAACTCATATAAAAGCTGTCAAATAGAAATCATTTTTAAGATAGAGTTGTAAATTTATATTGAGGAGGACATGCTTCCTCAGATGTAATGATCAAGACAAAACTGCTTGAATAATTTAATAGGTATCAACAGAAATTTGGAGGCTTGAGTTTTCACACATAGGAAAATTAACAATTTGTGGACTTGGTGGTTTGCAAAAGTACTCCCGCAGATGTAAAGAGGTAAGGTTCTCATTAACCATTATGGGGAGAAGGTGTAAGAGAAGAACCCAATTAGAAGAGTCTCTCTTTTTTGCACCAAACAGTGAAGGGGTGTCACACATGTCCAGGCAGAACTTACATTTCCTTTGTATTAGAACTTCAGATGAGAGATCTTTATTTACATAGAGGGGTTAGAAGCTATAGCTAGCCACACTAGGGGGAGGAGAAGCTGGTTTAGATGGGCTATGCAAGGATTTTAATTGTGAATTCTCTTGAGAATTTTGGTTACTGCTCTGTTAATTACAGAGAGTGAAACTGTTTTAGTAAAGTGAGTTGAAGAACTTTGTTTACTAAGAGCAGATAGATAAGTTAGGTTTTTTAAAAATTTTATTCAGTGCAGAGAATGAATAGTCTTACATAGTGAATTTTCAGGGACAACCTCAAGAAAAACACAAGGTTGTGTATAACTCTTGCTTTCTTAATATATTGGTCAATCTGCATTCATTTTCTGATTTTCTATTTGGGTTAAAAAGATCTCTGTAATCTATTAATTATATACAATCATCAAAAGCACTAGCTACATTTTCATGTTCTCTTTTTTTCACTTTTGTCAGTAAGGGCTTTTTTGAAATATTTTATTTGGAATAATAAATTATTTATTATCAATGAAGCAGGAAGCCCTGATGTGGTACTGTAGGATAAACACTAGGCTGCTAACCACAAGACTGGTGGTTCATGCCCACCAGCTGATACTTAGAAACCCTATATAGAGTTGCTATGAGTTGAAACTCAACAAAAACAACAAATGACATTTTGAATTAAGAAAATTCTATGAAAAATATATTTTAATTTGCCAAAAACAATGCAGTACCCAGGAAGAATCATTGTTATTATCTCTTTGGTCAGTATTTATATTTGCATCTATACCTATAAGTGAGGGGCCTTCAGAAAGTTCAAAGAAAAATTCCATTATCTTTAATTCCATTTTTCGACCCACTTCTTGAAATCCCCTTTTTATATGTTTAGAAATGCTTTTTTGGCACACACTAGATTTAAAATTTTTTTTAAATGCTATTTTTATTATTTCCATGATAATCAAAATGATAAATACACATATTTTCCTATTACATCAATTTTAAAGGTTCTACTTTGATGGTTCAGATTCACTCGCTGCTGCTTAAAAACTCTATATTGGACCCCTGAGTCATAACCAACTAAATAGCACTTAATAACAACAACAACTATATCCTAGGGAAGAAAATGCTCAGCATTTTTCAAACTGAAAGAAATGGAAAAAAAAAAAAAAAATCAAGCTTTGGGTTGCAAGATTGAAGAATTCTACAGGCAAATGGAGTTACCTGGTGTAGTGTTAAAGATAAGCACTGAAATGCTGACCACTAGATTCTTAGTTCAAACCAGCAGTCCCTTGGAAACCCTGTACGGGTTTGCTGTAAGTTGGAACCAACTTGATGGCACTTAACAACAACAATGGGAATAGTATTGAACAACACAGGAAGCATTAAAAGAAGATAGAAGCAATACACAGAGTCACTGTACCAAAAGTAATTTGTCAGTGCTCTACCATTTCAAGAGGTAGCATTTGATCAAGAACTGAAAGTATTGAAGGATAAAATATTGAAGAAAAAATATTGAGGGAAAAATTACTGAAGGCATTGGGGGAAAACCAAGGTTACATGAGTTGGTTGAATACAAATTGAAATGTTTCAACAAACTGAGGCAACGTTGGAAGTCGTCACCCATCTGTGCCAAAAATTTGCAAGACAGCTATCTGGCCAACCAATACAGCATCACATTGACAGGGAACTTCAATAAATTCAAGTTGAATTCAGAAGAGGACATGGAAGAGGGATATTTCACTGTTGACATTGGAAAGATCTTGATGGAAAAGAGAGAATACCAGAAAGTTGTTTACTTGTGTGATGTAGCGTCCAGAATGCCAAGCCGTTTGAAGTGGGAGGTCAGTGATTCAAGCTCACTAGCAGCTCCTTGGAAACCCTATACAGGGTTGCTATGGGTCAGAACTGACTCAATGTCACATTGACTATACAAAGGTATTTGACTGTATAGATCATAACATATTATTATCATCATTAAATTATTATATTAATGATAGCATTGTGAAGAATGGAAATTACAGTGCACTGAATTCTGCTAATGGGGAAGCTGTACACAGATCAAGAAACAGTGGTTCAAATAAAACTGGGTTTATTGTGTGGTTTAAAGTCAGGAAAGTTGCGCATTAGAGTTGTATCTTTCACCATATTTATTCAATAGGTATGATGATCAGATAATTAAAGAAGCTAACTATATGAAGAACATGTCATTAGGAATGAAAGAATATTCATTAAAAACTGATACACATAAAAGAGGGTAGGGGGACGTCTTTGTTGGTTGCTGGGAATTTGGTGGTGGGTGGGGAGAAGGGAGGAAGGTGGAGCGCAGGGTGGGGATTGGACACAGGAGACTCTTCCATGGCTATAGATCTTTACAGAAGCACAGATGAGCACATTTTTCACCTACTGGTGTATTCGAAATGGCTGATTTTGTTGGTAGTAGCCTCAGGCCTAAAAATCTTGTATATTTTTGCTTTGAGCTTTCTGAAAGCCAAGATTTTTTGCACAATACTTGGTTATTCAAACTTGGAGACAGAACAAGGTCTGTGTATGTGAATAAAGAGTTGCTTATCGGTGGTCTTTTGGAGCCACAAGGTTTGTCTGCAATCTCTTCCTCCTGTTATACTGCACCAATTTAATAAGTTGTTGTTGCTAAGTGTCTGGAGTCAGTTCAGACTCATAGCCACCCTGTAGAGGGTTTCTGACGCTCTATATCATAATGGAAGCAGAAAGCCTTATCTTTCTTTTGAGGAGTGGCTAGCAGCTGGAACAATGGAACTTGTGGTTTAAAGTCCAATGCTTACCATATGGAGCCACCGCACTCCCATTTAATAAGCAATGGGTGACAAATTATGAACAATTGTTTGTAAAAAGTCTTCCTGTGAGGTTAATTTCAGCAAAGATGGAATTAGTTTTAACTCTTCACTAGTAATAAGAAATACTCCTGTATGGCACTTCCTCTAAGATAAGGCATGAAATATATGTTTTGTATTTTAGATGCTCTGTAACCATGGGTCTGAGAATATATAGCTTGTTGTAACTTGTCAGTATTCTTGATTACAGTTAGATAAATGACTTGAAGTTGGTCTCAATAACATCCCTAGAGGGTTGTTGTTCAGACTAGTTATTTAACAAGAATATGCCCACATGACCAGCCCTGCATAGCTATGTATGGGGTTTCCTGGCTTTGAGGCATTCCATGCATATCTTTCCACTATTGTCTATTAATGGTTTCCTTTTCCTGGTATTCTCTACCTACAGGAAGCATGAACCTAGCATCTATTACAGTACTTTCTTCAGGTCAAATTCCAATCCATCTGAACTTTTTTTATGTTGCCTTTCCTACATCTGTGGGTCCATCTTGAAATCTTAAGTTTTACTTGAGTAGTCCATAATATGGCAAATTAAAATCATATTTCTCATAAAACAAATAAGAATCTGTTGTTGTTGAGTGGGTTCTGACTCATAGTGGCCCTGTAGAGTTCCTAAAGCCTAGCTGGTGGGTTTGAACTGCCAACTTGTAGTTCAGAGTCCAGTGCATATGCTATTAGCACCAGGAGGGTAGAAAAAACAAAACAAACAAACAGAAAAACTTTAGTCTTCTAAGTCTAGATCTGTACAATTAAAACTTCTTAAAGATGCCAAGAATTAGTCATGACTTTTTGCTATGCTAAGTAGACTATACGTATCAGAATCCAGAAATTATAGGTTTCTTATAATTGGAGAGCTATGCTAACTTGGAATTTTATAGAATCCTTTATATTGGTGTTTCCTAGGCTATTGATGTCCCATCTTGTAACTTCAACATTTGTAGTTAATTCATTCTGGGTAGATTCAAAGATTGCATTCAAGTTTTTACCTTTATACTGCCCACCACAAGGAGAAAAGAGATTTCACAAAGCTTTATCAAATAATCCTAATAATTGTCTGATATATTAACAAAATCAATATGGAAAACACTTATAATCATGGTTCAAAATTGTTACGTTTGCTTATTCAAACACTTGATTTATATTTAATTTGAACATGTACATGCAAACTTGTATGTGACCTCACTTCATATGAAGAATTCCAAAAATCCTTTGCATAGACCCAAAGCATACAGAATTTAATTTCATCACAATGAATATATAGTAAGTTAGGCCATTGAAATATCACTTATGGAGTAAATTAAAGTAAATTTAATCAGAAAAAAAGATATCTAAGTTATAACAAACACTCTTAAGCAAGAGAAAATAATAGTAAATTTAGTATTGAATTATTAAGTAAAAATAAGCTTAAAATTCATTCACTAAAGATTTACAGTATTTTCTTTAGATTTCAGATAAATTCTACTTTTATTAGGTAAGCATTTCAGTAGTTTTATTTACAAGCAGAGCAATTAATCAAATTATTGCAAAAATTGCATGATTTAAAATGTATTTTCTTCAATCAAATCTAAGGATTCATATCAAATGTAAAAGCTCTTATCAAAGTTTTGAAAGAAAATTGATTCACAGAGCAAGGATTACCAAGTGGTTTAGCTTCATTTTATGTAATTCTTAAGATCTGAATTGTCTGAGATTTTAATATGTTTCTGTAAATCCTTGGGCTTTTCTGTTTTCTAAAGTTTTAGTAATTCAAAATATTAAGGGAAAAATTTTTAAATTTGTTCTTAAATGTACCTCAAAACAGAGCAGATAAACCATTATTTCCTAATTGACATTTAAAATTACCACATACCCAAAATATTTGAAGTTGTAAAGACATAGAAGAAGAAATGAAAACAAAGAAAACAAGTAAAACTAAAACTACAAAGAAGGACAACTTTTTTTGTTTTAATATTTTTGTTAAATAGAAAATTACATTTAAAAATATTCAAATCCTGCTATATTTTAATGTCAAATTAATTTCTTCCCAAAATTCAAGGTATATTAATGTCTATATCAATACTGCATCTGATTTGCATATTGCAGTAACAAGACCAAGAATCCCTTAAGATAGAAGGGTTCTTTTTCCTCTGCAGTTCACAAATTAGGACCTAGGGATTGGACTCTTATTTGATCTATCCATAAAGAGTGGTCCAGAATAGCTTCTTCCTGATACAGAGAGATCTGTTCCCCATTCCCAAATATGCAGAATCCTGAATTATTGTCAGGAATAGGTCAAGTCCACTTTTTTCCTGCACACTCTACTAAAGTGTTTGAGCCTTAGGTTGTTGATGTTAAGAGCTGTGTTGTCAGTTCTGACTCATAGCAATCCTGTGTAAATTTCCAAGGAGCAGCTGATGGATTTGTACTGCTGACTTTGTGATTAGCAGTCCAGTATTTATCCTACAATGCAACATCACTACTTTTTCTCTCAGTTTGGGTTAAGCATTGGGTTGCTAACCATAAGATTGTCATTGAACTCACCAACCATGAGAGAAAATGAAACTGCTCCCATAAGAATTTTGTCTCAGAAACCCAAAGAAGCAGTTCTATTTTATCCTATAGGGGCATTATGAGTTTGAATCGACTCTATGGCAGTGAGCTTGTTTGTTTTTTTGTTTGATTGGTTCCCCTTATCATGTTCATTCTTCTTCTTTGATACAGTTTTACCATAACTTAATAGTATCCTTATAAGTTATTATTTATAAATGAGTTCTGAGCAATAAGCTATGTGAGTCACAAATTAAATAATTTGTTATCAATTTAATTTTTCTGGTAGTAAATTCTGGAACTATGGAATCATAAAAAAATCCAACATTTATCACAGACTTGCTCACATGTGCGAGTCATATGTTAGCAAGTAAATCCAAAGTTTATCACTTATTATATGACAAGGAGTAGAAGCTTACATTTACATCAATTTTGAGAAATAAATTAAATTCTCCTGGAATCCAGGTTTCTTATTTCATGGAAATTAGGGTAACACACACAGGTTGATGACTTGGATGACTTTTGTAAACTTTTTTCCATAAATTATCAATTGATGTTTATTATTCTTTTATTTTTTAGCTTTTTATTATGAATTGAGTGAAAGTTTACATAACAGGAAACATCAGTTTTCCATTCAACAATTCATACACACTCTGTTTAGTCTCACTAATTTCAATTTCCTCAGTGTAACAACAGTTATTCTACTGGCTTCCTGTATTTTCAGTTTCCATTCTTTTTTTCCTTCCACTTTTAACCTTTGTCCTAGGATAAATGCAGCTATTTTACTCTACAATGTTTGATTATTCTAAGGTATATAGCTCTCATTAGTGTTATCGGTCCCCTTATATACCCGTCTATTGCTGAAAGTTGGGTCATGGGTGTGAGTGCATTTCCAGATCTGAAGGCTGAATAAGGGACATAGTATCAGGGGTTCCACCGGTCTCTATACAATCAATAAACCTGGTCTAGTTTTATGATTTTGTGTTTTGTTCCATGTTTTTCTCCTACTCTTTCTAGGACCTTCTAATATGATCTCATTCAGAGCAGTTGGTACTTGCAGCCAGGCAGTATATAGTTCTTGTCTCATTGTTGTGGAGGGTGATATTCACTTAGTTCATGTCTCTAGAGAAGCAAAACCAATGATTATATATATATATATATATATATATATTGGCAATACTGATAAGATTTGGTATAAGAATGTTTCTAGGTTCTCTATGCTTTGGTTAATGCTCTGGACTGCAAAGTCAGTTTGAATTGCAAGGTCAGTTGTTCAAGCTAACCAGCTGCTCCTTGGAAATCCTATACAGGTTCACTATGGGTCAAAACCGACTCTATGGCACTTAACAACAACAGTTGAAATATTATCCCAATTAAAAAATCATATATTAAATAAGCTTCCATCAATTTCAAGTAGTGACTTAATATAATTTTTTTTTGCTTTAATAGCTTGCATTCTCAAGGCTTTTTGTTGACCAGTAATAATTTCTACTCAAACTCTTCCTTAAGGATCATTATGACCTAATGCCACTTGGACAAACATCTTGGGATTGAATGAGGATGGAGGATTTTGGAGAATATGGCTGACTGCTTACTATACTACAGTTTATAAGTGTAAATAATTCTAAAGCAGTTGAATTCTGTCATTTCTGGAAATTTTAACTCTTGTGCTAAAAATCAAAACAAAGTTAAAACAGCTAATTAATACTATAATTGTTGTTTAAGTGCTGTCAAGTAGATTCTGACTCAAAGTGACCTGTATAACGTTTCCAAGGAGGGGCTGATGGGTTTGAACCTCCAACCTTTCATTTAGCTGCCCAGAGTTCATCCTACAGCACCACACCAAGACTTATTAGAATGTTTGAAATGGAGTTATGTATCAATAATAGATAATTAGATGGTCAAATCTGAAAATCCAAGATCACAATTTTGAAAGGGGGCTGAAGTAAAAGTAAAAATGCACTGGTTGTCCTTTAGTCATACGCATTTTACTTGAATCAATTGATTTTTTTTTCCCCTCTGATTGAAAACTCATTTGGTAGGAATGTATTTTCTTATCAACAAAATGAATTATAAAGATACCATTAGATAGAAATTTTTATTCTCTCTACTCCAAATTTAGTATCTTTTACTTGGGTCTTGTTGTTTCATTTTTTTGTATAAAATATTTCTTATAATTTAAGTACAATTATAATATAACGTTTCTGTAGTAGTAGCCTGAGCATTCACTAACATAAAAAGTATATTACAGGCAAGAAGTGACTGGCTTACAAGCTTTCAGGAGGGAACCTAGAGCCAAGAGGCCTGGAGGAAGGCAGAATCTCCAGTGAGTGGTATCCAATCTGTCTAAGTGGAGCTGATGAAATGAAATGCAGATGGGTCTCTTGTGATACAACAGTGAATAATTGTTATCAGGACTGATTGTGAGGGTTGGAAATGTAAAGGTAGACATTTTATAGCAAGGAAGGGAGTAATTAACTTTCCAGTCTAGGAGCGGGGTCCCTAGGACCATCAAGGGAGAAGAGCAGAGAGTGGGACCCTACCCAGAGAAGCAATGATGCCTGAGATGGAGGCAGAGATGATGACATGGAGTGATGGAGCAGCTGGGGACTTTAGATCCAGAGTGGGAGAGTGACTGTGTGCTGAAGACTGGAAGGAGGGGGGGGGGTAGCAGGGGGAAGGTAGTGTAGGGGCCAGGCTTGCAGGGTATACCCTTTGGTTAGTTGATGATGCATGGAGGGGATTGTAACCATGGCAATAAAACGATATACAATAGAATGAATGAAAAACTAATGTTCTCCCATGTAAACTATCATATAATTCACAATAAAACATAAAAAAAAAAGTATACTACATCCACTATTACTAACCTAAAGGAGCTCTGGTAGCATAGTGGTTATGAAATGGGTTGTTATCCTCAGGGTCAGCAATTCAAAACTACCAGCTGTTCTGCAGGAGAAAGATGAGGCTTTCTGCTCCCGTAAAGATTCATAGCCTTGGAAACCCTCTACAGGGTCTCTAGGAGTCAGAACCGATTCCACGGCACATAAAAACAATTACTAACATAAACTATTTTAAGTAAAATGTTTTTATAAATAATAAAGACAATCTTAAAAATATGAAAATTATAAAAATTTAAATTTTATTTGATAAACTGAGTTTGTAATCTAAATTAATATGAAGCTGAGAGGTGTCTATTGAAAATAACCCAGAATACTCAGAACATCTTTCCTTGATTTTGAAAAATAGTTATAACTATATTGCTCTTGAAATATAATTGCAATACAACGCACTTTTCTGAATGCATAAGAAACATTGACTCATAGTCAAATCACTTATATTTAGCCATATGGCCTTGAGTAGCTTGCAGCTGAGTATGTATTTTATATTACAATCAGTAAGTACACATTTTTGAAGCCCTCAAGTGGAAACTTTACTCATGATATATCACATTTAAAATTTTGATGTTTCTAAATCCATATTAAAGAAAAGATGAAGTTTTCATCATATAAATATTGCATGTAGTACCTTTCAACATGCTTAAACACTAGGAAAATAAGATATTACTAAAAACAGGATGGTTGAGTGAACTATGAATGGAAACAACATACATTTTAAAGTGATTTAAACATTATTACAATCAATAGAGTAGAGAATAGTTCATGTTTAAAATGCATATATAGAAAGCTTTACAAAAGTTATAGATTCATATCTTTCTAATGATGCCAGGAAATACATTTCAAGTAAAATTTTAAGACATACAACTTTTTGAAGTTGAAAAAACAGTACTTATTAAGTGGCATAGTATTTATTTTCCTCTTTATAGTTTCCTAGAACTAATGTGATCTGAACTACAAGTCTTAAATGAGAGTTGAGTAGAAAGGAAAGAGATTTTAAATGTTTGTGGGGGTTAAAGACTTTCTAGAACAAAACACAGACACAGAGAACTATGGTACCTTTTATCAAGTGGTTGTATGTTTATTAGAGATAAAAAAAAAAAAAAATTAGTCAAATAAGAGGGAACATGGAAACCCTGTAACAAGTAGCTCCATTTCAAGGGTAAAAACCTACAGATCTCATTTTGCCTATTACTATATGGCATTGTAGGATAAGCACTAGACTCTCGACCCTAAGGTCAGTGGTTCAAATACACCAGTTGCTCCTCAGAATCCCTTCACAGGGTCTTTATGAGTCAGAACTGACTTGATGGCATTTAACAACATAATAATCACACATAAGTGTGAAGGCAGTGACTAAATGATCGATCTGAGGTGACATGAATGGTTTTCTGTTAATTACACATGCTTGACAGAGGATATCATGGTTTCCTGTATCTTATAGAGTCCTGATATGGTGCTGTCAGATAAAACTGCTAATCAAAAAGTTGGGGATTCAAACCTACCAGCCATTCCTCAGAAACTCTATGTATGACCTACTTGATGGCACTTAACAACAACAGCGACAGAGAGTGATGAGGGCAGCTGTTGAGACATGTACCACAGAGATGCCAATAATATTCATGAATCTCAAGAGTGCTGGAATTAGAATGTGAAGCCACAATGTCTAAGATTTCTTAGAGTGAACGGGAAAATCTCAAAATCTATTCTCATTTCTCTGACCTCAAACCATAAAGTTCAATCAAATAAATTCAGTTTGATCAATTTCTGTTCTGACACCAGCTACATATGCAACACTTCCTTCTCTATCATAACCACTTTTATTTAGGTCAGACTTACAAGTTATAGAATACAATCTTCCAGGTTTCCTACTCTGTCTGAGAATTCAGAGAACAGTAATAAACCTGGGAGTTCTAACAATACCCTAATTTCTGAACTGCTGTCTAAAATGTAGTATTTTCCCACTACTCTCTCAGGATGCCAGTCTGAAAGCCAGGTATCCTTCACTTAACATATTGGCTACTGCTGCTGCCTGGGGTTTGATAGTTAGCTAAAACAACTCAACAGAACTCATGGAAAATAATGTTCTTATGATGTCATTTTATTGCAATAGGAAAGATACAAACGAAGAGACTCCTAGGACAGGGTTCAACACAACGCTTACATTTCACCCCAAAAGACTGTGCTCCCCTCATCATACACACCAATCAGGAAATTCAGGGAGCTTTCCCATCCAGGACTTTTACTGTAGCATCATTACATAGGTGTGGTTGATTAATGGTGATCCCCTCCCCTGAAGTCAGCCATCAGTCATCTCATTCACATAAACTCTCAGGTGCAGTCTGGAGACCTCAAAAAACACACTCAATCTTTGAGGAAATTGCACACTTTTAGAGGGTATTTCTCAGGAACCAAGAACAAGGATCAAATTGTTGAGTGAAAGTTAATTTTAAACGTCAAACAGTTAAATGAGTGGGACCATATTGTAAGAGTGATTGAAAGCACATAGAATCCCAAGTGGCACAGTGGTTAAAGTGCTCAGTTGTTAACTGAAAAATTGATAATTCAAACCCACCTGTGGAAAAAAAATGTGGCATTATGATTCCATAAAACTTATAGCTTTGGAAATGCTAAGGAAAGTTCTACTTTGCCATATAGGGTCACTGAGAGTCCGAATTGACTAAATGGCAACAGGCTTGCTAGCATGTTTGAGCTGTTTACTTATTTACAGAATTAGATATACTGGAAACTCTACACAGGGTCACCATGAGTCTGAACCAATTTGGTGACACTTAACAACAACAAAGTTCATAAACTGATTAGAAAAATCACTCTGAGTGAATGCTTGAACCCAGAAACCCTTTGAAGAGAAGCAGCGGAAGGGGAAACAAAAACAGAAAACATATTTAACCAAAATAAAATTTAGAAAATATAGGAAAAAAGTGAAATTCCATTAATTCATTAATTTCTGCTGAAGTCTCATTCTAGCCCTCCCCTACATACAGTACACTGTGGAATACACATCACTTAAAAACACAAAAAGAAGCAAGAGTGCTGCTTGCCTGAACTTATTATCCCTGTTACTGTACTCACTCTGGCTCTGTCCAATCATTCTTTGCACTAAGAATGACGGTACATTTTATCAAATTACAAATCTACTAATGTCACCTCTCCACTTAAAATGCTTCTGGCTTTCCTATTGTTTTATGATTAATGCTAATAATTATTCATATGGTATACTTGGATTCACAAAATCTTGTCCCTTCTTTTATGCTTCATCACATATTTCACCCTCCTTTGAGCCTTCAATTCAGTCCTACTAGACGTCTTTCAATCAAGCACTCTTGATAAGTGTTTGCTCAAGATGCGCCTTCCAAGTGGGATTTTTGCTTCTTGTTGTTGTGAAGTGATGTTAGTTCAGTTCCGACTCATAATGACCCTGTATAGTGTTTCCGAGGAGTGGCTGGTAAGCTTGAACTGCTGACATTGCGGTTCAAACAACTTTGCAGTCCAGTGCATTAATCTGAACAAATTTAGTGTCCCTGAGGCCATTTATCTTGGTGTTTCAGGTAACCACGTGGTGGTGGT
>NW_006408577.1:11405069-11406182 GCF_000296735.1 Chrysochloris asiatica
CAAAGGGGATTTGAAAAACTTACTGATGAAGATCAAGGCCTTCAGTATGTATTGTAGCTCAGTGTAAAGAAAAATAAAATCCTTACAACTGGGCTAATAAATAACATCATGATTAATGGAGAAAAGAGTGAAGTTTTCAAAGACTTCATTTTGCTTAGATCCACAATTAACACTTGTAGAAGCAGCAGTCAAGAAATCAAATAACATATTTTATTAGGCAAATCTGCTGCACAAGACATCTTTAATTTATTCAAGAACAGAGATACCAGTTTAAGAACTAAGGTGTGCCTGATCCACGACATGGTATTTTAAATCTACACTCATGAATATGAAGGTTAGACAATGAGTAAGGAAGACTGTAGAGAGTCAATGCATATGAATTATGGTGTTAGCTAAGAATATTGAAAATACCATGGACTTCCAGAAGGAAAAACACGTTTGTGTTGGAAGAAATACAGTTAGAATGTTCCTTAGAAGCAAAGATGGCAAGACTTCTTTTCTTGTTCTTTGGACATATCAGGGGGAACAAGTCCCTGAAAGAAGGCATGATCATCATGCTTGGAAAAGTAGGGGGTCAGCAAAAAAGAGGAATGACTCCAACAAGATGAATTGACACAGTGGTGGCAACTATAGATTCAAACATGACAACAGTTGTGAGAATGGCCCAGGAGTAGGCTGTATTTCGTTCTGTTGTGCATAGGGTCACAATGAGTGGGAATCAATACAAAGGTACCTAACAACAAGAATGAAACAGAAACACAAAATGGTAGTGTGTCTTAATAAATCTATTAAGTAGATTGACAAATTAAAATGGAAAAGGAGGATAAGAATGGCTGTGCAAGTCAAAGAACCAAATCAGGGTCACTACTTTGCACGCAGAAACTGTTAAATGGGTTGTGTTTTGCAGTGTATATCTTCAATTGAAACAACAAAATAAACAGAGTTTAGGAAATACAGAACAAAGAAAAACACAACAAAAAAATGACATTAAGATCAAGATCAAACAAATGATCTATTAAGAATCAATATGTCAAAAAAATCTAGGAGGGGAATTTTGGATGTGGAAGAAAATCACATTTAGTTTAGAAAATTAAAGAACTAATGGTGATGTAA
>NW_006408577.1:11407133-11418976 GCF_000296735.1 Chrysochloris asiatica
TCAGATTAATTCATTTTTCTAGCAGTTCATGAAAAATTCATTATTTTTTCACAGTACCATAAGTAAAATGTATTCAGTTCTGTCTTCCTTATTACTTACACATGCATATGAGGCAATTGCAAATACCATGACTTTTGTCAGATGCACCTTAGTCCTCACAGTGACATCTTAGCTCTTTAAAACTTTAAAAAGATCTTTTGCAGCAGATTTACCTAATGCAGTATGTCTTTTGATTTTTTGACTAGTTTCCCAAGCAAGAATGTAAACCTCAAACTTTTCTCCACTTATGATATTATTTATTGGTTCAATTGTGAGGATTTTTGCTTTATCTTGAGATATAATCCATACTGAGTGATGTATAGCCTTTCATCTTCAAGTCCTCTTTGCTTTCAGCAAGAAGATTGTGTCATTTGCATATCAGAGGTTATTAGTGAGTTTTTCCAATCCTGAAGCTGTGCCCTTCTTTATACAGTCCAAATTATTGTCTCAGCACACAGTTTGAATAATTATGGTGAAAAGGTTAAATCCTGACTCACACCTGTCATGTTTTTAAATTATGCAGCATTCCCTTGCTCTGTTCAAATAACTGCCTTTTGGTGTATGTACAAATATCTCATCAGCATAATTAAGTGTTGGAGAATTTCCTTTCTTTGCAATTTTATGAATCACACAGGCCAATACTTTTGCAAAGCTGCTAAACAATTTTCTTGTATCTCTGCTTGCAGACAAGGTTCATCAGATGCCAGCAATGATATCTCTCATTCCACATCTTTATCTGAAGTTGTTTTAATTTCTGGCAGTTCCTTGTCAACCTATTGCTGGAATTAATTTTGAATTATCCTCAGCAAAATTTTACTTGCATATGGCATTAATGATATTGTTTGATAATTCCTGCATTCTTTAGAAATGTGGATTGCAAGACTTCATCTCAGGTATTTTGAATTTGCTACCAGTCCCTGGAAAAGGACATCATGTTTGGTAAAGTAGAAGCTCTGTGGAAAAGAGGAAGATTCCTCATTGACACTGATTGACACAATAGCTGCAGCAATAGAGTGAAACATTATAACAATTGTGAGGATGTCACAGGACCAAGCAGTGTTTTATTCTGTTGTACATAGTGTTGCTATGAGTTGGAATCGGTTCAACAGCACCAAACAACAACAGAATGAGTTTCATTTTACATTATTTTTAAATCTTTATATCATATGCAGTAAATGAACTGTAGATAGTAGACACGCAAAAGATATGTCAGTGTCGACTCATCGTGACCTTATGCATAACAGAACAAAACACTGCCCGATCCTGGGCCAACCTCACTATTGTTGTCATGCTTGAGCCCATTGATGCTGTCACTTTGCCAATCCATCTTGCTGGGGTCTTCCTCTTTTTCTATGACCCTCCACCTTATCAAATATGATGTACTTTCCAGTGCCTGGTCCCTCCTGACAATATGTCCAAAGTATGAAAGATGAAGTTTGGCCATCTTGACCCCCAAGGAGCACTCTGGCTGCACTTCTTCCAACACAGATCTGTTGGATTTGTGGGCATTCAGTGACACTTTTCAATATTCTTCTCCAACACCATTACTCAAAAGCATCAGTTCTTCTACAGTCATCCTTATTTATTGTTCAACTTTCACATGCATATGAGGTTATTGAAAATACCATGGTTTGGTTGAGGCACACCTTAGTCCTCAAGCTGACATCTTTGCATTTCAACACTTCAAAAAGGTCTTGTGTAGCAGATTTGCCCAATGCAATATGTTGTTTGATTTCTTGACTACTGCTTCCATGAGTGTTGATAGTTGATCCAAGAAGAATGAAGTCCTTGACAAGTTCAATCTTTTCTCCATTGATGAGAATGTTGTTTATTGGTCCAGTGGTGAGGATTCTTATTTTGTTTACATTGAGATGCAATCCATACCAAACGCTGTGGTCATTGATCTTCATCAGTAAATATTTTAAGTCCTCTTCACTTTCAGCAAGCAAGGTTGTATAATCTGCATATCGCAGGTTGTTAATGAGTCTTCCTCCAATCCTGATGCCATGTTTTTCTTCATATAAGCCAGCTTCTCGGATTATTTGCTCAGCATACAGGTTGAGTAAGTATGGTGAAAGAATACAAGCCTGTTGTATACCTTTCTTAATTTTAAACCATCCAGTGTTCCCGTGTTCTGTTCAAACAATTTAGGCTAAAAATTTTTAATTTAGACTAAAAAAATTAAATTATTTTTAGTTTCAGATCATTTGAATATATGTAAGAGATTTTGCTTTTGGTATCATAAGTAGACACTTATATTTCTATAAGATTATTTTAGCATTATTTATATCTTGCCACAAAATTCCACATGCACAAAGTCTGGAAAATAACAAACATTTAGAAAACACATCCTTAATGAACCAAAGACAATTCATCCCTGGATTAAATGAGAAATGTATGTAATGGCTATTAAGATGACCAAAACAATTTCATGATAATCATAAGTCATGACATTCAAACAAAGTGCATATTAGAAAGAGAAATGATATCTTGTGGAAGTAATTATAACTGTGAAAATATTGATTATACTGCTCATGCAAAGTTCAATTGTCAAAATTTCTTATTTTTAATAGCAGTTTTACTCTAGTGAGTAGTCAGCTTTCATTTCCCAGAGTATATACATAATTTTATTGATAAAGTGAAATTTTTATTGTTCATTAAAAAGTACATAACCAGAGCACCATTTGGGGAAATACCATTCTTTAGTAGATTGCTTTGTGAATAATTAATAGTCTGGTAAAGTATAATAAATTTCAATACCACTGTCTTATAAAAGAAACAAAAGTATTTTAATAATATACAATGCAATTCACCTATTTTTCCTTCAATTTTCACAATAAAAAATGAAAAACAACAAACAAGTCTGCTTTTGATGAAATGGTAACTAAACATAACAAGTGTACCACAAACCCCACAAATGCACTTATTTTAAAGAACCATATTTTCAGGAGCAGTTTATTAAATACAAGTAGCAGCATAGTCAAGACTTTCATCATGTTTTCTCTTTACATAATACTAAATTATATTATTATATTATCTCAGAGCACACCGACGAATATATTTCATAAATGTAATGAATGCTTAGAACATAAAGCAAAAGTACAAATGATCTTTTTTTAATGCTTTTTTTAATGATAAAAGTCAGAAGCACTATTTTAAAAAATGAATAACCATTATTTTATTGATGTCTGAAAAGGAAATGATTTTGAAATTCTGATAGGTTTGGCCCAGTAACAACCCTATAAATGCTCATCTGGGTAAACTGATTCATTTTAAAGGTGCCATATTTGTAATTAATAGGTTACTTAAATGGTCAGAATAACAGTCACCTTGATTACTACTAGTCAGAACTGACTCCTTGGCACTTATCAACAACAGCATATAAACTCTAGATTTAAAAAAATAATTAAAATTTATTGGAAAGTTGAATGTGCAGTACAAAGGACTCAAATGACCACTGAATCATTTGAGACTAAATTACAGAACTGAAAATACATCAAAGAATCTCATTCTTCTTGGAAACCCAACATAGGGTCGCTGTGTGAGTCAGAACCTACTCAAAGGCACTTAACAACTACAACAATGGAATCCTAATGTGACTCTGTAGTATCATCATTAGACTACGAACTGCAAGATCAGTGGTTCAAACCCTCCAGTTATCCCTTGGAAACTCCAGTCATTTTGAGTAGGAGTCAACTAAACGCACTTAACAAGAACAATAATAACAAAGGACTAAATACCTCTTACTTTTTTCTTGTGTTTGTTGGATGCCCGAATGTCTTTGGTAAAGTAACCGTTTATGTCCTCTGCCCATTTTTTAAATTGTATTATTTGCCTTTTTCTTGTAGAAGTGTAGTTTTCTGTAAATATTACATTTTAGTCCCTTGTCTGATGTTATTGCAAAATTTTTTCCCAGTTGGTGGGCTCTCTTACTCTTTGGTGAAATCTTTTGATGCACAAAAGTGTCTAATTCTTAGGAGGTCCCAGTCATCTATTTTGTCTCCTGTTTGTGTGTTTTCTGTCATGGTTGATAGTGTACGTATGCCATGCGTCAGAGTCCCTAAGTTTGTCCCTAGTTTTTCACTGATGATCTTTATAGTTCTAGATTTTACACTGAGATCTTCAATCCAAATTGAGTTTGTTTTCATATATGGTGTGAGATATGGGTTTTATTTCACTGTTTTGCAAATGGATTTTCAGTTTTGCTGGGACCATTTGTTGAAGAGCTTATCTCTTACCCATTTAATGTGTTTGGCTCTTTGTCAAAGATCACCTAACTGTATGTGGATGGATTTGTTTCTGGATTTATTAATCCTGTTCCATTGATCTATGTATCTCTTGATCATTATACCAGTGTCAAGCTGTTTTGACCACTGTTGCTCTGTTGTGTATTTTAGTATCAAGAAGTGAAAGGCCTCCAACTTTGCTCTTCTTCTTAAGTAATGTATTGCATATTTGAGGTCTCTTTCCTTTCTGTATGAAGTTAGTGATCAGTTTTTCCACCACCTTAAAGAATGACATTGGAATCTGTATTGAGATTGCATTGTATTTATTGATTAGGTAGTGTTGATATTTTGACAATGTTAAGTCTTCCTATTCCTAAGTATGGTACATTTTTCCATTTTTGTAAGTCTCTTTGTTTCTTGTAGTAGTGTTTTGTAGCTTTCTTTGTATAGATCTTTTGTTTCTCTGGTTAGATTTTTTCCTAAGCATTTCATCTTTTGGGTGGTTATTGTAACTGGTATTGTTTTCCCTGATTTCCTTTTCAAAAAATGTCTTTATTGGTGCAAAGGAATACATCACTTTTATATGCTCTTCTAGTATTCTTCTTCATTGCTGAATCTCTCAATGAGTTCCAATAATTTTCTTGCCAAGTCTTTGGGATTTTCTATATAGGAGTCCTTTGTAGCAAGTTCAGTTTGAATCACAAGGTCAGTGGTTCAAACACACCTGTCAATCCTTAGAAATACTATACAGGGTAGCTATGAGTCAGAATCAACTCCTTGGCACTTAACAACAACAACAATAGAATCATATCATCTGCGAATAGGTTTACTTCTTCTTTGCCAATTGGATGACTTAATTTCCCTTTTTTGTCTGGCTATGGTCTGGCTAAAACTTCCAACACAATACTAAACAAGAATGATGATAAAGGACATTTTTTTCTCTGGTTCCTGTTCCCAAAGGGAATGTTTTTAAGTTTCCCTCCATTGAGCGTAATGCTGGCAGTTAGATTTGTATGTTGTTTGTTGTTGTTATGTGCCGTGAAGTCGGTTCTGACTCATAGCGACCCTGCACAGGGTTTCTGAGGCTGTAAATCTTTACGGGAGCAGAAAGCCTCCTCTTTCTCTTGCGGAACAGCTGGTAGTTTCGAACTGCTGACCTTACGGTTCACAGCCTGATTCGTAACCACTACGCTACCAGAGCTCCTTATATAATGTACCCATAATTATGTTGAGGAATTTCCTTTTTATTCCTATTATGTTGAGTGTTGTTATTATGAATGGGTGATAGATTTTGTCAAACACCATTTCTGCATCAATTGATATGATCATGTAGTTCTTTTCCATTTTTTTTTTTTTAATGAGGTAGATTACACTGATTGTTTTACTAATATTAACTTCATTGCACACTTGGTATTATTCCCACTTGGTCATGATATATTATTATCATTATTATTTTTAATAAATGTTTTATTGTGAATTGTGTGATAGTCTACATGGGAGAACATTAGTTTGACATTGTTTCTATCACCTGTCATTTCATTGGCATAGTTACCATCCCGTCCATGCATCCTCACCCAACCAAATGGTGTACCCTGTAATCCTGCACACCCCACCACAGTCCTCAGCCCCTTTCCATCTCCTGATCCTGAGCCCCCAGCCACACCATCTCTTGACATCATCTTCTCTGCCTCCATCTCAGGCTCACCCCTTCTCTGGGTAGGATCCCGCTCTCTGTTTTTCTCCATTGATGGTCCTAGGGTCTCCCGCTCCTAGACTGAAAAGTTAATCATGCCTCTCCTTGCTACAAAATGTCCATCTTTAGATTTCCAACCCTCACAATCAGTCCTGATAACAATTATTCACTATTGCATCACAAGAGACCCATCTGTATTTTGTTTCATCAGCCCTTCCTAGACAGGCTGGATACTATTCACTGGAGACTCTACCTTCCTCCACGCCCTTTGGATCTAGGTTCCCTCTTGAAAGCTTGTAAGCCAGTCACTTCTTACCTTTTATCCCTCCCCCCATTTTGGGTAGCCAATGTCCAAGTTGCCCATCTCTGTCTACCCTTCGGTTGGAGAGAGTGGGAATGGTTCTTGCAGCAGGGATTTGTTTCCTTTTTTGAACTACTGCATTTATAGGTATAGGTCATGTTTATTGAATTGTATCAGATGACGTTTTTTTCCTCTTCTTTTTTCTTCAGGTTGAGCTCTGTTTACATGATATATTATTTTTTGAAATGTTTTTAAATTCTATTGGCTAGAATTTTGTTGAGAATGTTTGCATCTATGTCCATATGTTTGCATCTTTGCTCTATAATTTTCTTTTTTAGTGATGCCTTTTCTTGGGTTTGTTATGAGGATTATGCTCACTTTAAAAAATGTACTTGGGAGCTTTCCTTATTTCCTATGTTCAGGAATAGTTCGAGTAGAATTGGTGTTAACTCTTCTCTGAATGTTTGGTACAAGTCACCAGTAAAGCTATATGGACCCCAATTTTTCTCATTGGGAGTTTTTTAAATGACCTGATCAGTTTCTTCTGTTGTTAAAGGTCAGTTCAAGTTTTCTAATTGATTTGTCTTAGTTTAGGTAGATTGTGTTTTCCTAAAAATGTGTCCATTACTTCTTTTAGGTTACATGCATTTATTGATACAAATTGCCTTCTGAGCAATGCATACTCAGGTAGGAGCTGGTCATGCCTCTGGTCACCAAGGAGTGTGAGGAACAAAAAAATGCATCTTTCACTCCACAATTAACCAATATACCCCTTGAATGTCAATACACCATCTTGACTCCAGAGCTGTTCAACAAAGTTTAAGATGGCTACAACACTTCTGGTCAGCTGGCATAGGTTATCAGTCTGTGTCCATTTTTGCTGCATCTGTTCAGCTTCCTCTCCTAGTAAGCACTCAACCCACTCCTCGATCCCTTCAACTGAAGTTCAGGGTTCCAGGACTATCATCTGCATCTGCTACATTTGGTTTTCGATACCTTTATAGTAGAGGGTCCATGTAGCATTTCATCCTAGTCTGCCATCTTATTATTGATTCTCTTTTGACGAGAGTAGAAACTGTTGTCTCTTTCCCAAAATTAGATGCAAAGTTTTCAATATTTCATTTCTGTGTTGTAGGATTTTAGAACTTCCTAATGTGGAAGTTTAAATCTACCAGCTGTAGCTGTTCCTTGGATATGAGATACAGGGCCACTATGAGTGGGAATTTACTCAACAGCACTTAACAACAACAACAACAACAACAAATGTAATATCTTTATAAGACTTTTATTCTACTGATAGGATGCAAAGCATTTTTATTGTAAAAATATATTGGATTTTTTCTAATACTCCTTTTTTGTAATTTATTATCTTCATTGTATAGGTCTTTATTCTGTTAAAACAGTGAATTATATGGATGAATTTTTCAAACACTTAACTACATTTATATTTACAGCAAAATCCTAAATGGGTTGTGATGCACTGTGTTCTTTCAATTCCATTTTCCATGAATTTTTTGAAGCCTCCTCGTATTACTAGATTCAGTTTCCTAAATTTTTGCTTAGAATTTATTGTATGTAAATTAGTGAGAGAATTTGGCATCCATTTGCCTTCTCGTTCTCAGGTTTTGATTTCAAGTCAAATGTAATGAATTGAGAAGTTTTTCTTTTCATTTTTTCTGTAAAAGTTTTTATATGATTAATAGGAGTCACTTAAGATGACATTGGACCTCAAATATTCTCTATGGATGGCTTATAATTATAGATTCAAATTCTTGAAACCAGAGTGGACTGTCTTTCCATAGGTTCCAAAAAGAAAGCAGATTCTGAGAAGAAGACTTGGATGAAGGTAATTGATCTAGTTAGATATGGCATACAACAAGACTGTAGGGTTGAGGAAATTGAGATACAGAAAGAGAAGTCAGATTTGTAAAATGAAGCTGCTAGCCATTCTGGGCATACAGAATTTGAGCCCCAAGAACCCAACAAATAGTTGTGGTGTGGTGAATGCACTGTAGAATCACCTACCCAAGTCCTGCACATGAGAAATATTCCTCCACTAGCTCTACACTCCATTGATCAGGTGAATGAAAGAGCCATATTGAATATTTCATCTCCGGCAGAAAGAATTTGGAGATGAAAACCAGGACTGAGATCCCAAACATATGGTAACACTTGAATACAAGAAGTATCCTAGCTATACCCAGGGGTCTTGGTAACTCCAGTGAGTCGATATTCATCAAGAAGTAAAGATGAGCTAACCTCAGTACATATTTAATTACTCAAAACACAAATCTATATTATTTGGATTGAAATAATATTAATTTTCTCATTATTCTCCACTTACTGTTTGCTTATTTTTAAAAACTCTTTTTTATTTTTGGAGTCCTGGTATGGCACTGTGGGTTAATGCGCAAATTGGTTTGAACCACAAAGTAGGCAGTTCAAGCTCACCAACTGCTCCTAGGAAACCCTATACACAGTCCCTATGGTTGAGAACTGACTAGATTGCACAACAACAATGACATCAGTTTGTATTTAGGACGCTTTTACTGATTAATACTAATAATAATCTCATAGGTGTTTTATATACCTTTATTTATTACTTTTAATTTCCAGAAAATTTTTACTGAGTATAGAATTATGTATTGAAAGCTTTTTTAAAACACTGAAAAAAAAATGTTATTTTGGCATCTACTGTACTTTTTACAGCTCATTTTTTCTTTCAGGGAGCAGACTTTTTGACCACCCAACCAAAAACCTGGATTTTTGCCAGGCTCTATCCTTCGTGGCAGACCTTGAAGGCTGATTTTTGTCTCTAGTCAAGTGAGTTTGACAAGAACTCTGTTCAGATCTTCAGATTCTTATTTGACAGGCTATGATCTCATGACAATTTGCCACCCTAATATTGGACTCTCCAACCTTGGCTTTCTTGTTCTGCAATTGTTGTTGCTATGCTCTGACAGTGGGTTCTGATTTAAAGCAACCCTATGCACAACAAAATGATACTCTGAATAGTTCTGAATCATCCTCAAAATTGTTGTTATATTTGAACCACTTGTTCTGTCACTATGACAATCTACATTTAAATATCTTCTTTTTCTCTGATCCTCCATTTTACCAAGTATAATATTCTTTACTAGGGTTTGGTTTTATCCTGATAACGTGTCCAAAGTATGAGATGAAGTCTCACCCTTCTTACTTCTAAGAAGCATTCTGACTGTACTTCTTCCAACACAGATTTGTTTGTTCTTCTTGCAATCCATGGTGTTTTTAATATTCTTCATCAAAACCATAATTCAAATACATTGATTCTTCTACAGTCTTTTTATTTTTTGTCCACCATTCACATGAATATGAAATAATTGAAAATACTAAGTCTTACGTCAAGTGTACCTTAGTCTTCAGAGACATCTTTGGTCTTTACCACTTTAAAATCATCTTTGAAAAAGAGTTGACTAATACAACACATCATTTGATTTCTTGACTGATGCTTAGTCTTCTTCCAATCCTGATACCACACTCTTCTTCATATAATCCAGCTTCTCTGATTATTTGCTCAGCATACAGATTGAGTAAATATGGTGAAAAGATACATCCCTGACACACACTTTCCTGATTTGAACCATTCAGTACTCCCTTGTCATGTTTTAACAACTACCTCTTGTTCTACATACAGGTTCCTCATGGACACAAGTAAGTATTCTGTAATTCCTATTCTTTGCAATGTTATCCATATTTTGTTATGATCCACACAGTTGAATGTTTTTGCATAGTTAATAAACACAAGTAAACATCTTTCTGGAATTCTCTGTGTTCAGCCTAAATCCACCTAACATCACTATGATATTCCTTGTTCCACATGCTCTTCTGATTACAGCTTGATTTTGGATAGCTCTTTGACAGTGTACTATTACAACCTTTTTTGAATCATTTTCAGCAAAACTTTATTAATGATATTACTTGGTGACTTCCACATTCCATTGGATCACATTTCTTTGGAATGTTCTTTAGGTGGTCTGCCAATTTGTATTTTGGACAGACTCTTCCCACAAGGATCTACTCAAATACAATTTAGATAAAACTTATTAAAATTGGTTAAAATATCATTGTAAATAAATATTGGCAGACATGTGTAATAGTTGACTATTGTTTATTCTATATTTTGGAATGATCAATATACTAGGCTAAGTCAAAAAATATTGCTACGAATGTTTCAGTCCAGGCATATACAGGTTTATTCCAAATAAAGAGTGTTTAAACTGCTTCTGCTATCAGTGGATAACTAAAGGCAGTGCAATAATGCTATTGTCTTAGTCTCTTTAGAGTGCCATAAAAATAATGATAATAAGGTAAATTTAAGCAAAACAGGTCTTCAAATGGTATCTACATGGTCAGTTAAATTCAAACCAGAAGGGTCAGATCAGAAGGTTATGGCAACTATTTTCTGGAAGTCCTACACAGTAGGATAAGCACTAGACTGCTAACTGCAAGGTTGGTGGTTCAAACTCATCAGCTGTTTCTTGGAAATGCCATGCAGGATCACTTTAAGTCAGAACCAACTCCACAACACTTCACAACAACAATTTTGTAAATTTTATTTATTCTTTTTAAGTTTTTATTGTGAATTATGTGTTAGTTTACACAGGTAAACATTATCTTGATGTTCATCCTATCATATTTTGTTTCATTGCAATGATCACAATCCCCTGCATGCATTATCAAACAATCAAAGTATATACCCCACATGCCTGCCCACCGGCTATCATCATACAGCCCCTCTCCTTCCCTGAGTCCTGAGTCCCCAGACGCTCCTTCTGTCCATGTCACCGTCTCTGCAGTGTCACTGCTTCTCCAGACACAGTCTTCCACTCCACTTCCCTGATTTTGGTATGAGGGTTATGCTTGCTTCATAAAATGTATTAAGAAGTTTTCCATCCTCCTCTATATATTGGAATAATTTGAGTAGAATTGGTGACAGCTCTTCCCTGAGTGTCTGGTAGAATGCACCAGTGAAGTCATCTGGACCTGGACATCTTTTGGTAGGGAGTTTTTGATAAACTGAACAATTTCTACTATTCTTATGGGCCTGTTCAAGTTTTCTACTTTTTTACTGTTTGTAAATTTATGGAGGCTTGCTTTGTGACCTAACACATGATTAATGCTGTGTGGGTTTAGGTAGGTTCTGTTTTTCTAAAAAATATATCAATCTCTGTGAGGACTGGAAATGTAAAGGCGGATATTGTATAGCAAGGAGGGAAGTGATTATCCTTTCAGTCTAAGAGTGAAGGCCCCTGGGACCATCACTGGAGAAGAGCAGAGATCGGGACCCCACGCAGAGAAGCAGTGAGGCCTGAGACGGAGACAGAGAGGATGACACGGAGAGATGGAGTGGCTGAGGGCTTGAGATCCAGGGAGGGAAGGGGACTGTGTGCTGAGGACCGTGGGAGGAGAGGGGGCCTGCACGGTATACCCTTTGGTTGGATGATGATGCATGGACGAGATGGTAACTATGGCATGAAACGACGTATGATAGAATGAAAGTACAACTAATGTTCCCCCATGTAAATTATCACACAATAAAAAA
>NW_006408577.1:11423580-11437135 GCF_000296735.1 Chrysochloris asiatica
ATTGCCAGAGAAATGGAAACACCACTTTCAAAAGTATATAGACCAAATGGAGGATATGGCAACAAATAATAGCTTCTCATTTTGGTATTTTTTTTTAGTAAAAGTTTTTATGATTTTGTAGAAACATATTTTTATCTTCTATTTATTTGATTTGACTTTTTTTTTCCCAACATCTTCTTAATTCCCACCAAGTGATTGGGCAAAACCATGCAAATAGGGTGTACAGGACCCTAAGGCTGGGATTGGTTAGTTTTACCATACAGCTAAGTTTATAAGGACCGTCTCAGAAACAGGAAAAGAAGATCCCAGGACCATCAAGAAGGAAGAGCACGAGTGGAATTTGTGATCCTTACCTCAAAAATGGCCACAGCAGAGGCAGTGATGGTAGCAAGGAGAGACACAGCAGCTGTGGGCTGTCTGCCCAAGGGCTGAGTAAAGCTGGGTGCCTAAGGACAGGAGATTGGCTTGTAGAATTTGCTCTTTGGGTGTTCACAGACTGGCAAAAAGAGTTTTGTACTATTTTCCTGTGTAGGGCAGAGGCCATGGAACCACATGGCTGAGAAGCTAATGACAAGAATAAGACATGTCTGCAGTGCAGCAGAGTAGATTTTATTGGAGTACATATGTGTCCTGAGTTGTTTTTTGATCTTTATTCTACCCTGTTCACTTCCCTGTTAAACCCTGTAATTGTGAGTATTGTTATGAGTTCTGTGTGGCCATTGCTATGGATTGTCTACCCCAAATGTGAAGCAGAGAGTGCTGTGGGAGGAATAGTTGTGTCAGAGTAGGGTAAAGAAGGTTGTAGGGTGGAAGCATGTCTGACCTCCACTACATAGGAATCAGCCTTGGCCTGATAGTTTAATTCTCTTTCCCCCTTGTGAAGCCAGAGGAAATCAGACATGGTCTCCACATCATTTTTGTACTTATCCTTGTGTATTAAATCTCTGGAAAAAGGATACTAATTTGACTGATGACTAAATATAACATGGAGACTTACTGTGATTTAGTAAAATTATTTTAAGATGGGCAGATCATTGTTCTTTCCCATTGGGAAAAGCTATCTTCTTTGACCTAAAAGTAACTTGTGAAATGCTAACTATGGTTTTGAGAGAAAGGAAGGGGATGATCGCTTATTTAGCTAAAACAGTAGTAATCAATGAAATTAAATATGATGCTACCAGGTCATTTTTATATATAGGTCTTAATTTTTTCTGGTAAATTTAATGTATACTTTCTATAATTATTATTATTTTCATTTATAAACCTGATATTTTATGTTAATAAATAATACTGAATATGTTTTTTTTATAGAAATATATTCACCTGATAACTATCCTTGTATTTTATTTGAAAACTATATGTCATTTAAACTATTAGCTAACAAATAAATACACAAATAAAAGAGGAGTTATAGGTTCATAAATTCTGATTTATTTATTCAAAAGAGAAATTGTGGAAAATATAATGTGATATATGAATTGTGATTAGAGTCATCATATACTTTGTTACATTTAGTTCCTAAAAGGACATGATAACTTTCATTCATTAACCAATCCATATGACATTGAATTTATTTTTACTGTCACATTAGATCATTATGCCCTGATCAGTATGAAGAAAAACATAACCCCAAATTGTTCATTAGCACTATGGTATAATTACTGTTCAAACTCATAGTTAATAATATTATAGCTTATTCAGTATTTTACTTTTTTAACTTTACCCTAAGAAATTGAAGCCCAATAATGCCATGCAATTAAATCTAAAAAAGGCAATAAAAGAAGCTATTGAAACAAATGGTCTTTTAAAATCACTTCTATATTGATTTCATACTTTAGACATGAATCCTTAGAAAATAAAAACCAAACACCCTCTTTAAATTAGACAAATATTTTTTCAATTTTCATTTTAAAGGACAAGGGGAACACTTTTGAGTATTTGAAAATGAAAGCTCTATTTGATAATTATTTACATTTGTTTCATCTTCAAAATTAAATATTTTTAAGTATATACATTAATAAAATAACAAAATGCTAGTGATTGATACAATGACTTCTTATGTATTATATAAAAATAAAGTCTTTATGGATAAACTTAAAGGAAAAATTATAAAAATATTATCATTTTTTTAAAAAGGATGAGGAAGAGGAAATTATTACTTCAAAAGATAAAAGGTGTTCAAAGAATTTTAAGTGGTATCCATTAAAAATTGGGGGGAGGAAGCACTGCATGGGAAAGATGCTATAGTTTCAAAAAATATTTTTTTATATCTGAACAAATTGTATATTATTCTGTTTTGTATGACTGAGTGGTAAAATAAATCTTTGACCTCTTCTCATTCCTTAAGTTTTTCTTGTTCAGTGACAGTGAAGCATAAATTCTAATTAAGCTAATCAAAAAGCAGTTTGAGATGATGAATTTTGTTTATAGAAAAACTAGTGAAGCTGCACTGGTCAAAAACAAATCATTGTCTAGTAAAATAAATATATTCAAAAGGGCAATTTTCTCTGTCTTGATACTATACAGAACATCTTTCAAGAATAAAAATTTCTCCTTCATTTAAAATCCGCTCCAGCAGATTTTACACTTCTGCCATCTGTTTTGAGTAGACATAGTGTAGATGTCTAATCAATTAAGGCACAACATTTTTCTCTTATAGTTTTCCCTGAGTAATAAAGTGTCTTTAGCCAATGGCATACTGGGTCACTTATGCTGTTCAGTCATCAGACTTTAGGAGCGGTTCTCAGAAGATAACTTGTTACTTGTGACTGTGATAACTGTGAGCCAAATATGCCCATTGCTTCTCACCCCTTCCAGGCTCATACTGAGTTTGGAAATGGGTTGTTGACTAGTTTTTACTAATGAGTCACATACATTTAAATGGTGAAGCTGGCAGCTGGTATTTACTTACTAGAGCAAGAACTCTCAGAGGCGTCTTTTTCTTCTGACTTGAGAACCTACATCAGGTGTAATGGTGGCCACCTTATCTTGCAGAATACCTGAGTGAGTGCAATAAGCAAAGGTCCTGTGATAGGTATAAAAAAGGAACAAGAAATAATCTCCGTACAAGTATACCTTGTTTTATTATGCTTCACTTTATAGCACTTTTCAGATATTGAAGTTTTTTAAAATTGAACATTTGTGGCAACTCTGCCTCATACAAATCTATCGGTACCATTTTTCAGTTGTACCATGCCTCTGTGTCTGATTTTGGTATTTCTCACAATATTCAAACTTTTTCATAAGGTTATTGTACACTTAATAGACTACAGTATACCATAAACATACCTTTTATATGTACTGGGAAACCAAAAACTGTGGATCCATTTTATTGCAGTATTTGTTTTGTTGCAATGCTGTGGAATGTAAAGAGCAGTATTTCTGAAACATGTCTGTAATTTGAAACTTCTGAGATCATGGTGGCTGTTTGCTACTGCAGTAACCATCAGTGTAAGGCTCCATCATTGATCATTTTCAGGGCAGGTTTATACCTTTGACAGAAACACAGGGATTTCTCTTCATGGAGATAAAAACCAAGAACTCCAATTTCAGGGGAATCCACTATTAGAAATATCACCTATATCTTTATTCGTATTGCTTCTGTTGTTTGTTTTTATTGTGAAATAATATGCTTAGAACAGAATTAGTTTAAGTTTGATTTACCTTCAGTAGTATCATAATGGATGAATGTGCAAGTGAAAATTGAAGATTTCTGCAAACCTAATCTGAGAACTATTGGCTCTGCATCACAACAGAATTGGGTCAGTACAGAAAATCATTATTGTATGTACAAGTTATCTAGTTGTTTCTAGTATATATCAAATGGGATAATCATAGCCTTACCGAATATTTTTATATAAAAATATTCATATATACTTGAAGCCATAGAATATCAGCCAATTCATGTGCAATTTCCAGTCTTAAAGGATTGGTACTTGACAAGTTTGTAAAACTGGGATAACAAACACTATTTCAGATACCAAATGGGACATTAATTTTTTTTCATCATCCTGACAACTTGGAGCTATTTTTGCATCTGATTAACTTTTTGCTTGAAGACTAGATTATACTCTATAAGGCAGGTACTATTATCTTTTTGGAACCCTGGTGTGGTGCTGTAGGGTAAGCACTGGTTTACTAACTGAAAGACTAGCAGTTCAAACCCACAAGCTTCTCCTTTAAAACTCTATGAGGGTTCACTGTGAGTAGGAACTGACTCAATGATGCTTAACAGCAACAACAATCAGAAGTAGGGAGTCCTGCTGTGATTCTGTAGGATAACCACTGGATTGCTCACTGCAAGGTTGATGGTTCAAACCTACCAGCTACTCCTCAGGAATCCCATACTAGGTTAATATGATTCAGAATGAAGTTGATGGCACTGAACAACAACACTCAGAAGCAGATTGCCACTGCACACGTCTTTCTCCCATGGAGCAGCTGATGGACTTGAACTGCTCATCTTTCAGTTATCAGCTGAGTGTTGAACCACTGCACCATCACGGCAAGGCTAATTTGTAAAGAATTAATAAATAAATAAGTGTATGCAAGGGATCTTCAAAAATTTCACGCAAAATGTGTATTGTGAAAAAACTATGCCTAGATTTCAAAAATAAACTCTTACTAATTTGCTAAACTGTGTAGTGTTTACGAATCGGGCAGTGAACCACAAGGTCAGCAGTTCAAAACTACCAGCTGTTCTGCGGGAGAAAGATGAGTCTTTCTGCTCCGGTAAAGATTTACAGCCTTGGAAACCATGTACAGGGTTGCTATGAGTTGGAACTGATTCCAAGGCACATAACAACAGCAACAACAACAATTTGTTAAACAAGGTTTAGCCTAAACAGAATCTGGTTTGATACAGTACGAAGGATAAGACATCTGTATGAAAAAATATCGTAGGTCAGAGTACAGGCAGGCAGGTAAAGAAGGTGAGATAGCAGGTTATTGCGAACTCTCGGGATTGATAGAGCAGGTCACTAGTTCATGTTCAAACACCTAGTTGATGAGTCAGATGCAAGATGAGACTTAGTAGAGAGCAAGCAAGTCTTCCTTAATGAATGTACACCATATTGGAACACCTAATGAAACACCTTAAGTACCATATTGGTACACCTAATGAAACTTCCTTTCATTTTATTGCTGCTCATGGCAGACCTCATCATGTTGTTGTTGTCATGCCAACCCTGTATAGGGTTTCCAAGGAGTAGCTGGTGGGTTTGATCCACTGACCTTGAGACTCAAAGTGATCTTGCAGTCTAGTGCAGTATTCTGCAGAGCCACACCAGGACTCCGGACCTCATCATGTTGTTGTTGTTGTTAAGTGCCGTCGAGTCAGTTCCAACCCATAGCAACCCTGCACAGGCTGTACATCTTTAAAGAAACAGAAAGCCTCATCTTTCTCCCACAGAACGGCTGGTACTTTTGAACTGCTGACCAATTTGTAACCACTACGCTACCAGAGCTCACTAGACCTCATCATAGAGTTGATTATATTATATTAGATCTCCTCATGGGAGATAATTACATCTCAACTGTCAAACCACTGAGAATCTTAGCCAAGTCAAGTTGACGCAAAACCTTAAGTATTACAGTATGAAAGTAAAGAAGAAGAAATAAAAAGGTAATAGATATAAAATGCACAAAGACTGAAAATTTCAAAATAACTTGAAATCGTATAAATAAGGAAAAGGCTCTGTAGGAGCATTGGTGACTTGGACAAGGTATTAGAGGAAGTATAGAACAGATAAATATTAAGACAAAGAGAAGAATGTATTCAATGGCCCACAGGTAGAAATAATTAATACTACAAAATTAAATCATAGATAAGTTGGCAGGTACAGTGGCTTTTCTACTCATAGTTCTTGTAACTCTAACCAAATGACTTTTTTACTTTAGGGGCTGGGTAAGAAAAGGTAATAGACGATGCTGATAGGATGATATTCAGTTGTGATTGTTAACAGATTTAATTTTGATTGTAAAAAACATGGAACTCTATCATGATCTTAAAATGAGGTATCTTGGAAGCAGGAGGGGAGATCTCATTACCATTACAGTAGAAGAGCCAGGATTGGAGCAAATTCTTTGGCCTCAGAGATGCCTGCACATTGACCTTCCTGAGTTCAGAGATAGAAAGCTGTGATACTGCAGGAGTAACAGATGAGCAGCAGTAGAACTAAGAACCAGCCACAAGAAAGAGCAGTGGGATTTCCAGCCCACAGATCAAGTAAAGCAGGAGACTGAGCTTACAGAGCGGGTTGCCTTCAGGTACTTAACTGAGGTGACCACGTTTGCTGATTCACTGAGCTAAGCTATAGCCATGTGCCTTCAGGCTGAGATGTGTCCTGTGGGCATTTATTAGCAGCCTTAAAACAGTTTTGTAACATTGGCCAGACAGAGAGAAACCTACCTGTCTGAATGGTGAGGAGAGGCTGCTCTGACTAGAAGACTGTGCCTTAAGTATTTCTGACCCTGAATTTTAAACTGTCTTCTCTAATAACCCCTAAAACTGTGAGTAGACAGTTTGGGTTCCATGCAATTTCATTGCAATTGAATTACCCTAAACTGTTTCCCAGGTGAGTAGAGAGTCTATGGGATGGATGGTTGATACTATAATTTGTTGTAGCCAGGGCAATTGCTGCTGTTTACAACTGCTGCTGAGTCGGTTCCCACTCATAGCGATCCTGCATACGTTTCTGAGAAGCAGCTGGTGGGTTTAAACTTCCGACCTTATAGTTAGAAGTTCAGTACTTATCCTGTAGTGCCACATCAAGACTGGGGCAGATAGAATGAGATACATGGTAAATAAAGATCAAGTTGTTGTTGGTGTTAAATGCCATTGAGTCAGTTCCAACTGATAGCGAACCTATGCACTATAGAAGGTAACTTTGCCTAGTCCCGTGCCATCCTCACAACTTTTGTTATGTTTGAACCCATTGTTGCAGCCACTCTGTCAATCCATCTCCTTGGGGAGTCTTCCTCTTTTTCTCTGACCTTCCACTTTATCGAGTATGATGTCTTTCTCTAGGGAGAATCCCTCCTGACAACGCTCACTATCTTTGCTTCTAGGGACTTTTCTGGCTGTACTTCTTCCACAACAGATTGGTTTGTTCTTTTGGTAGTCCATGATACTTTGAATATTCTTCTCCAACACTACCATTCAAATGAATCGATTCTTCTGCACTTCCTTATTCATTGTCCATATTTCACATGTATATGAAAGCTTGACAATGCCATTAGGTCAGGCAAACCTTAGTCTTCAAACTTTCATCTTTGCTCTTCAATACTGTAAAGATGATTTGCAGCAGATTACATGCAATATGTCTTTTGATTTATTGACTACTGCTTCTATGAATGTTAATTGTGGATCCAGGTAAAATGACGACTTTGACCATCTCAATTGTTTCTCTGTTTATCAGGGGCGGATTATTGGTCCAATTGAGAGAATTTTTGTTTTCTTAACATAGAGATGCAATCCATAATGAAAGCTGTGGTCTTTTGATATTCATCAGTAAGTATTTCAAGTTATCTTTGCAAGGTTGTGACATCTGAATATCACGTGTTGTTAATGAGTCTTCCCCCCAATCCTGATGTCACCTGCTTCTGCATATTATCAGGCTATGCTGATGAGTCCAGGATAAGCATTCAACCTCAAGGTCAGTTTGAGCCACAAGGTTGTCAGTTCAAGCTCACCAGCCACTCATCAGAAACCCTATGCTATGTGTCATAACTGACTCAAGGCACTTAACAACAAAAAGTGACAGAGCAACTTTGCTTTATTTGCCCTGACAATATCCTTTAAAATTTAGTGTGAATGGTTATAATGATGAAAGTGGTGACAGTAAAATGATAGATCAATGGAATGTTATATTTAAAATCAAAATTGTACTTGGAATCCAAAGCATTAACTGGAAAACCAGAGAGAGTGTTGCAGCATTGCTGCTTTTCTATAGTTTCCCTTTATGTCTGAACTTCTGCTTCCTGATCTGTCAAGATTTGTATTGCTCTATTCTTCTGGGATCTAAAAATCCTAAAGTTAAATTCTATTGTAGTAACTGCTGTTCAAACACTTCAAAGGAAGCAACGTGGATTAGCTAACAGTTATCAAACATAGAGTGTCCTTTTGGTGCAGAATTCTCAATGTTAATCTGGACAATTTATCTTGGATCAGGCAAAACAGATCATTCAAGAGCAGTAATGTGCAAGCAGGCATGGTCACAGAGTTCAGTATGAGAGCCTGAGTGTGTGGGCAGGTATTCAGAACCTCATTATATATTCAAATAATCTCCCTGGATGGTCTTCAAAATGAGATGAATGTAGATGCCTTGTCTATCAATAGGAAAAGCAATTACCAGTTCTAAAACAACAAAAAATTGCATGGAATGCATCAGGTAAAAATGAAGCAAACTAAAATATTACATGATTTTGAAAAATAGATTATTGTGTAAGAAAATACTCTTTTCATTGATATTTGTAGTAGTCTTTGGGTCTAATTATATTTCTTGGTATTGCAATGACTATTATTTTTATTAATATTCACAAATTAAGTGTGCTTAGTGTTGGATAATAATATGAGTGAGTGCAAGAATAAACTATGTATTGATTTAGTCTAGGTTTTAAATTAAAAAATAAAATAAAATTAGATATTTTGCTCAGTGGCTAACTCTACCCCAGGAAGAGCAAATGTAAAAAAGATTCACAGCACATAAGAGCAGAAAAGTGGACAATTTTAAATATGAATATCCACTCAATTATAGAATTTCTCTGAATTTTATAGAGAGCCTTTCAAACAAAACCAAATTTTATTAATAAATATATGAATATATTTGTTACAATTGCATACAAATGAAGTCTATATTTAAGATACTAGTATTTTAAGGATCTCCCATAACATGGTGGGTTATGAGCTGGAATGCTAACAAAGTCAGCAGTTCAAGTCCACCTGGCTCTCAGCAGGAGAAAGACTGGTGGTGGTGGTCATTATGTGTTGTGGAGTCAGTTCCAACTCATAGCGACCCTGTACAGGGTTTCTGAGGCTGCAAATCTTTACAGGAGCAGAAAGTCTCATCTTTCTTCCGCGGAACAGCAGGTAGTTTCAAACTGCTGACCTTGCGGTTCGCAGCCCAATTCGTAACCACTATGCTACCAGAGCTCCTTAGGAGAAAGATTATTGCCTCCAAAACCCTTTAACAGGACCACTCTGAGTTGGAATCAACTCCATGTCACAGCACCACCACCACCAATATATGTTTTTTGTTTTTTTTTTTATTGAAAAGATGTTACCTAATCATCTTAGCTTTGTTTTTGGCCTAAACCAAAATCCAAAACCAAAGCCATTGCCATGAAGTGGATTGTGGTTGATAGCAACCCAAGATAGGGTTTCAGAGGTTGTAAATCTTTATGGGAGTAGAAAGCCTCGTTTTTCTCCTGTGGAGTGGCTGGTGGACTTGAATTGCCCATCTTTTAGTTAGCAGTCCAGTGCTTAATCTATAGCACAGGCAAGACTTCTTTTTTGACCTAGGTATTTAATTTTATTTATTTTTTTAATATTTTGCAAATAGAAAACTGTTTTGAATTATTTTTACAAAACAATATTTTTTCTTATGTTTTGCTAAGAAAAATATTTACACTTCTTTGTTTCAACCCACCAGCCACTCCATGGAAACATTATACAAGGTTGCTGTGAGTCGGAATAGACATGCCAGCACTTAACACAACAGTGTATTAAATTAATGGGCAAGGTTAGACCTGTGTTCAACTCACATGAAAGCTATAACATTGCTTCAAGGGCCTGCAGGTGGTTTGCACACTCACGTTTTTATTATGTCTATTTTTACCACAGTATTGTGTCTATTGATTTCCAGACTATTGTAATAATGCCATCTATTCTTACCTACTTTAACAAAGCAAATAAAATGGCAAGATTCAGCTTAAATTAGGGTTCACTTTTAATGAGAAAAAGACCTATTTTAAATAATGTTCATTCTAGGAATAGAAACATCAAAGTATTTGCTAAATAAAATCAAATACTTGATTTGGTTTAAAATAAAGTACTGAGAAGAGCTTAGTATTTTTACTTTCATTGTTTAAGATTGAAAGCAAATTATTTTATAATTAAAACATACAGTGACATTCGGAGTAGATGCTTTTGAGTAAGTGCCACCTAAAGCAATGTGCATCATTGCTTTTGAATGTCTTTACCTCAGCATGTCTATAAAGAACTTTCTATTATGAAATTCATTGCCACTTAAATCAAATTTATAGTGCTTATCAACCAACTGAAAATATTTCTAAAGATTCCTAAAACTACTATTTACATTTTAAATAAATCCATTACTGAACAATGCAAAACAAAACAAAACAAAAAAAAACCATGCAGTGAAATATTTATTTATAATTCACACTGTTGTTGTTAAGTGTTAGGGAGTTAGTTCCAACTCATAGTGAACTCAGCAATTTGGGACCAGACACCGTATGGGGTTTCCAAGGAGCAGCTAGTGGGTTTGAACTGCCGACCTTGACCATTTTATAAGCTTGACATATATTTCAAAATTTAGTTAGACTCTTGACTTTATAGCTACCAAATATGTCACATTTGCATCATTCTTGTATTCCTAAAAGCATTCACGAATTCCCAAACTGACTGCTAGTCATATTAATACAAAATGTTAAGTATGTTGCTATGAAAAATAATGTTAAAAAATCACAGGAAATAGAAATAAATATGACTCAAATTATTTAACTTCTCATGCTTATTTTGAGTACCTTAAAATTTAGCTATATGATATCCAAATTGATTCTCTTATGTGGTTACCTGTATCTGTATAGGTAATTCTAGTTTTTTATTTTTCTGCCACTAACTCATAGTAAGTGATTATGGTCAGTAAATAGTTCTAGGGCTATTTTCTTGAAAATGCAATACTGATTCCTCTACCTCACTAACTTCTCTCTTCTATGTTCCTTTTATTTATTCGGTGAACATTTAATGGCATTAACTCTGTACTAGACACAGTTAATGGTTCTAGAAACAAGGGTTTCACAGCAGACAGATATTTGCATTTCAGTGTTGTTATTGTTGTTATGTGCCGTGGAGTCGGTTCTGACTCATAGCGACCCTGTACAGGGTTTCAGAGGTTGTAAATCTTTACGGGAGCAGAAAGCCTCATCTTTCTCCCGCGGAACAGCTGGTAGTTTCGAACTGCTGACCTTGCAGTTCACAGCCCGATTCGTAAATACTACACTACCAGAGCTGTAGAGGAATAGATAATGAGCAAGTGAACAACTAGATGAGATCATTTTAGAATGTGATTTGCTATTAAGACACTTATTTCTTTATTTGATAAAACAATAGGGCAATAAACTATAGATTTAATTGTGAGATAAGGAATTTAGATAAGATTGTGCCTTTCTGAGCAGCTAATAATTGACTCAAGATCTGAATACTGAAAAGGACCAGGAATGTGATCAGCTGGAGTAAGGATAATTAATAAAGAGAGGCAATATATAGGCCCAAAGCAGAAATAAACTTTGTGAGTATAAGATTTAAAACAAATGTCTTTTTGACTATTCCCTGGGCAAAGGTTTACAGCTATGTAGATCAGACACCATATGAAAGCAATTTACAGCTTAAACATGCCTGACAATGGTGGGCAAGCAGTCATTAAACTGGTCATCTTTGAACTTAACCTTCCGCTGTGCTTCATTCACATGCAAGCATTTTCTCTTGACTTCTATGTCCCTTAATCCCTAGCATCTCCATCCACCAGAGGGAATATTTACAAAGGTGAAGCAACTAATCAAGGAATCCTCTTTGATGCAAATAATTGATAGATGTTTAATGGAACAGGTTAATGAAATTATTTCCAGTTACAAAATTCACCTTAGAGAGGTGTCAGTTATTCATATGTCTTTTGTGCATCATTATGACCTTTTTCCTACCCTCCTGCCTGCTCATCCATGGTCAAGTAACTGATTTCAGGCTTTCACCAAAAGGAGGACAGGGGCAGAAAGATGAATTACATTACAAATTATTACACATAAGCAAAATTCACCGACTGTCCATTAAAAGAGTCGATTGGAAAAGAGAGTTAAGTTATTTGCATAATGTAGCATTTAAATTTTATTTTTGGATTCAAATAGATATGCTAATTTTGAAACCAATTAACACGACTAATGAAGAGTAGACTGTATTTCTATACTAGTCAAACTTAAAGGATAGTTTTGGTAAATGGCCAATAGACATCATTCGCTGCCAATTGTATTTACTCAGCATTCAACAGGTCTATAATATCTGTGCAATGAAACCCATGAATTATATAAATCTTCAAATGCAGTTGGATTAGAAGGGAGACCAGGAATGCTCAGGCAGCTGGCACCTCTGTCTGTACCTTCAGTTTTTGATCAGTTTATCAAGAGATGATTTTACATTGACTGAGTTCTGCTGTGGTGCTGTATGATAAGCATTGGACTACTAACCAAAAGGTTGGTGGTTCAAACCCATTGCCTCTTCTTGGAAACCCTATACAAGGTCACAATGAGTGGAACTGACTCAATGGAACTTAGAAACATCCACAATGTATTAGAGAAAGTCTAGTGTGGCACTGTAAGATAAGCATTGAACTGGTCTAGGTACGGGTTTCTAATAAGCACAATTAAGTACCTTAGAATACCCATTCTTCACAATGTTATCCATAGCTTGTTATGATCCACAGAGTTGAATGCCCTTGCATAGTTAGTAGGGCACAAGTTTCTGGTATCCTCTGCTTTCAGCCAACATCCATTTGATGTTAGCAATGACATCTCTTGTTTTATGGCCTCTTCTGAATTCAGCTTAAATTTCTGGCAGCTCTCTGTCAATTTATTGTTACTATAGTTTTTGAATTATCTTTAGTAAAAATTTACTTGCAAGTGACAATGATGATGTTTGATCATGTCCACATTCCATTGTTGTTAAGTGCTGTTGATTTGGTTCCTACCCATAGCAACCCTGTATAGGGTTTCCAAAGAGTTTGTATCACCCACTTTGCAGTTCATACCAATCTTGCACTCCACCAGTGCATTAACCCATAGTACCACACCAAGACATTCCATTGGAACACCTTATTTTGGAATGGGCATATATATGGATCTTTCCAATAAGTTAGCCAGGTAGCTGTCTCCAAAATTTCTTGGCATAAACAAGTGAGCACCTCCATTACTGTGCAAGTTTGTTGAAATATTTCTATTTGTATTCCATTAATTCCAGGAATCTTGTTTTTGGCCAATGCTACCAGTGTAGCTTGGGCTTCTTCCTTGTATTTCACTGGTTCTTCTTCATATGCTGCATCTTGAAATGATTGAACATTGACCACTACATTTTTCTACATTGACTCTGTACCATCTTTTTCTGATGCTTCCTGCATCATTCAATATTTTGCCCATGTTTTTTTTTGTTTTGTTTTGTTTTAAGTGTTATGGAGTCAATTCTGACCCATGGTGACCCTGTATAAGGTTTCCAAGGAGCAGCTGGTGAGCTCGAACCACCGACCTGACAGTTCAAAATGACTTTGCAATCTGA
>NW_006408577.1:11437470-11440041 GCF_000296735.1 Chrysochloris asiatica
TGTGTCATTCATGTCTAATGCATCAAATCTGTTGTTGAAATAGTCTCTAAATTCAGGTTGTTGTTGTTGTTAAGTACCGTGGAGTCGGTTCCGAGTCATAGTGACCCTGCACAGAGTTTCCGAGGCTGCAGAAAGCCTCATCTTTCTCCCGTGGAACAGCTGATATTTTCGAACAGCCAAACCTGAGGTTAGCAGCCCGAGTCGTAACCACTACGCTACCAGAACTCCTTAGAGCCTCCTAAACCTTCTTGTGGATAGATACTAAGTAGATGGATTGCTAGGTCATAAGGTATTTCTACTTCCAAATTTTTGAGGAAGAGCTACACCATTTCCCATAATGGTTGAACAATTTTACAGTCTTACATCAATGTAGGAGGGTACTAGTTTCTCTTACACCCTTACCAGCATTTATTTTTATCTCTTCTTTTGAACATTGCTATTCATGCTGGTGTGAGATAAAATTTCATTTCTGTTTTGAATTACATCTATCTAATAGCTGTTCCATGGGAGAAAGATGAGGCTTTCTGCTCCTGTAAAGATTTATAGCCTCAGAAACCCTATGCAGGGTTGCTGCTGTTTTCTTTGTTCCACATATTTTTCTGTGCTGAGTTAATTTTGTTTTTGTGTTTTCTTGTCAATTTCTTAACTTCTGTTTTTCAATAATTTACAAAAGCTTCATGGTTTCCCTTTTCTTGATTTTATATGAAGGTGTATTACTTTTTTTGAGGTTGAAGAAATTTATTAATTTCTTAAAACATATTTGACTTCCAAACAATTTGGAATTCTGTAACTATATTCTTTCCTCTTTTTGTTTTGTAGTTGTCTTGAGTATAAATTTATATCTCTGATTCCCTCTTTTCAGCCTTGTAAGGTTGTTTTACTTTGTTGTTGCTATTAAGTGTCATTTAGTCAATTCTGACTCATAGCCACCCTGTATAGGGTTTCCAAGAAGAGGCTAGTGAGTTTGAACCACCAAGCTTGTGGTTCAAACCATAGTGCCACATCAGGACTCCTGTTTTACTTTGGATACTTGTACATCTGGATTGAATTATGGGTGGTGATGCTGTGTATGTCAATCTCCAGCTGCTGTCCATTCTCAGTCTCAAGAATTCCCTTTAGTATTTTTTGTAAAATTGGTGTCTGGTTTTAAAAAATTCTTTCAATTTCTGTTTATCTGGAAACATTTTAATTTCACCATCATATTTGATGGACAGTTTTGCTGAGTATATGATTCTTGGTTGGTAATTTTTTTCCTTCAGTGCTTTGTCTATTTCTCCCCATTGCCTTCTTGTTTGCAAGGTTTCTGGCAGGATATCAAAGTTTAATCTTATTGGTTCTCCTTTGCATATAACTTTTTGTTATTCTGAGCTCCTTTAGGATTTTTTCCTTTTCTTTTATTTTGGAGAGCTTGATTGTGATATATCATAGTGGTTTTCTTTTGGGGTCTATCCTATTTGGGGTTCATTCAGCTTCTTGAGTGGTTATCTTCTTATCTTTCATGATGTTAGATAAATTTTCTTCCAACAACTCCAACTATCTTTACTGTGCTTTTCTTTGTATCTTCCTGTTCTAGAATTCTAATCACCCCATTATTCCTCTTCAAGCTGTGCCACATGAATTTCAGGCTTTCCTAAGATTCTTTTCACTCATTTTTCTGATTGTTCTTCTATCTTATTAGTATTGAGAGATTAATCTTCAAGCTCACTAATTTTTGTTTCCATTGATTCAGATCTACTCCTTTGCACTTTCAATGTATTGTCCATTTCTGAAACCTTAGTATTAATCTTCTGGATTTCTATTTGCAGGTTTTGTATTGTCTGTGATCCTTTACCTAATTTTTTTATTGCTCCTGTAGCATTTTTGTGAATTATTTCCTTGTTTTCCTCTACCCTTTTTCTGTATTTTTTGAATGTACCTATATATCATTCTCTTTAATTCTTTTCCAGGTAGTTTCAATGTCATTTTTCTCTCAAAAATGTTTTCTACCTCTGCCTCTTTGTGACTTGTTTGAGCCAGTCTGTCTTGTTTCTTTGTTTGAACACAAATTGCTGCTTTAGAGGTATGTGATGCTAAATTTAAGTTGATGATTGTATGTTGGTGTGTTCTTAGGTACTTACCAACTACTTCCTTGAAGGTGTGATCAGGAAATGAGCTTCTACACCAATCTCTGTTCACTGTTCATGCAGTTCAGTTCAGGATGGATTTGGCTGATGTCCTTGTTGTTGTTGCTCCAGTGTATAGACACTGGTTTTGGCTCTTACCCAATGGGTGGGATTATAGAGGGTTTGGTTGTGGCTGGCCTGTATGAAAGCAGTTACTGTCACCTGTCATGTAAGGCAAGTAGAGAAATCACACACACAATGGAGAAGGAAAACAAACACAAATAGCAAATAACAGTGATAAAAAGAAATAGTAAAGTAAAAGCTATAAACTAGCAAAAAAAAATACAAAAACTACTAAAAAAGAGAGAGAGAGAGAGAGAGAAAATTAAAAGAAAGAAAAAGTCCCAATTAGGGAAAGAAAGACACTACAGAGTAGTACCAGAACAACAAAAATTAAATAAAGAGGAAT
>NW_006408577.1:11440141-11445820 GCF_000296735.1 Chrysochloris asiatica
AGAGAGAGAAAATTAAAAGAAAGAAAAAGTCCCAATTAGGGAAAGAAAGACACCACAGAGTAGTACCAGAACAATAAAAATTCAATAAAGAGGAATAAAAAAAAAAAAGGAGAAAGAAAGAATCAGCAATGGTTGAGAAAGAGAAGCAGAAAAAAAAAGGTGAAAAATTAAAGAGGAGATATAAAGGCAAAGGTAAGGAAGAAAGAATAAAGAAACAACAACAACAAAATCCAACAGGACAGGTACCAGATCCAGAGAGGAGAGAATTCTGGGGTCTCCTGACAGCCATGGACCTCCCTCACATTACGGGTAGCTAGACAATGAGATAGTAACACTTAGCCTTATTTGTAGTTCCTGGAGGACTAGTTGGTTTCTGTTCTGGAACCCAATCCAAAGTAATGAGTACAGACCTAAAAGCAGCTGTGCTATCAGGGTATTTCTGTCCCACAGGAGAACCAAGGGTGAGGGGTCCCTCTAGTACAGGGCTGAAGAAAACCAGGTCTGCAGGTCTGGAATAGATCAAACCTGATTCTAGGTGCCAGGGTTGGTACTGCTAACTCCCTGCACACTTTGATGTGACTTTGACAACCTGGAGAGTAGGATCTACTCTGGGAGTGTACATGAATGGGGGCCAGCAACACCTCTACTCACCAGGTAGTGTGGATTATACAAAGAAAAGAAATTCGCCCCTTTCTATCCACCAATAAGTGGTATGCCTCTACCACCTACTGCCCTCTCACCTTCAAATCTTCTGTGAAGTTCAAAATGACCACACTGTATCTGGTCTGGCTGCCAGAATAGATCAGCAGTTTCTTTTCTGTGTGTGTATGTGTGTTGTTGTTGTTGTTGTTGTTTCCCACACCCCAAGCATCTGTTCAGCTGCTTCTCTTAGTGAAGGATAGCCAGGACTAAACAGGATCTGCTATGCAGACCTAAAACAAGGGTCAATGAGGTCAGTTTCCCCTCCTTTAATGGGAGCCACCACTGAACAGCTCACCTCCACACAGCTCTGTTCTTCAATAAAATGGGAGCTTCCCTGAGGGTGTACATGGGTGGAGGCTATGCTTTCCTCCCGTTACCAGGGGAATATGGGAAACAAGAAAAGAAAAAAAAAAAAGGGTGTACATGGGTGGAGGCTATGCTTTCCTCCCGTTACCAGGGGAATATGGGAAACAAGAAAAGAAAAAAAAAAAAAATCATACCTTTGTCTCTGTGAGCTACAGGTGTGTTTCTGCAATGCTGATAAGTGTTCTTGTCTCTGAAGCTGCTCACAAAACCTCAAAATGTCTGCGGCAGTGTGGTCACTGGTTCATATCACCAGTCTCTCCTTATTTTTCTGTGTCTGTTCAGTTCTCTCTGCTAGTAAGCATTCAGTTTACTTCTCTACCCTTCATCTGAATCTCAAAGTTCCACAACTATCATCTGCATCTTTTTCATTTGGTTATCCGTATTTTTGTTGTAGAGGTTTCATGCAATCTTTCTGCCTAGTCTGACATCTAGCTGCTTTTCTTACAATTCCATTTTTGATGGATTTTCCCAGGTTCATTGTTCATACATTCCATGTTCCAATTATTGATGATGTCCGCAGCAGTTTTTTTTTTCCAATTTTGGAATGTGCCACATCAGCAAATGAAAGTCCCCAAAGCTTTGTTCCATACAACTCTTTAAGGACAACTCTACTTTGAAAAGGCACTTTTTCTCCAGTCATATTCTGAGTGCCTTCCAGCCTGAGATGCTCATCTTCCAGCATGATATCTGACAATGTTCTGCTGCCATTCATAAGGGATGACAAACTTGGTTACATGTTGAGCTACTAACTACAAATGGCAGCAGTTCAAGTTCACCAGGCTCTCCTCAGGAGAAAGAATAGACTTTCTGCTCCCGTGAAGATTATACAATCTTAGAAATCCTATGCAGGGTTGATGTGAGTTGGAACCACCTCAAAGGCACACAATCAGCTGCCAGCCAACCATTCAGAAGTAATCTGCCTAAGCTTCTTCCTAGTCTGTCTTAGCATGGATGCTCTATTGAAATCTGTCCAGCATGGGTGACCCTGCTGGTATTTATAATTCCAGTGACACAGCTTTCTGCAACACAAAACCCACAAAGGTATAACAAACTGACAGATGAGTGGTGGCCTTGCAACTCAGTTTTTATATATTTCTGTGTTTAGTCCAGCATAGCCTAAAAACAATCTGAGGGGTACTGACTGGACTTGATTAACTCTTGTGTGCTTGTAACTCAAAGATAGATATTATAGAAGAAGGAATAATTCTTTGAGTGCTTCCATATTCAGATGAAAGAATTTCAACAACCTCAAAATTCTTTACCTTTAGGTATTTCTTCCTCAATTAAATATGAGATTTGACACTGTCAAGAAGAGCCCTAAATAGAGGAGAAAATGAATTATTCTATCATTTTTTCTCATTTAAGATATTGAATTTTTATTTACAAATAAAACTCTTTAATATGTCATTGCCACCACTCGTCAGTCTAGTTTATGGTACTGCGGTGTCCTGTGTGTTGCTATGATGATTGTAACTATGCCACTAGCATTTTGGATACCAGTAGGGTCACTGATAGTGGACAGATTTTGGCAAAGCTTCTAGATTAATACAGAGTAAGAAGAAGAAGATTGAGACTGATTCTGAATGTTTACCCTCTGAAAACATTATTAATAGAAGTGGGGCATTATCAGATATAATGCTGGAAGATGAGTTCTTCAGGTTGGAAGTACTCAAAATATGACTGGGGAAGAGCTGCATTCTCAAAATAGAGTTGACAACATTGATGCGAATGGATAAAGCTTTTGGGACCTTCATTAATAGAAGGAGAACAATTCAAAATGAGGAGAAACAGCTGTAAACATCCATTAATAATTGAAAGATGGAATGTATGAAGTATGAATCTAGGAAAATTGGAAGTTGTCAAAAATGGAATGGAATACAATATCCTAAGCATTAGTGAAGTGAAATGAACTAGTCTATATTGAATTGGACAATCATAAGGTTTACTATGTTAGTAATGACAGGTTCCAGAGGAATGATACCATATTTATTGTCAAAAAGAACATTTCAAGGTCTCTCTTGCTGTCTGTGATAGGATAATATCCATACTCTACAAGGAAAACTAGGAGCCTTGGTGTGGTGTTGTAGGATAAGCACCAGACTACTAATCACAAGGTTGGTGATTCAAACCTACCAGCGGCTCCTCAAAAACCCTATACAATCAAAACTATGAGTCATTTTGAGTTGAAACTGACTGCATGACACTTAGCAAGAATAAAAAGGAAACAATAACATTAGGAAGGTACTCACACCTTAGAACAGTCAACAACTTGAGACCCAAAGGGTTGCATTTACTCCAAGTTCACAAGAGTTACAAAAGAAAGCTAGAAGGCTGAATAGAATCAGGAAACACAGGAAGAAAATAAGATATGTGTTGTTTCATTGTAGGGACTGCAATCAATGATATGAAATAAAATGGGCATGAACTGTAGAATGGAAAACTCATCAACTCTATAAACCTTCACCCAATTCACAATAAAACATTTTTTGCTTTTTTTTTAAAGTACAGGAAGCTTGAAAGTAATAAAAAATGAAAGAAAAAAGTGATAAAGAAAATAATAATAAAGATAAATGTTACTTAATAAAAAATATGAATAGTTGTCAATAACATCAAATGACTGGCGATATTATATAAATGGTCACAGATCATACAAACTTTTATATGATACAGTCTCATTTTAGAAGGTTAGCATTCATTGATACTAAATTAAGACAAGCATATAACAAGAGAAATGAAGATTAATCTCACTTCTGAATACATAAACAAAAATCATATATGATAAATGATACATATGTGTGTGTACATAGTGTGTGTGCATTAAAATCCATATAGTAAAATAATAAAAAAGAATGAAGTTAAAAATAGTTGTATCAGTTATCAATGCCACAATTGTGCAACAAAGCCCTACAAGTTCTTAATGGTACATGAGAATCTTTTCTTCTCAGCTCTTCAGGTTGACTGAGCATCAGTTGAGTTAGAGCATGCTGAGAAGGATGGCACTTCTTCATCCTGTGGAGACTGGAGTGAGTCTGGTCATTATTGTAAATCTGTGGATAAGCTCATATGGCTTAATACTCTATATCGCTCATCCTTAGGTAAAGGATTCATTAAAGCAGTTCTTCTCAAGGCAGAAGAAGCATGTGAAAATATGTGACACTTCTTAAGGTCTCAACTCCAAACACACAGTGACTTCCATGCACATATTAATGGTTGAAAGTCATATACCCAGTCTCAAGTCAAGAGGTAGAGAGGTGCACTCTTCTAATGATGAGGGTGTGACACAAACGTAATTGAAGGATTATTAAAGGTTCATGTCAAAAATTTCATGACCTTAGAGAATCATCATTAGAAAATCTTTCAAAGGTTTAGACTTCACTAAGAGGAAGAGGAAGAAGCCTTGGTGGTACAGTGGTTAAACACTCTACTACTAACTGAAATGTCGGTGGTTTGAACCCACCAACACTTTGGGAGAAAGATGTAGCAGTCTATTCTTGTATCGATTACAGCCTTGGAAAACTTATGGGTCAATTCTATTCTCTCCTAGAGGGCCGCTATGAGTCCCACTTGATGGCAGTTGGTCACAGATGAAGGTGAAAAAGTATATAATTAACAAGTGTTCAAAAGACATCTGCCAACATATAGCATTCATTTATAATAAAGGTATAAAATTTTATAAAATGTTTAACACATTCACAATACAAACAGAAATACCTGAACTTGATAAATGGTGTCTACACTCAAACATTCCAAAGATTACTAAAATGACACAGGACTGGGCAACCATTTGGTTCTATTATACTGAAGGTTTCTATTAGTTGGAGTCAACTTGATGGCAACTAGCAACAACAATGTGTGGCTTCATTAGAAAAAGAAAATACTCACAATTTAAATCATTTATGCTTTTTCTTTGTGAATGTATTTGGATAATTCAAGAAAAATTAAATAAAGTTTAAGTAAGTAATTAAATGACAGCATTTTAGAGAACTAAAAGAACTGGCTATATCAAAAACCAACATATGCAAATCAAAGTGTTTCCTTTATTCAAAAAATTAGAAGATTCCTTGGAAAATATAGTCAAATCACAATTTGTAAAAAAAAGTTTGCAAAGAAAACAGCAAAATTTTGAGAACAGTGCAAGCAGTGTGCTCCTAGTTACTCACCTAAAAGGTTGGTTGTTCAAACCCACACTGTGGAAGAAAGCGCTGGAAAACTACTGAATTTCACCACCAACATATCCCTGAGGAGCAGCTCTGTTCTGTAATACATGGGATTACCATGAATCTCAATAGATTTGATGCTAACACATTTGGTTTTGGTTAATAATGTATGCACACAAACACATATAAATTTTATGTGATGAAAGTAGCATGAAATGTCAAAGCAGTGAAAAATATAGACTGTAAAATAAATAATATAGAGTCATTCCTCACTCGAAATCACACCCTTCCTAGGTGAGAGCTCGGAGGGGTATACGGAGTCAGTGAAAAACACACACACACACACACACACACACAGAGTCGATGGGTCGTGAGTCTTAGGCAGATGATGATGACTTCTCTTTACTTAAAAGTTTTTTGCTTCTTATATACTATTATGATCTCTCTATAGTCA
>NW_006408577.1:11446305-11449522 GCF_000296735.1 Chrysochloris asiatica
TCTTCTGGGTGCCTCAGTGTCTCTTGCCAAAACTAAGCAGGATGTTGATTGCAAGATTGTTTTTAGCTATCTTTCAGATGCCTCAGTGTCTCTTGGTGAAACTAAGCAGGATGTAATATTAAGCTTGAAATTGACAAAGCTTTTAGCTGATGTGGCTTTTCCTAATGGTGAAACTCACTGTTGATGTAAAAAGCAACTATTATAACTTTACATGATTAAATTTAGTGTGAGAGTGTCTAAATGTAATTTTAATTTTTACTATGATTATAGCAAATTATCAAGTGAATATATAGAAAATTATTAAAGAACTTCTTATAATAAGATCAAAATTGAGTTATACACAAAAGGAAAAAACAAGACTGCAAGGCCTTGGCATGAGGTTCCCCTCGGGGCTTTGCCATACAAAGAGACACTCATTGTCGCTTTGCTAAACAATGCGCTTTTCATGCTTAGGGTCTCTCGCAGTTCCATTCCTTGATGGCATGGCTTCCGCCAACCCTGGTACAATTAATGTCAGATAATAGACTCTGACAGAGCATTTGAGCTTCTATGAGTTTGATGAGACTATGAGGGCCTGCAATACAGCTTGACTTCTTCCTCTGTACATCCTTCTTCCTTCTGTTTTATTTACAGGTTGATCCCTGACAAACATGTTGAGCACTTTGCCTCAGAGACTATTTCTCAAAGAACTCAATCTATAACATACCTACAGATCTGTTATACACCTTATTATGGAAAACAACTATTTTCTCACCTTGAGGATAAGAAATATTAGGAATATCTTGGCCACTGAATAATTAGCTAAAACCTCCATCTTTTGCAAACTAAATCTTACAACTGTGAGCCAAGGTTGAAAACATCTAGTTTATAACTCTTAGTTCTCCTAAAATTTCTCTCTCTCATTTTCTTTCTATGCTGAAAACAACAACAACAACAACAACAACAAAAACCTGTATTTTAATCCAATAATGAATATATTTTATGCTTGCTTCTCAATCTTGCCCCTAACCAGCAAAATATTTTGGTAAGCACACTATGCCAGATTTTTTCAGCAATATATAAGGGAAATTTTTGGCATAGTGTCTTAAATATTTTGTGTATCTTGTGGGAGGAAGGCCAGATTGGTAAGCAAATGTAGAATTCATGTGTGACTTGCATAAAAATACAGTACACACAAAATAAAAATTTCAATTTTACTTATTTTCATACTTAAAGTGTATACAACCATCATCACTGTAAGTTTTAGAACTTTTTCCTCACTGCAAACAGAAATTCTATACTCATTTAGCCACACTTTTCTTCTTCTCTGCCCCTAGTCTATGATAAACACTAAGTTTGTCTGTATGCTGTCTATTGTAGACATTTCACTTAAATAGCATCACACAGTATTTGTCCATTGTATTTGGTTCATTTTACTTAGCAAAATGTTTCCAAGGTTTGTTCTTGTCAGTTATCCATGATAAATGCAAGGAATTTCTTAGTAATATATATTTTACTTACATTAAAGGTTTTAATAAGACTAATTTGTATTATATAATAATATGAAAGTTCTTTTGCCAAGTCAACTTCGAAAGAAAATAGAGAATGAGTTGAACTTCAAATATGGAATAACTATGCTGTAAGTCCAACACACACCTATCAGTTTGTCTTACTGTGGTGACTTAGATGTTGCTGTGAAGCTGGAATCTAAGTCACCGGCATCTTAAATACTCATGGGGTCACCCATGGTAGACAGGTTTGAGAAAAGTTCCCAGACTAAGGCAGACTAGGAAGATGGAAAGACAAACTATTTCTGAATGGTTAGCCACTGAAAACCTTATGAATAGAATATGGTCAGATATTGTGCCAGAAAGTGAGCCCCTTAGGTTGGAAGGTACTCAAAATAATATGAGGGAGGAGGTGCCTCCTCAAAATAGAATTGACTTTAATGACATGGATAGGGAAAATCATTCAGGACCTTCACTTGCTGTTGGGCTTAACTCAAAATGAAAAGAAACAGCTGCAAACATTTATTGACAATCACAGCATCCATTAATCAGAGAATGGAATGTACAAAGGATGAATCTAGGAAAACTGGAAGTATTCAAAAATAAAATGGAATTCATGAAGATTAATATATTAGGCATTAGTGAACTAAAATAGATGGCGTTAGCTATTTTGAATCAGACAATCACATGGGTTACTATGCTGGAACAACAAATTCAAGAGGAATGGCATTGCCTTCATTGTCATGTCAAAATAATTTTATGATCTGTCTTGAAATGCTGTTTATGATAGGATCCATATGCCTACAAAGACCAGTTAATATGAGTATTCTTCAAATTTGTATAGCAACCACGATAGTCAGTGAATTAAATGGTGTTGTTGGATAAGCACCTTAACTGCTAACCACAAGTTTGGTGGTTCAAACCCACCAACCACTCCTGAGAAACCCTATACAGGGTTTCAACCGATTTTTCAGCATTTAATAACCACCACCACTCCTCTGTCAGTTTGACATACTGTGGTGGCTTGTGTGTTGCTGTGATTCTGGAAGCTATGCCATGGTATTCTAAATACCAGCACAGTCACCCATGGTAGAGAGGTTTCAGATGAACTTCCAGACAAATGGAAGAAATGAGAAGGTACAAAAACTGAGCAGAAAATGTCATAGATCAGCTCAAGAAGACAAAGTAAAATATTATAATGAAGTGTGCAAAGACCTGAAATTAGAAAACCCAAAGGGAAAAACACGCTCAGCATTTCTCAAGCTGAGGGAACTGAAGAAAAAATTCAAGCCTCGACTTGTGCTACTGAAGGATTCTCTGGGCAAATTATTGAATGATGCAGAAAACATCGAAAGAAGATGGAAAGAATATACAGAGTCACTGTACCAAAAGGAAATAGTTGATGTTCAACCATTTCAAGAGGTAGCATATGATCAAGAACCAATGATCCTGAAGGAAGAAGTCCAAGATGCATTGAGGGCATTAGCAAAGAACAAGGCACTAGGAACTGACAGAATACAAACTGAAATCTTTCAACAAAATAAATTGGCACTGACTGGAGGCAGTCTTTCATTAATGCCAAGAAATTTGGAAGACAACTGCCTGGTCAACTGATCGGAATAGATCTGTATCTGTGCCCATTCCAAAGAGAGGTGACTCAATGGAATGCAGAAATCATTGGACAATACCATTAATATCCCATGCGAGTAAATTTTTATAAAGGTAATACA
>NW_006408577.1:11449727-11453071 GCF_000296735.1 Chrysochloris asiatica
GAACACTTAATTGTGCTCATGAGAACCTATACATAGATCAAGAGGGAGTTGTATGAACATAACAAGAGAACACTGAATGGTTTAAAATTAGGAAAGTTGTGCACCAGGGTTATATTCTTTCACCATACTTATTCAATCTGCATGCTGAGCAAATAATCCGAGAAACAGGGTTATACAAAGAAAAATGTGGTATCGGGATTGGAGGAAGACTCATTAACAAACTGGGATATGCAGATGATACAACCTTGCTTGCTAAAAGTGAAGAGGACTTAAAATACTGATGAATATCAAAGAGCACAACCTTCAGTATGGATTGCATCTCAATATAACAAAACAAAAATCCTCACCACTGGAGCAATAAACAACATTCTTATCAATGGAGAAAAGATTGAAGTTGTCAAAGATATCGTTTTCTTGGATCAACCAACAACACTTAAGGAAGTTAGCAGTCAGGATCAAATGACATATTGCATTAGGCAAATATGCCACACAAGACCTTTTTAAAGTGTTGAAGAACAAAGATGTTAGTTTAAGGACTAAGCTGAGCCTGACTCGATATGGTATTTTCGATAACTTCATATGCATATGAAAGTTAATCAGTGAATATGGAGGACTATAGAATAATTGATGCATTTTTGTTATGGTGTTGGAAGACAATATTGATAGTACCATGGACTACCAAAAGAACAAATAGATCTGTGTTGAATGAAATACAGCCAGAGTGAACCTTGGAAGCCACAATGACCAGACTTCATCTCTTATACTTCAGACATATTAACAGGAGGGACCAGTCACTGGGGGAGAATATCATGTCTGTTAAGGAAGAGGGTTAAAGAAAAAGAGGAAGTCCCCAGTCAGATGGATTGTCAAAGTGGCAGCATCAATGGGCTCAAGAATAGCAACAATTGTGAGGTTGCCCCAGGACCAGTCAGTATTTTGTTCTGTTGTGCAAAGATAGGGTCACTATGGGTTGGGACCAACTCGATGGCACCTAATAACAACAGCAACAACCAACTTCTTCAGTCTGGAATTGATCAAACATGTAATCAAAATTCATTGATAATTATTGGTGATTGAAATGCAAAAGTTGGAGACAAATAGCTGAAAAATATGGCCTTGGTAAAAGAAAATGCTTCTTACACTTCAGACATATTATCAGGAGGGCCCTGTCCCTACAGAAGGACATCATGCTGGGTAAAGTGGGTTAGCAAAAAAAAAAAAAAAGGAAAGTCTCAATGAGATGAATTATTAAATTGGTAGCTCCAATGGGCTCAAATATAAAAACAATTGTGATGATGGTACAAGACCAGTCAGTGTTTCCTTTTGTTGTTTGTAGGGTTGCTATGACTCAGAACTCACTCAACAGCATCTAACAACAACAGCAAAATAACAAAAAATATATAGCATCCTCAGTACTCCTACCATCTCTATCCTCTATCCTTAAAATATTATTAATTTTGATTTAAATAATAATGCTCATATAAACTAGTCACAGTCAGAATTTTTAAAATTTTATTTTAATGCATTGTTATTGTTGTTGGTACCTGCCGTAAAGTTGGTTGAAATCATTGCAAATCTGTATAGGGTTTCTAAGGAGCAGCTGGTGGGATAGCAGCCCAATACTTATACTATAGCACTGCAGCAGTACTCCTTGTTATGCACTATAATCTAAAATATAGGAATACTTTATGTCTGGCACAAAGCCTTTTACTCTCAGGCAAATTACACTGAATAGATATATTGAAGTACATGCATCTAAGCACAGGTATGTATCCTGAAGGAAAAGAGGTAAGTAGGGACTAACAGGAGAGGAGATTGTCCATGTTTACAACGATAGTGGACCCAACAATCCTGACCTTGGATTTCAATTTCACCCAATTTCACCCATCTTTGATGACATCGTAACTGTGTATGGATGAAGTATTAATGTATAGACAGGGGACCACAAAATATGCATAGTATTCTAAGAAAATTATTTAATATTTGGACACTCTTGAGTTGCAAAACCTCAGGGGAAAGCTTTTTTTCTCTATCCAAAAATATGCCTCTCAGAGCAAGAAATTTGACACTTCATTTAATTCTCACAATTTATCATTCCCCAATCATATGTCTAACTGACATACTATGAAATAACTTTGGATAGGAAAAACTAAGGTCTACGGATGGATGATAGAGGAAATTGAAAACCAGGTAAGTCACATACATGGATCATTTCATGAGTATTAGTAATAATTGCCAGGGCCTAAGGCCAAGCCACAAGATGGGACAAAGAGAGAAGGCTAACATGATAAGGAAGGGGATGTGACTATTGAATGACAAATTTGTTCAGCCTACAGAGTGTAATATTATCCACACATTAGCTTTTGAATTATGTCTTCTATATATATTTTGAAGTATGCTTTCTCTATTTTTTCCAAAGAAACAAAATTATTGCTGGTTCCAAAGACCAGCTTAATCCACACTTGTAAGTATAATATGAAAATATATAAAGCACTACAACTGTTCTTTCTGTATTTGTAAAAAAATGTTAAAAACAATGATATATTTTACCTGCATGTCTTAGTATTTTAAGAATGTTTATTTTTATGGCTGTATATTTCTAAGTAAAAAATTACTCTTTGTAATTTACTATATTTTATCTATGTTCATTTAAATATAAGTATTTAAAACTTTATATTTACTTGTTCATGGACACATGTCATCAGTTTTGTCTGTATCTCTAACATTTAAATATTTAAGCAATTTGATTTTTATTTAAAAGAACTATTCAGTTATACAATGTGTTATACATTGTATAACACATTGAGTTTTATCAGTTAATTTGGATATAAGTTGTGTACACAATTTAATTTTTGCAATGTCACACAGTGTTATTCTAATAATATTAATTACTTAATAACATTAAGTTGTTGTTAAGTGCCATTGTGTCAGTTCTGACCCATAGTGACCCTGCATAGAGTTTCTAAAGAGTTGCTGGTAGATTTCAACTGCTGGCCTTGCAGTGAGTAGGTCAGTGCTTACCCTACAACTCCATACCAGAAATCCAGTAATATTAAGTAGAGGATGGAAAATAATAACTGAAGTGCTAAGAGATGCTCAGCATCTAGCTACTTACTGTTCCTTAGTTTCACCAAAGATTATGTCACCAGTTGTTGCCAAATGGATTCCTATCAGAGCTTCAAACCAGTTCAAATTGGTGTTGCCATATCCTATGAAGGTCAGCTCAAGAAGATAAAATCACATATTAGAACAAAATGTGCAAAGATCTGGAGTCAGAAAACCAAAAAAGAGGAACATGCTCAGCATTTCTCATGGTGGGGGAATTGAAGATAAAAGTCAAGCCT
>NW_006408577.1:11454382-11455761 GCF_000296735.1 Chrysochloris asiatica
AACCAACAGATCTGTGTTGTAAAAAGTGTAACTAGAGTGCTTCTTGGTGGCCAGGATGGCCAAACTTTGTGTCTCATACTTCAGACATATTGTTAGGAGGGACCAGTCTCTGGAGAAGGATATTATGTTTGATAAGAGAAAAACAGGAATACCCCCAGCGAGACGGAATGGCAAAGTGGCAGCATTAATGGGCTCAAGTGTGGCAACAATAGTGAGGTTAGCCTAGGATCAGGCAGTATTTCGTTCATTTATGCATAGGGTTGTTATAAGTTGGTTCAATGGCACCTAACAACTACAAGAAAAATGATGTGAAGCTGGAATAGACACAGTTTTTAAAACTTGGATGATCTTGATTATTATAGAATAGGAAAAATTATAGGTTGAAACCCTGGTATAGTTGTAGTATTCTCTCTCACAAGCCTGATTAGTGTCATTGGATTATTGTCAGGAATTTGGAGAGTGACAGAAATTAAAAATGGCACAGGTAGTTGCTGTCTTTGAGCTGAGCAAAACTTTTGTTTTTAACTCAGCCAAAATTTGTTTTGGTTGCTATGCATGCATTGCTGATCCGGTCCTTGTTTTCTAAGAAAGAGATTATGTTTCTAGCAGGACTTTGACCTACAGTTTTCCTTATTCTGTTTCATGTACTGGTTCACCCATATTTTTAAAACTTGGGTCCAATCCAGTATCATTTTGTTGTCCATGACTGAAATAGGCTGAGCTGGCTCAAATCCCAGATCTCAACTTATGAGACCCCATTTGTGTCCAGGTTGTATTATACTCCATAGAGTTTTCAATGCCTAAAAAATTTTAAGTGGATTACCAGGCCTTCATTCTAAGGTCTCTCTGGGTTTCCTTAAAAATCTAACATTTTGGGTATTGTGTGGAAATTGGACAAAGAAATTATTGAAAACCTAGAACACAAAGCCTGCTGAGAATTTGTACAATGGGCATTTCAAAGGCAGCTAATAAATCTCCAGAGATCTTTAATAACTCTAGTCATGCCTTGATAAGGAGGTCCAGTATGGATAGAGGTAGAGTGAAGTCTAAGGGTCAGAATTAATTTACTTAAAAAACACTAAGTAATGTGACATTTATTGCCCACCCATTTTATTCATTAGCATCCAGGCTAAGACTAGCAGAAGGGAAAGACAGACCACTTTTGAAAAATTAGCCACTGGAAACCTAATGAATAGTAGTGGGACTTTGTCTGACATGGTGCCAGAAGATGAGCCTCAGGTTTGAAGGCACACAAAATACAACTAAGGAAGTGCTGCCTCCTCTAAATAGAGTCAATCTCAAAGGTATGGATGGACCAACACTTTCAGGAAATTAATTTGCTAATGGGCATGACTCAAAATGAGAAGAAACAGCTGCAA
>NW_006408577.1:11460546-11464225 GCF_000296735.1 Chrysochloris asiatica
AAAAAAAAAAAAAAAGACAGGAAATAAAGAAAAGACCAAAATGAATGTCAGACGAGACTCTGAATTTTGCTCTTGAATGTAGAGAGCTAAAACTACTATAAAAATGATTAATTAAAACAATACAAGAGAAAATTTCAAAGGGCAGATTGAGTATACAGAGTCAAATATTATAATGAAATATTCAGAGACTTGGAGTTAGAAAGCTACAAGGGAAGGCCATGCTCAGAATTTCTCAATTTGAAAGAACTGAAGAAAAAAATCAAGCTTAAAGTAGCAATATTGAAGGCTGTTTTTGTTGTTGTTAAGTGCCATTGAGCTGATTCTGACTCATAATGACCAAATATAAGGTTTCTGAAGAGTGACAGGTGGGTTTGAACCACTGACCTCATGGTTCAAATTGAGCTTGAGGTCCAGTGCTTATCCTAGATTGCCACACCAGGATTGGATGAACAAAATATTGAATGACACAGGAAACATTGAAAGAAGATGGAAGGAATACACAGAGTCACTATACCAAAAAGAACTGGTTAATGTTAAACATTTCAGGCAGTAACGTATGATAAAGAACTAATGGTACTGAAGGATGATGTCCAAGCTGCATGTAAGGCATTTGACAAAAACAAGGCTGTAGGAAATAACAGAATACTAATTGAAATGTTTCAACAAATTGATATAGTGTTGAGGGTACCAACTTGTCTATTCCAAGAAATCCAGGCAATAGCTACCTGATCAACCGAATGGAAAAAATTCATATCTGTTCCCATTCCAAAGAAAAATGTTATGAGAGAATGTAGAAATTATCAGACAATATCATTAATATCAAACATACATAAAAGTTTGATGAAGATAATTTTAAAACAGTTGTAGCACTACCTCAACAAGGAGCTAGATTGAGATGGGGTGTAGAATGAAGATACCATTAATGATGTCAAATGAATCTTGGCTGAAAGCAGAGAATACCAGAAAGATATTTGCTTGTGTTTTATTGACAATTCAAAGGTGTTTTACTATGTGGAGCATAGCAAACTTTGGAAGACATTGGAAAGAATGGGAATTCCAGAACACTTAATTGTGCTGGACACAGATCAATAGGCAGTCCTTTGATCAAAAGAAAGGGATACTGTGTGGTGTACAATTAGGAAAGGTGTGCAACATGGTTGTTATATCCGTAACCAGAAAAGATTTCTAGTCACCTGCCTCTGCTAAAGACAATATTCGCAGACAGGACTCAGAACGAAGGGAATAATATTTGAGTATCAAAATCCAGGATGACAATGATGTGGGAATCTCTCAGATCTGCTTATCTAACTGGAAGGCAGCTGAAGTTTTTAAGGGGAAGAAAATCAAGATCGCAGAACTTGTAGTTAGGCACTGTTGTATTATTTTCTATTCCAGTAATTAGGGTGATTCCATCAGTAGTTACATGTCCTAAACATACTGCTCATTTCAACTGTACCTGTTTACAGATTTTGCCTTTGTTCCTGGAAGGAAAATTGCCCTCCTCATTTGGGCTGCAAGTTCTGCTTTAGAAATTGAAAAACAGTGACTGCATCTAGGGAGGAAGTTAAATTTTAAATATGGCTGCTGCTCTAAAATGGTTATTCAGATCTTATGTTATTTTGTTGTCGTTAAGTGTTGTTGGCTCAGTTCTGTCCCATAGCGACCCTGTATAGGTTTTCCAAGGAGTAGCTGGTGAGCTTGAACCACCAACCTTGCAGTTCAAATGGCTTTGCAGTCTGGTGCATTAAGCCGCAGCGCCTTACTCTTTCTCAGTGTTCCTATTCTCAGTACCCCAGTTCAATTCAGTGTTCTGTTTTGTTGTACATAAAGGGTTGTTATGAATCAGAACTGACCTGATGGCACCTAACAAGTCTGAACACAGACTTGGCACTAGGATAAGGCTTTCACTTTCTATGGGTTTGAGAAAGCTCTTTAGCTCCTTTATCATCTGTGGGCCTGGTGTCCCTTAGAGATCTCCATGTTTCTTTGCATCTATCTTCCCCTGAATCTAGGAGGTTACCAGTTCGAGGACCCTGGGTCCAAAAGAAGTGCTCTTCACTCAGCTCTTTTTATTTAGTGGTAATAGTTTCCTCTTTCTGTCTGCTTGTCTCTCTTTGCATTTATCTCTTGTAAGATAAAACAAGATGCAGCCCACACTCCAGGGAACTCCCCTTATAACAATTCAGGGCTATTTACTAAGGGTGTTACAACCTGCCCTAAACCCCTTACAACTGATTAATTGATTACATCATATAACTGCAAAACTACATCAGAACTGACAAACCACTGACAATCATGACTTAACTAAAGTTCACACATGTTTTGGGAGCTACAGTTCAATTCATGAAACACATGTACTTACATTTTACAAATGTTTTAACATCGTAAGGATAGGAAAATAAACAGCATATAGAATTGAGAAAGCAAAGTTTTATCATTTTTATGCTTAGATGGCATAATCACTTACTGAAAATCTTGTGAAATCTATACATATAAAACTCCTTTAACTGTATCTAAAATAAGCATGGTATTGAATTATATCAATTGTATTTACATATGTAAACAACAAATAATTGAGAATAAAAACAAAAACTATTTGTAGTAACATTAATGGACAGATATAAGAAAAATTGGGCAAAAGTCCCACAATGAAACTAAAAGATGTCTCTGAAAATAATTAAGATCTTAATTAAATACAGAAATATTCTATATATCCAAATTGAAAAATTCAGTCTTGTTAGATTGCCCATTCTCCACAAACTGATGAATAAAATAAATGCAGTCCCCAAAGAATATCAAGTTCTATTTAGAAATAGAAAAACTGACTATACATTTTATATTTAAGATTCCTAAAATAGCTAAAGTAATCTTGAAAAAGCAGAAAATAGTTGTAGGAAGTGTGCTATATGATTTTAACACTTACAGGTTTAAGGTACAGAAACCCAGTATGGTATTGTGTGAGGATAGACAAATATATTAAGACAAGTATATTAAGACAAATACATTAAGAGAATGCAGAAGTAGAATCTTCCATATGTGACTATTTCATACCTTAAAATAATGCCCAAAGAATTCAGTGGGAAAAATTCAATGAGAAAAAGAACAAGTAGATACCATAATAAGTACAAAATAAGCCTGGAGCCACTGCCTGATACCACATACACGCAGTAAAGCCTGGAAATGTATCAGAGACCTAAAATTAAATATAAAGCTAAAAAACTTTAAGATGAAAACGTAGATTGTCTTTATGACTTTGAGTAGGCAAAGGTATTTTAGGAAGGAATAGAATTCTCTAAACATACTAAATATTTGTAAACTAGACTTTATCAAATTGAAACTTCTATTCATCAAAAACCTTAAGAACATGAAGGCATATATATATATACATATGTACATATATATAATATTTTCTCCCAGACTATATGTGTTGTTGTTGTTGTTATGTGCCATCGAGTCGGTACTGACCCATAGCAATCTTATGCACAGCAGAATGAAACACTGCCCGATCCTGGTCCTGGGCCAAACTCACTACCATTGCCACGCTTGAGTCCATCGATGCTGCCACTTGGCCAATCCATCTCATTGAGGGTCTTCCTCTTTTCCTCTGACCCTCCACCTTACCAAACATTCTACTCTAGCGACTGCTCCCCCCTGACAATATGTCCAAAGTATGAGAGAC
>NW_006408577.1:11465450-11466365 GCF_000296735.1 Chrysochloris asiatica
ACATTAGGAAAGCAATACAATAGCTGCCAAAGTGAAATATCTAGGAATAAATGTAACCAGAGAAACAAGGGGTTATACAAAGAAAACTATAAAACACTACTACAAGAAACCAAAAGAGACCTACAAAAATGAAAGAATATACCATGCTCCTGGATAGGAAGACTTAACATTGTGAAAATGTCAATACTGCCCAAAGCAATCTACACATATAACGTAATCCAAATCCAGATTCCAAAGACATTCTTCAAATAGATGGAAAAAAACAATTACAAACTATATGGAAAAGAATGAAATGCAGGATAAGCAAAGCCCTATTTAAGAAGAAGAATAAGGTTGGAAACCTCTCATTCCCTGATTTTGAAATTTATTACACGGGTACAGTGGTCTAAACAGCTTGGTACTGGTACAAGTGAAAGATACATTGATTGATGGAACAGAATCGAGAATCCAGAAATTAACCCATCTACATACAGCCAACTGATTTTCGACAAAGTACCTAAATATATCACATGGGGAGTCTTTTCAACAGATGGTGCTGGCAGAACTGGAAAGTGAAATGCAAAAGATTGAAAGAAGACCTTTACCTTACGCCTTATACAAAGACCAACTCAGCATGGACTAGAGACCTAAATGTGAATTCCAGAATTATAAAGGCCATCAATGAAAAAGTAGGGACAAATATGAGGGCTCTAATTCAGGGCATATACAGACTACCAAACATTTTGAAAACTACATAAACAAAAATAGACAAAATAGATGATTGGGACATACTAAAAATTTAAAAAGTATGTGCACCACAAGACTTCACCAAAAGAGTAAAAATGGAACACATAGAATGGGAAAAAAATGTTTTTGCAATGACACATCAGACAGGAGACTAATTTCTAAAATATATAGGAAACTACAACACCTCTA
>NW_006408577.1:11468403-11470116 GCF_000296735.1 Chrysochloris asiatica
CAATATTAACTGGCTTACAAGCTTTCAAGAGGAAGCCTAGATCCAGAGGACACAGAGAAAGGTAGAATCTCCATTGAGTAGTATCCAATCTGTCTGGATGGAGCTGATGAAAAGAGATGGGAATGGCACTCATGTGGCACAATAGTGAAAAACTTCTATCAGGACTGACTGTGATGGTTGGAAATGTAAAGGTAGACATTTTGTAGCAAAATGAGGGGCATTCTTGACATTGCAGTCCAGGAGCGGAGGTCCCTGAGATCATCAAGGGAGAAGAGCAGAGTGTGGGACTCTACCCAGAGGAGCAGTGACACCAGAGATGGAGGCAGAGACGATGACATGGAGAGAGGGAATGGGTAGGAACTCTAAACTCAGAGAACGGGGGGGCCTTTGTGCTGATGACTAGGGGGAAGTCTTGCAGGGTATATATACCCTTTTGTTGGTTGATGATGCATGGAGGGGATTGTAACCATGGCAATGAAAGGAGATATGATAGGATGAATGTGAAGCTAATGTTCTCTGGTATAAACTATCACATAATTCACAATAAAACAGTTAAAACAACAATTACAAAAAATCAAATGATGAACCACCCTATAAAAATGCACGTAGGGCTCTTCTTCTTCCTCTCTTCCCTTCTGCCTCCTGCCTTCTCTCTCCGGCAGAAGTTACCTTCCTCACCCTGAATAAAAGTCTCTAGATGGGCAAAAAAACCCCAAAAAAACAAAACAAAACAAAAAACGCACGTAGGACTCTAAACACAGTCTTTTGCCCAAAGAAAATTATACATATGATGGGCTTCAAAAGGTTCATGAAAAATAGAATTAAAAGACAGTATAATTTGTCTATGAACTTTTAAAAGCCCCATTGATAGTAAATAAATAGGGAATGATGCTAACCATTATTATTCACCAGTGAAATGAGATCCCACTACATATAAACATTAATAATGGCTACATTTTAACAGCCTTTTAATTTCTATATGTTGGCAAAGATACAGAACAAGGGGAACTCAAATGTATTTATGATGTGTATATAAACTGTTATAGCTACTTTCAAAAATAATTTGTCAATTTCTTATAAAGTTATACATATATTTCCTTTTTGACTAAGCAATTCCCCTTCAAGTGCAGGATATTTCGATTTTTTTGTTCAACCCCAGTTTTGTAGGTCTTTGTGCAGGGAATGAACTGGAGAATATGGCAAGAGAAGTGAGAGCATATGAAAGTGTTTGCAATAATGAAGGATGGAATGAAAGCTGGAAAAAATGTTAATAAAGTCTGTAGTGGTTGATAGTTTAAAAGTTGTGTGATTATTATATTCAAAAGTCTGAGAAGTGAATTAATTCTGGGATGATGGTATTAAGTAAGTAAATGAGAATTATAAGTGGTCAAAGTTAGAGCACATGTTGTTTTTGTTTTTGTGTGCCATGGAGTCGGTTCCGATTCATAGAGACCCTGTACAGGGTTTCTGAGGCTATAAATCTTAATGGGAGCAGAATGCTTCATCCTTCTTCCGCGGAACAGCTGGTAGTTTCGAACTGCTGACCTTGCGGCTTGCAGCCCGATTTGTAGAGCACATGAGGACAAGTCAAAAAGTATTGTTACTAGGATTCCAGTTCATACCTACACAGGTTTATTCTAAAGAACACGTGTTTAAGCTCGTCTCTGGATGGTTGTAGAAAAGTTCTCTCAGAAATATTCTTGTCTTTCTTTC
>NW_006408577.1:11470726-11474231 GCF_000296735.1 Chrysochloris asiatica
GTTGATCTTGCAGTTCAAATCGACCTTACGGTCCCCTGCGTTTTCCTACTTGGAGATCAAAAATAGATCGTAACAAGATACTTTTTATGAGCCTCTATCCAAATCAGAAGTCGTATTGTGCTCTAAGTAAAGAGACTACAGAAAAGTGTCATGACAGCACAATGTAAGTTGAGATACGTAGTAAAATGTCAGCCTTACTAACCGTTATGAATAAAAATGATTACAAGTATAAAGCTTAAAGTTTGAAGTTTTATTTGAACTCCAAAATTGCTTATTTTAATTAGTAAAGAGCATATACTTTGAGCATTGTGCTCTTTTATTGGATTAATTATGTTTTATCAAATTGGAGCATGCAACTTGAAAAATTGGGTGGGAAGTTGAGGGGGTCCCTTTAAGAGAACAGTGGTGGAATTATGTGGAAATGGATAGCAAGAATAATAGCACAACGCGAAGAATACAATCAGTGTCATTGAATTTTATAAGTAGAAATTGTTGGAATTGTTATAATTGGTTATGCATACTCTCACCAAAATATTTTAAAAAAAGGAGAGAAAATGACAAAAGTAAAATCAAGTAGTTTTGTTTTCTGGGTTACAGAGATGTTCAAATAAAGAAAGCCCAAAGTCTAGGAAGCATTTAAAAGTCTAATAAATATAAATGTGGAAGAAAAAACTGTAAATTAATTTTGGAAACTAATATTAATGAATATTTATTTGAGTGGATATCTTTGTGAAATAAATTTTGATACCTGAAAGTCATAATTTCAATATTGCTTTTGAATTCAGGAATATGGAAGCTGTAGTGCATTAAAAAAAAAAAAAAAAAAGTTTACTACTGTTGACAGAGAAAAATAATTGACAAAGGTACACCAAATTACATAATAAATGAAATCTGTTAATACATTTGCTATCTAAAATATAGTATTTAAGGAAACTTCCTCATTATAATCAACATTAAGTAAAATTATGTGACATTTTAGTTTGCTATGACTTTAAATTGATATTAACATTAACAAACTGAGCTAGCTGGAAAGTGTAGCAGTGAAAGTTATATAACAAAGAAAAGAATGCCTAAGACAAAGTGATGATTTTGGTGGCTTAGAATGTTCATGCTCACATTGAACAAAGCTTTGATATTCACATTTCTGTCAGAATCCATTGAAATTTCAGAAAGCTATATATACTTCTTTGTATGAACAGCCCTATTGTGACATTATACTCTGTCTTAGTCTACTTCCTTCTTTTGTGCTATAAGTGATTTAAATTGAAGTCTGCAGTATCTTAACTAAACGTTCAAATAAAATACTGTGTATTAGGACACTTTAACCTGAAAAACACTTGTGACGTATAAAATATGAAACTTAAATTTGGGCTTTTAATTTTATGATTGTTTTTGAGAAGTATAAACTAACAGTTTGTTGAATACAACCACTTTCATTAAGAACCACCAGGAACAAAGCTAAATTTTGCAGTTAACTCTCTGTATTTCATTTCATATACCTTTTGTTAAAAATAGTGTATTTGCTCATTTAATCTCTTGATCACAAGTTATAGATAATTTAACATGATCATTGTTAAACACTTCCACTTTATTTGAAAAATTATTTTATTTTTAAATATTACACATTAAAACATAGAAAAAACAACAACAAAGAAATCATCACCTTTAAAGCCTCTGAATATAGAACCAAGATTAGATATTTTCTTAATAAATTAGCTTTAAACTTTTTTTCATTTGAAAAAAAAAAGTGTGGCTCCTAATATAATTATGTTTCCTCCAGCATATGTAATGGTAAGTAAAAAATAATGTTATAAAATTATAGAAACTTTGTTTATACAAAAATATAAAAATATGCATCTTTTGTTTCTCATCATATCCTGTATCTACGAAGGTGGTGTTTCCATCTCTAACACTCACGAACACCACTTACAAAGGTGGTGTTGCCATCTCTAACACTTCTCTGAAGAATTCTGTTCTTCTGGATTTGTTGTTGTTAGGTTCGATACTGACTGACACGACAGAATGAAACACTGCCTGGTTCTAGTCAACCTCACAATCTTTGCTGCGCCTAAGCCCATTGCTGCAGCGATTGTACCAATTCATCTCGTTTGGGGTCTTCCTCTTTTTCTCCGACCTTCCACTTCACCAAACATGATCTCCTTCACCAGGGACTTGTCCCTCCTGACAATATCCGAAGTCTGAAAGACAAAGCCCGGCCATCCTGGCTTCCAAGGAGCATTCTGGCTATACTTTTTCTTAAGACAGATTGGTTTGTTTTTTTAGCAGCCATGGTACTTTTAATATTTTCCTCCAATACCATACTTCAAATGCATCAATTCTTCTATGTTCTTCCTTACTCACTGTCACATGCATATGAGGTTATTAATAATACCATGATTTGGGTCAGGCACAGTTTAATCCTCAAACTGACATCTTTGGTCTTGAACTCCATTCGTGTCACTTTAAAGAGGTCTTATGCAGCAGATTTGTCTGATGTAATATGCCATTTGATTTCTTGACTGCTCCTTTCATGAGTATTGATGATGAATCCAAGCAAAATAAAGTTTTTAACAACTTCAATCTTTTCTCCGTTTATCTGGATGTTGTTTATTGTCCAGTGGTGAGAATTTTTGTCTTCTTTACATTGAGGTGCAACCTTTCTCAAAAGCTGAGTTATTTAATATTCATTAGTTAAGCATTTTAAGTCCTATTCGCTTTTAGCAAGCAAGGTTGTATCATCTGCATATTTCAGTATTAATGAGTCTTCCTCCAATTCTAATGCCACATTTTTTCTTAATGTAATCCAGCTTGTTGGATTATGTGCTCAGCATACAGATCAAATAAGTAACTCTGGTGCACCTCTTTCCTAATTTTAAACCATCTGGTGTTCCCTGTTCTGATCGAAAAACTCCATCTTGGTCTATGCACAATTCTTCATGAAGTGTTCCGGAGTACTCATTCTCTGCAATGCTGTGCATACCTTCTCATGATCCACACAATCGAAAGCCTTTGCATAGTCAATAAAGCATAGGTAAACATCGTTTTGGTATTCTCTTTTCAGTCAAGATCCATCTGATGTCAGCAATGATATCCCTTGCTCCACATCCTCTTCTGGATCTGGCTTAAATCTCTGTAACTAATTTGTCAATGTACGGTTGCAGCTATTTTCGAATTATCTTTAAAAATTTTTTACTTGCATGTGATATTAATGATATTTTTCTGATGATTTCTGCATTCTATTTTGTCACTTCTCTTTGTAATGGTAACCAACATGGATCTCTTTCAGTCATTTGGCCAGGTAGTTGTCTTGCATCTTTCTTGGCATATATGAGTGAGTGCCTCCAGTGCTGCATCAGTTTGTTGAAAGATTTCAATTTGTATTCCATCAATTCCCAGTGCCTTGCTCTTTGCCAATGCTCTTTGCCAATGCTTTCCTTCAAGAGGTAGCATATGTCCATATGGTTCTTGAACATATGCTACCTCTTAAAATTGCTGAACATCAACT